>NW_022900928.1:75498808-75558922 GCF_012274545.1 Fukomys damarensis
GGGGTTTTTTTTTTTTTTTTTTTTTTTTTTTTTTTTTTTTTTTTTTTTTTTTTTTTTGGTACCGGGGATTCAACTCAGGTCCTTGTGCTTGCAAGGCAGGCCATCAAACCACTGAGCTAAATCCCAGGCCCGAGATGTCTTTTTTCTTACATGAAAGGCATGGTAATCCTGTAAACGAGAGGGAGCATATATTGTCATCCTTACTTTGTAATGCTGCAAATGATAGCAGAGATAGACTCATTTATTTTCTTTAGGTGACACAACCAATTAATGCCAGTAGTACAACTTAACATGAGGTTGTCTTACTTTGAGTCCTATGCTCTTTCTGATCAAATAAAATATTCCAGATTTGCAGTCCTTCAACAACTCAATGGGAACACTGGGTTCGTGCCTTTTCCTAACATGTAATTTCATTTTTGCTAATTAATTATCTCAATTCTACTCAAAGTAGGGTCTTAGCTAAGACCCTTAGCCACCGACGTAGGGCAGTTGTGACATATCTTCACTATTCTCTACCAGTGCCCATGGCCAGACTCTCAGACATTTCACCTACAAGATTTTCTGTTGCTTAGTTATCTTGTCCCCTTGGTCACTGTGACTGTTAAGCTTGACTGTGTTATAGGATTGGTTTGGGAGCCACCTAGTGAACTGGTGCAGCACACTTTTGGGTGTATCTGGGTGGGAATGGAGGAATGGCCTTGAGTAGTCTTTCTACTCTCCTACTCCTTCCTCTCTGGAAGAGTATATTTCCTTTTCTTCCTTGCGGCTCTGAACATTTTTGCTCCAACATGCCTTTGTACCTGAGGTGATGGCCAGTTGACTATGAACTGAATTCCCCAAAACTATGAGTCAAATTAAATCTCTCCCTTTGGTTGTGAGTGTCAGGTATTATTTCCAAGGGAGTAGCTGGGCAGACATACTAACATACATCATGACTCCAAAGTTATCCTGTTTCTAAGAAATATTTCTTTTATTACTTTAACTGGAAGGTTTAAATGGAAATGTCCATCTTCTCTAACTATTGTTTGGTTCAAGGATCCTTTCAAATTTATATACTTGACCCAGGAATGGATCTCTTATATATGATATACATTAAACCAATCACAGCCATTTTCTAAGGTTTTCAACATACGACCAGTAAAAGTATGTTTCTCAGGTGTGTGTGGAGGGGGAGAGGTTGACTCTGAAATTGTAGACTTGACAGCTATATAAACTCTGTGGAGCAGGATGGAAAGAGGGAAATAAAGAGTGAAGGAAAAAAAAAGAAAGGGAAGATGGGAGGGAAAAATGAGATGGAAGAGAGGCGAGAAAAAACTGCGTCGGTCAAGTGCAACATTTATGTGATCACTTTAGCTTAATTGCTGCAATACTATACATTGCAAATCATTCAGTCTGGAAAACCATCTCAAATCCATCACCTCTTAGGTAATTACTGCTTCATTATGCTGACTTTATAATGATCCATTTACAATCACGGAATGGATCACCCTCCATCACAGTGCACTTTTGGCACTTCTTGTCAGCCAGCCTCATGAAATAGTTCCCTACAGTATGTACTGTCACATAAAGATTCACAGAGTAAACACCGAGTATGAATTGGGGAAGAGTAGAGAAAGGAGGGTGAATAGTAAAGAGAATACATAATGACCAAGTAAGTCAAATTGACTCTTTCAATACAAGTGACCTGGTTAATAAAATTGTGTACATTTTTTTCTCGAGTCTCAAAGCTATGCCTGATTTATCAAAAACTTTAAATCTTCTGTTCCTAGCTTGTAAACATGGTTAAAGCACTAGTCACATTGAAGCCTTACATAAATCTGGACTTCAAGTCCATTATTTAGATAAAAGATGATGGGAGCTTATGGGAAATCCTGATAGTGGAATTCTTTACCCATTCCATGAGCAAGGAGTGGACATCAGTGAGAAGAAGTAGCATAAATGTGTAAGGTTTGGGAATAATGAAGTGGAGAGGAAGTAAATATTGAAACAGTATCTATGGTACATCAGCCAGTGGCAGAGGACTTTTATTGAATTTTGGATGTAGCAGAACATAGCTGAGCTTCAAGACAACGATATGACTACTGCAATCGGTAGAAGATCAAGGATTCACCATTGCCTATAGCAGTCCTGCATCCAGTGCATGCATCCATGACTCCACCAGGGCTAGACATGTCCCAGAAACCTGTCAAAGGCAGGAAGCAGAAGTATGCTCATGTGCAGGGCTGGGCTGAGGCTGACTGAGCATGTTAAATCTAGAGAGAAGAGGACTCCAGTTAGATACCGTACCTACCCTCACATAGCAAATTCACGTTTCAGTGTTACCGCTAGTATTCTTAGTAGCCACCTTTGGAGCATTTTCTTTGCAGACCACTGTGTACTTCCTATACAAAATATCAAGTAATCTTTACAATGGTCTATTGAGATAATTATAATCTATTTTACTCGAGGCAAAACTGAGGCTTACAGAAGGTGAAAACTTGCCAAGAGTTATCAGTTAGCACAGTGGACATTTGGATGAGAAACATAGGCCGGTGTAATTTTAGAGAACATTTCATTAACACCCACTGCTGTTAGGATGACTAACAGATTATTAAGATTATATATATATCTTCTTTTGTTTTCACTTAGAGGTGGTTCTTATTATGGGGGAAAGAATGGAAACAAGGTAAGAGGCTGCCAGGAAAATACTTTTTAAAAAATTGAGGACTGCCCACACTAGGGAGAGGCACCCTCAAGAACTGGCAACTGTCCCTTAAGTGGAGACACCCATGCATGAGTAGCTACATGAATACATTTGTAAGAAAGCTAGGAGAAAGCCCTTGGTCATTGAAGAATGGGGACTGGGCCTTGAAGGGCTTTATGTTCTTTGTAAACAAATTTCATTAGTAATTTTCTGATAGTACCAAATATGTTTCTGGATTAAAAGTGATTATCAATGAGCCATTCTTCTTTCACAGAAAAATTATACATGTTCTTTACTAGGGTAATGAGAAAAGAGTGTGGATTACTAAGTACACATGAGGGTTTAAGACAACATCTAGAGTTACACAGCAGCTTCTTGCCTAAGAATGTCTGTGCGTTTTAATGATCAGTAGCTGTTTACTTGACACATGGCTGTCTGGGCAAATTTAAATGTTGTGTATTTAGGAACCTTAATATAAACCACTACCTTAAAAACATAGTCATTTATCAAGGACTAAGTTGTTGTTAATAACCTTCCTCAGAGAAATTTCAGGCAAATGATTATATATTTGGTGATACTGGGCCTTCCGTCAGACACACTGGGAAACTTAATCTTCCCTTTCAGAAGAATAATAGGATGTTATGTGGTAGAACAGTGACAGGGTCTGCATTACTCTCCCCAAGTATTAGGTCAGAGGCAGATTTGTGCTGCCTATGAATTTTGATTCAAAATGAACTCAGTTTTGCTTTAGAATAAGCTTTATAAAGATGAGGTTAGAGCCTTCTCATAGAAAAGACCATAGATTGTTTCAACTCTGAGTCAACTTGAAAATCGTCTAGTTTAATCTTATGGTTGAATATTGAACACCACTATTTTTACTGATGAGAAAAACGGTACAGAGAGCTGACACAGTTTGGATAGAGAAGTCTTGTTCAAAGTCTATGAGTAAGAAATGGAAGAACCCATGTATGAATAACATCACAGAGTTTTCATCCCAGAGTTAGCAGTGGAATAAACAGGAAGCAGTGAAATAGCAATGTCATAAGTGCAAATGAATTGACTTGCTAGGTGATGCAATCAAGAACTGCAGAGAATACCTGGGGGCTGGGCCAGGAGGCCCACCTTGTGGAGGGTGGAAGGTTTTACAGCATGGCATAAAGATGACATTAAGTTGTCAGTGATAAGATCTGAGGGCATTATAGATTTTGGAAATTTTAGCTCAAACAAGAAGTCAAAGCTGAATATAATATAGTTAGAAAAAAGTTGTACAATGCCCCAGACAGGAATGAAGGGAAATATATGATCAGACAGTTAGAGGTGCTGGTATTGGGCCACCCTGTTATATGAATGAAGAGAGAGAAAGTCCAGGCAACTACAGATCTATATCATGTTAAGGTTCTAGAGTTCAATGATTTTTGCAATTATAGCATGCCTAGATAAAGTAAGAGCCAATAATGGTATATAATTTTAATGAAGGACTTTCATAACATTAGCCCCAATGTTTGGTATTGGGGGTTAAATAAAGTGTCACCAGCTATGTGAATCATTTTCCAAAATTTTGTAGGCTTCATTAGTTTGATGCTGCTACAGTAGCAACTTTACACAATGTCTTCAAATTTTTCCTTTACACTGGCCTCCTTGGATACAGGCTGTTATGTGGACTGATACCACTTCTAAATAATCTTAGTAACAGAAAAGGATATTCAAGTTACAGTAAGAAAATAAGTGAAAAATAATTAGTACTGTGTGTATAATTCTTTAGAATTATCTCAACACTTGCACATCAATTATTTTTTTGATTCTCACAATTATCTCAGAAAACATCTTTTATTATTATTGACTTTTTTTAAAACAGCATCTTGCTATGTAGTTCAGTCTTGCCTTGAACTCACTATGTAGCCCAGGATGGCTGTGAACTCACAGAAATCTTCTTGATCTTCTTGATCTTTCTGACTCAGCCTCCCCAGTGGTGGGATTACAGGTGTAGGCCACCATGACTGGATTATTTTTTTTTTTTCTTGAGACAGGGTCTCTCTATGTAGTTGAGACTGACCTGGAACTCACTATGTAGCCCAGTCTGGTCTTGAACCCACAGTGATCCTCCTGCCTCAGCCTCCCAAGTGCTGGGATTACAGGCATGCGCCACCATGCCCAGCTTGTGACTGGATTATTATTCATCTTTTAAAGATGATGAAATTTTTCATATAAGTTAATTTTCGAAGATCATGCATCTAGGGAGTGACAAAGCCAGGAAGTCCTGTTCTTTCTATTGCATAATGCACTCAAGAGAGGGAAAGAAGATGAAACTACAGTATCCCAGATAATTGACTTAAAATTCAAATCCATTTTGCTCCTGTCAACTCAGCTGCTGTAGTGTGAAGCAACTAATAAAATAATATATAATGACACCTGCCATCTATTTAGCTGCTTAAGCTAAAATCATTATCATGGTTGAATCCATATCCCATCAGATAGAAAGTGGGACATTTGATGTATGAACAAAAGACCTTAGAGCCACAGAAGAGGAAATTATCAGTTGTGAGTGACTAAACCTTATAAATTCGCACTAAGAGCTTGTTGTAGAGGCAAAATGTTGGAATGTCCATGGAAACCTGGAATGCTAAGAAGAAATGAAAGGATTTCTCGATTCAATGGAATGATTGGACTCTACAAGCAAGGAAGTGTCTGCAAACTCATTTAAGGACATTCCTGGGTCAATAGTTTGAGGTTGGAATGGGCAGTGAGTGATAGATCACAAGGAGAGGCAGGTAGCTTGGAGTGATATGTTGACCACGATGAGCGATACACATCATGACACGATGTCTAGATGAACCATTTGAGAACATAGAGCTATAGCAGGGTTCTAAACTGGGGAGTTACAGGGCTGGATGCATGCTGTAGAAAGATTATCTTGCCATGTGGGTAGTGAACAGACCCTAGCCCAGAGAGACAAGCCGACGATTCTAGATTAGTGCTTCTCATACCTCAGTGTATATATACATCACCTGGGGGTATGGCTGAAATGTAGCTTCTTACTGAGAAATTCTGGTTGAGGCCCAATATTTTGTATTTATAACAAGCGTTCACATTTTGAGAAGCAGAGGCCTAGGTGACAGAAAAGAAGAGCCTGTAGTGAAGCCATGAAGGTAATAATGGAGAAAAGAAGATGTCTCTGAGACATTACAAAGTTCCAGGAAAACCCAACTTTATGGCTCTTTTGCTGTCTCACTGAGTCTTATAAGGTGTCCCCTGGTCCATAGTCTACAGGTTTCCTACACTTCCAAAAAATTTACTATGTCATGAGTTATTTGAATATTCAAGCAAACATTTTTTTATACAGAAATTTATCAAATATGAGTGTATTCCCTGGCTGTTGTATATTGAAATCCTTTAAAGGTTACAGATAATATTATAATCTTATTACACTCTGGGGAGCACACAGCAGGTGGTTCTAACAAATGCTTATTATTTAAACTAGTGTGTTCCTGAAACACATAAGGGTACTGGATTTGTTGTTGTTGTTAAAGGCAGATCATATTTTTAGTGCTGAGATAGAGGAAGCTTGAAAAGCTGATCTCTACATGAATATTTTATGCCTAATAATCTTCTGTAGCATGAATAATTATGGAATTCATCCTATGTAATGGAGTTAGATGTTCATTAATCAATGTCCTCCCCCATAATCTCACTTTGGAAAAGTAAACCTCACTTAACTTTTAATATAAAGAAAATACCCTTACCTGTGAGCTTTTACAGCAAATCTCTAGCCTCCAAAACACTGAGCTCAGAGTGAAAAAAAATCTAAGGATTTAAGAATTCATTGAGGAGAGGTGAAGTTGTGGTGCTTTGAAAACGATACTGTCTGATGGTAGGAATGGTAATAGCTGACACCTTTCTTCCTCAAGAGAATGGAAATAAATTGGTTCTAAATTCGATTGAGTTAACTTTGATTCTTTGAAATTGCTTTAGATCCCTGAGCCCATAGAGCCTGGGCATGAACTTGCCTTAAACCCTAGCAATAAAATGTTCTTTTAGTTCTTTAAATCTAGAAATGAAAACGCTCCATGGTCCAAGTAAAGGTCATTACATTTAGCAATAGACAAATGTGGGTTAAATTCTCCTGATCCTATTATACATTAGAATTATTGAGTTGCTGTGGGCAAATTATGTAATTGTGATGGGTTTCAACATCTTCATCCATAAAAATAGTGAAAACTGTATGCATGAGACTTAGATGGAAACTAGAGCTGTCACAATGCAGATGTTCTTTCTCTTTTACCCTTTTGTCTTTTCAAATTATGACTTTCTTTGAAACTGAGGATAAGAATTTGGAGCAACTAAAAGATCCGAGTGACAATTATTTAAAAAATCAGATTATCATCTTTTAAAAAAGACAAATCATGGCTTTGATTTTAATTCACCTGCATATATGAAATATCTTAGGCTGTCAAAGAAAATGCATGTAATATAAAGTCACCTGACTTATTTTTACTTAGGTTAGGTGCCATGTTTTGCATAGTATGCCACATTTTGGTTGAGAGGATGAAATCGCTGCCTGTATGATAGGGTCAAGAGGATACAGATCTATAAGTCATTCCCAGTGGGATCAGCTGTCATGGGAATTTTGTTAAAGGAAACCTTTCTTCCATCTCTTGCTCTTTCTGTAAAGGTCACTGAGGTTAGCTGTATCCTTCCAGAGGTCACTTCCTTTCCAGATAGCCTGCTTACCTGAATCTAGGCTCTGACAGCTTTGTCCTTCCCCGATTGCTTTAGGCTTGGTGCTAGCACCATGTGCTACTGCTAGCAAAGGGTTCTTTTATCATCCCTTGGGCTTCCCTGACACCCCTGTTTTTGTTTTGAAACCTTGCCCATTTTCTCTATCATTGGCTAGGTGTGTGACTTGAGGTAATTCAATCATCCTTGTCAGGACTGAATAAACCAAACAAAATCCTGTGTTTTCAATATGACTCATAAATATTTTAATAAATGAAGTTCTTATTTATGGAGTAAAAGTATTTTTGTTAGAAACATTCTTAATAAATTTAAGAAAAATAAGCACAAAGTAGAATTCTTATAAACAAAGACACAAATAAATGAAAGAAACTTGAAATATAATCCAGTTTATTCACTTTGTTTCTGATAATTATAAGAGCAATATTCATAATCATGCTTATTTTGAATTATTCCTTAGAATTTATACATCATATTTTTTTCAGTTGTTTATCTAATTTAAAGATACTTAAATTATCCTGTTAGTCACAGATTGAAGCTTGATTCTATTTTCTATACCCATACTTTTAAATGTATCTGTTCAAATAATATTTATTGAACCTGTCATATATATCAGACACTCTACTAAATTCTAGGATTGTGATAATTGCAAAATTGAAAATACATCTGTTCACAAGAAACTTCTCTTCTATTGGAAGAAGCCAGAAAAATAAACAAATAGATGGCATGGAACACCTAGAAGAATGATAAGATAAGGTAGGGTAATGGGAAGAGTTTGACTGCAAGAGAGAACTTATGACTGGTAGTCAAGGAAAAACTTTAACAGGTTATATTTTTCATTAAAAAGACAAAGGAAGTGGGAGAAAGAACAAGTTTGGGGACAAGTTGGAGAAGCTCTTTTCTGAAAGAGAAAACAACAACTGCAAAGGTCCAGGTGACAATGTGAATGGCTTCTTGAAAAATATCAAGGAAACAGCCCACCTGCCCATCAGTTGGAAACTGGATAAAGAAAATGTGGTTTTTCTATAAAATGGAGTACTACTCAGCTGTAAAGAATGAGAAAGTAGATTCATTCATAGGTAAATGGGTACATTTTGAGGATATACTCCTAAGTGAAATAAATAAGTCACACATGTGTAAATACCTAATAGTTTCTCCCGTGTGGAAAAACTAAAATAGTACTCAAGATCCTAACGGGTTAATCAGCAATGTGAAACACGAAGAAAACGACTGAAGATGTAGCAGCAGTGAGAAGGGTAGGGGAAGGGGAATAAGGGAAAGGGAAAAAATACGAGAAAATGCAAAAATGGAATCAAAGTATTTGTATGTGGGAAGGGAAGAAGGGGTGAAGGGAGGGTGGGGACAAGGGGGAAAATGAGAACCAAGACCTGTCATGTAAAGGTACAAGATCCCAGCAATGAATGTAACTGTACTGTATACCTTGAATATACCAATAAATTCAATAAAAAAAAATCAAGGAAACATCATGTGTCTGGAGCAGAGGAAGCCAGGGGCAGTGGAAGGATTGCCAGAGTTTGGATCTTGAATGTCCTCAAAAGTCCGTATGCTCAAAGCTTGCTCTTCAGCCCTTGGCACTATTGAGAGGGGGTGGAACATTTATATGTTGGGAATTAGTAGGTAGAAGTAAAGTCGTTTGGTGTATACCTTGGACCCACCCTCCTCTTTCTCTTTCTCTCCCTTCCCAGCTGCTATGAAGAAAGCAGTTTCATCTGCCACTTGCTTGCACCATGATATAGTATCTCCCCATAGTTCCAAAGCAATGGGCCAACCAGCTGTGGACTAAACCCTCTGAAACTATGAAATGCATGCACTTTCCCTCCTTAAAATTTGGTCATCTCAGCTATTTTGTTACTGTGAAAGAAAGCTAAAACAGAGAGGCCGAAGAGGCAGAGCACTTCAGTCTGGGAGGCCAAGTTGAGAACTTTTATATTTTATAAGTGATGTGGGAAGCCAGTTCTCTTATTCAAAGGGTCATTCTAGTAGCTGGAGGAACAAACTCTATGAGGTGAAGAGCTGAAGTAGGGTAAATGTCTTAGTTACTTTCTTCATTGCTGGGGCAAAATACACAACACCCACAACTCAAAGGAAGGAAAAGTTTACTTTGGCTTACAGTTTGTGGAGGTTTCAAAGCAGGGTGGCATTGCAAAGGGGCATAGCCAAAAAGAATTACTCAAGGCATGGCAGGCAGGAGACTTAGTGATCAAGGGAGAAGAGGTGGAGACAGATCCTTCCAGGCCACGCCCCAGGGAACCACCTCCTCCAACCAGGACCAGACCTCACCTCCAAACACCACCTTAACTATAAACCCATCAGTGGATCTAATCCCCTCCCCAAACCCCACCTATGAGCACCTGCGGTTTTGAGTGAACATTTAGGTATAAAGCATAACAATTTAATAAACATACAATTTATGGTCCAAATCATGGCACTTTTGAGAGTGAAAAATCCACTCACTTATAAGGAGAAACATAAAACAGTGTCCTGAGCAAACTAGGATATGTGCTTATACTAAAGCAGGGTGACCTGGTGGACTGCAACAGTCCCCTGGAGAGGTGATGATGACAGAGCATGCTCCCTGTTTAAATGAGATGTCTTCTGTTTGACCCTCAGGCAATGCTCTCTACCTTTGTTCACCTTGCTCTCTACCCCAGGAAACTGCCATCTAAAGATATCTTCAGAAAGCTGATGTGTAATGGTGCTACAGAGGAACTCCATCTGGAGATGGAGGGAGTATTTGCGTCTCTGGATCCTTCTGTAAAGGTCACTGAGGTTAGCTGTGTCCTTCCAGAGAAGGCCACTTCCTTCCCAGATAGCCTGCTTACCTGAGTCTAGGCTCTGATAGCTTTGTCCTTCCCCGATTGCTTTAGGCTTGGCGCTAGCACCATCTGCTACTTCCAGCCAAGGGTTCTTTTAGCATCCCCTGGGCTTCCCTGACACCCCACCTGCACCTTTATTGTCTTTCTGTAAATAAACTTCTTGAATTATCCTAGTTTGACTGAGCCATCTGCTTTTGTGGGAGAATACCTGGCAGCCTGTCCATCCCTAGATAGCACGGGTATGAATTGCTGCGAGAGGTACCTAGCAAACGGGACCTCAGGTACACGTGCCTCGGAATGGCCTCCATAAATCACAATGTGTGTTAATTTCTTAAGGGAACAAAGAGAAAGCAAAGACTTTTCTTATCAAAGTCCCATTTAAACTTAGGAATTCATTAAGCAGCCCTTGAAAGGAGGTGTTCAAGACAAATCTTAAAATACTATGTTTTTCAACTGCAGCCTGAAAGGACTGTTTCATATTTCAAAATAGGTTATCAGATGCCTTTATAATGAGGTGAGTTTCTCTGTAAATGCAACTCCAGATTGTGTCTTTGCCTTTCAAGGAGGCTTCCTTATTTGCACACCATGGAAAGGGTTTCACCCCAAGAAGGTGGCAAAGAAGAGGCACAGCTGGGTGATACTGAAGCATAGCCCTGTGATGTTGAAAAAAAGAGATCAGAGTGAGAACAATATAAATCAGAAAGAGTTACTTAAAGCCAGGGTGAACAAAAAAATGAGCTTGGTACCAGATGAAATGCAGAATAGCTTTATAGTAAGGCTCTGAATAATAGGAATGTTGTGCATTTGTTTCAATGACCTCGAAAGACCAAGTAATACAGAAACTGTATGTTGGTCTTCACAATTCCTGAAGAGAGAAGGCTAAGGCAAGGTTAGGGAGTGACCCGGATTAGTGGGACCCCCGTACAACAGACATTTTAATCAGGAAGCTTTTCTCTAAATCTCCATGTTCTAGGCACTCAGCACAGTACTTAACAATCTTTTAGAAATTCATGTATGTTTATCAGATAAATAAGCAACAAAGGCAATGGATGAAGTAAGCATTGACAATAGACTTCAAGAAATATCAAGATACCATACTATTCCTGACCCTTATGACTCCCAAAGTGAATTAAATTAGTAAAAAGAATTAGGGAAACAAATAGATTGTCTGCCATTGTGTACCTACATAAAATGTTTGTTTGTCCAATATTCAACCCTGGTGTTTTGTATTGATTCTAGTAACAAGTCATGGTATGATGTCCTCATCATAATAACATTTATTTCTAACTCAAAATACTGAGTGTATGATTTTTTATTAATTAGGATAAAGCCATTTTATTACAAGGCTTGGATGGGGTTAACAACATTCTAAAGGAAACATAGATATACTCTGAAGATAAGACAGAACAGAACTAATAAGTAACTAGTTTGGGGCAGGCACTATACAGATTTGGTAACAGTAGGAGGAATTTGTAGGCAGAGGAATGGAAGGATCTCAAGAGGAATGAGCTGCCTTGATTCTTAGTCTGCCTATAAATTCAGTCAATGGCTATGAATCTCTGATTACAGAGGGCCTCAAATTCATTCTCCATTCATTTACCCTTTAGGATGAATGGAAGTAACTGAGTTACTTTTCTTACAAACATTGGTATTTGAGCCACAACTCATTGATATCTTCAATAAATACATTTAAATCTCAGGAAAGAAAGTGATGAAATAAATGACAGGTCTTTCCTTCCTGAGGTTATAACTCACCAGCCAGACAATATTAATGTAAGGCAAAGCTTAGGTCATTCTTAGTATGCTTCTTCCTCCATGAAATGACAGAAACCACTGACTCATATGTGGTTCATCATATGTATCTTCTCAGTAATTAACTGACTTAACTGTGGCGTTTAAAACATGAAGAATAAGTCAAGTCGTGTATCTTAAATGAGAAGCAACAAGTAGATACCCTTTTCTCACAGATAAGATATTCCCAGACCACAAACTGAGCAAATGAAAGATTGTCAGCCACCTCACAACTGTCTCAAACTATCACTTCACCTGTTTCCAAAACCTCACCCAGGTATTCTTGGTCTGTTTTGTACTCCAGAGGTTTTAATTTTTTAAAATTTCCTGTGTTACACATTGAGCATATTAATATATGTAACTTATCTAGACAATTCAGACACTGAATGTATTTTTCTAGATACTATCCAACCAGTACAAGTGAAAGGGTTTCTTTGCTCCAATTATCTGAGTAATTTAAGCCTATAGAATCAATCTGAGTTTATGCCCAGTGCTAATGCTTAAACCATTTTCTTTCTGAGTGATAAAAATTTTAAAAGAATGGAAAATGCATTAAATGAATATATTTTTGCAGTCATTTGACGGTCTATAATGAGAACAGGAAATACATAATTGAACACAGAATAGTACAAGGTAAGTCATCAGTATAATAAATTGAAACACACAGTCGTGCAAAGTAATAAACTGGAACATTTCTGTATGAGGTCAGGTGTGCTGCTTTGAAGTTGGTCTGCAATTTGCCTTTCTTAGGTCAGAGCTGTATTATGATTCTGCATGCTCATTGATCTACACTCATTTAATGAGGCAAAGGGCAACCAACAGGTGACACTAGGGAATTTGCTCTAGTAACCACAGGGCTAGATATCAGCTAGAGCCTTGAACATGTAAAACTAGGTTTCTTTATTTTGCAGTTGATTATTAGCAGAGCTTGATTTACACTGCAAAATCTCACCAGTGCTTTAATATTGTCTCTTGACTATCATAGCTTATAAATGAAATTAAGAACATCAACCAGAAGTTTCCTGCCAATTGCTTGGTTTTTGGATTCTGTTCGCAGCTTTTTCAACATTTATTAATGAAGAAAAAAAACCTTTGTTTTGCAGGTGAAAGTTCATAAGTGCCCCTCCAAATCTTCATTCCCTCCTCATTTTAATATATTTTGTACAGGAGTTTAAATCATGAATGAGTTGATACAATGGGTGCTTTCTGGGAACTATATCAGAAAAAATAAAACCAAATCCTATAAATTGCAATGTAGTTAAGATCAAGGGTGTGAAAAACTTCTGGCAGGTGCCTGAAAACAAGCGAAGTCCAATTAGCTAGAGAATTCTTTCTGGAGGTGTTCGATGAACTTGACTTCCAGTTGGGCTAGAACAACCAGTAACATTTCATTCCTTAATGACTGTCAGGGAGATCTCAAAATGTTTTATAAACATTAACAACCTTACAACCTGTCTTTGAAGAAGACTTGAATGAGTGCAATTCAGCATTCCAGATATGGAAGGGGTACTTGTTAGAACAATGTCTTCACAGTGCCTTTATTTGAGCTCTGTTCAGTTCTGGAAATGATATGGCATCTGGTGCTTTAATTCATGGCATACCTTTTCATGTCAGCAAATGTCCTCAGGGAGGAACATAATTCTTACTGACTTCGAGGGCTTGCCTCCATTGTTAATTATTCAACAAGTTCTTCGAAGCACTTACCCAGCATTCAGCCTATATTAAATATTGTGAGTCCTTGAAATGGGCCCCGAAACAAGGAGTCATATAATGGGATAGGAAAGGAAGGAAAGCACAGACAGAAGAAGCAGGGCCATTAGCTACTGCAGAGAATACAAGCCACCGAGGAGGAAGAACTGGTTTTTAAGGTCCATTCAAAGGTTTAACTCCAGAGTTCTTCCTATTAACATAGCCAGAAAATGGAGAACTAAAGAGAACCACAGCTTCAGTAAGATACTTCTCACGTTACCAGTTAACATTTGGAAAATCAACTCCTTCAAACCCAAGCTGCCATTCAAAGTTAAAAGCTGAAAGGTGTACTGGTAATTGTGAATTTAAATATAATTGTTCATTTCTTACTGAAACAAAAAATCACACCTTATTTGAAATGAGGAAGTGGGTGTTCAATAACAAATAATCTGAAACCTTCCAGAAATGCTCATTCTCTCGCTGTTAACAACAAAGTCAGTGATATAAGTGCATGTCAGTCACTACCCTAGTGATAGGGCGTTTACCATTTTTCTATTGTGTATATGTTAACTTTATCTCACAATGACCTTTATAAAGCTTCAGTTAAGACAGAAGAAGTAAGGACGACGAAAATATAGAAGCTGAAGTTGAAACCAAATCCACTTGACTCAAGTGGATAAGTTTACTACTAATGAAGCCAAGGTTGAGGGAAAATACCCACTCCAACTACTGAGCTTTGCCTAGCTCTCTGACTCCAGCATCATCCAACATGCTTATCCATCTTCAAGTGACACAGTCAGAAGTGAAGGAACTGCCACCTGGTAAGACCCTGAATGCATGTGTGTGCCTCATTAGAATAGGAGTTGGGGTTATCTCTTGGAAAGCAATATTAACCATGGCTATCACCCACTGACATTTTGGAAAGTCACAGTCTCCATAATTGTGGCTGTCATGGAATACCATGAAATTTTATTTTTTCCCATCAACCTACTTCTACTTCTCCCACTCTATCCTTTATTTTCACCCTCAGCAGAGTTGGCTGTTTTTGATCCTCTATAATGATGTGCCAGCAGCTGAAAATAAAGGCCACACTGATGTGATTCTATTCTGAAACATACAGAAAAAAAAAGTGGGCTGTCTTGAACAGACTGCCCTTAGTCTTCTCATTATTTAATATGAGATTCCTCATTTTAAATTGAAAGCTGTATTATTTTCTATCCTTCTTCAGCATCTTGGCCCTCTCGTTAGTCCATTCATTCAACTACTTAATTAATACTTATTGAATGCCAGACGGTGTGCTAGACAAGGAGATAAAATGATGTGCAAAAGCCCAAATAAAATCACTTCTCTAATGGAACTTGCAGCCTATTGGTAAAGACAAACTTATTTAAGTGATCACACAGTTAAATCTAAACTTTTTTGTGTGTGAAAAGTGCTTCAGAGAAATAGTACATAGAGTCTTAACATAGGAAGGTATGATTTTCCTTCAGCTAGGGTTAGCTCTCTTGATTTCAAAACATGAATCTTGTGACTATTCCTTCTGTTCAAATCAATTTGATTTGTGCCTTTTTGTAGGTTTGCATGGTCGCTACATCTTTTTTTTTCCTATTATTTCTCTGGGGGTCTCCAGAATTCAGGAGTCTCTGAGGGTCCTAGAATTATATGGGAAAGTGGATAGCATAAAAACATTTCCCAGGAGACGTGATCTGGCAGCTAGCTCAGATAAATTATTTACTCATCCTGGCTTCTTGTAGTTTTCTTATTCTTTATTCATATTTCCCTTACCTGTGAAATGGGCATAATGATCACCATCCTTAGAGTATGTCTGTCATGCTGATATGCATGGAAAGTTTATAAATTTTGTTGTGGGATACCAAAATAAAGCAACACATTGTAATCATTTCTATCATGGATATATTGGCAAGAATGAGAAGGGCTGAAGTGAGTAAACATGAAGATTTCTAAGCCTGTTTCTTTTATCCTTTGTTACTTGCTAAGAAGCAGTAAAGTCTTGGGAAGGAGCTCTTCATTTGCACCAAGGCAGACCTTGCCACAGCAGGAGCTTACTTAGCTTATGATGACCATAAATTCCCTCCACCAAAAATGGGGACACATAGTCTAACAAGCCTTTTTTTATTAATTTATGATTTTATTTCTATGAAGATCTACAGCACTTACAATACTTTGAGATATAATTGCAAAGTTTTAACTTTAAGTGTAGGAATAAAGTAAAATAAGACCACACCTTAGAAATGTGACAAATGGCATAGACTTCCTTTGTCCTTCTTTGTGAACAACAGTCACAGACTGGGGTTTCTTCTAGCTGTGTTGGCTTTCAATGCAGGATGAATAAATCTGTCCCCACAGGTCATCTTCTGAAAGGATGATCATCTAGATCCTAAGATATTTATTTACCTCTGCCATAATTTAGAGACAAACTCTTCCTTCCCAGGTTTTCCCCTGCCTTTGCTGTTAACATATCTCTCTGGATTTATGATGCTGCCCAATAGTGGAATTTGTGAGTTCAGACCATGTTGTGGGAACTGCCCTGGGTAAGCCACATTTGTCACTGCTGTGCTTGAGCTTATTTGCATTACTTTTTTTTTTTTTTAACTAACTATACCTTTAAAACCAAGTGCTTTTGGCTATGGATTGGTAGGCAAAGTGTCTTCCAGATCTATTAGCAACACAAAATTCTTGCTTTAAAATCAAGAGAGCAGAAACTAACCTTGCCCTGCTACTGGCCAGACTGCCACTTTCAGCCTGAACCATGATATTCAACACTAGGAGATGGAAGATTTGGGGTCATTTTAATAATGTCTCATCAAAAAAACACAAGCAGATGATAAATCTTAGATGACCAGGAAGTCAAGTAGTCTTCCAGAGAAGGCAGCTCCACACTCATAGTAGGTAAGTGGGTCTTCTGTAGGTCTTAATACCGGAAAATTTATGAACTATGAGAGATCAAATAGTTTGTGCTAATGATGAGGCAGAATGGATCAAAGGCAGAGAAGACATCAAAAGCATCACGTCAGTAAAGTCAGGGCTGTAGGGCTATGGAAAAGAGGGAAGTGTTGAAAAGATGAAATATCCACCTGGATACAGTCTCAGTGGTGCTCGAGCAATGCCTGTGTTTCTGAGGATGATACTGTGCTGCCCTTCATCTGTGAAGGGCTGTGAGTAAGATAAAATCAAATCCTAAATCATTTCAAAGGCCATTTGCAAAACAAAAGATATTCTGTACCTTATGATAGCTTAAAAGGGAGTGTAAGCTCTTTGGGGTTCATAGTGGATTTTCTACCAACATGGGATATTTTGTTGCGTTTTTCTTTTTGTGGAAACAATGAACATATAAGTAAGTTCAGTTTAACTTCAGTCTTATATATAATACCCTGCATTTCTAGGACTGGTGCTTTTCTGGGTATCTACGAAATCATACCACATTGTAAGGGGTTTCATTCCCTTCGCCATGTATTACCATCTGTTCCTATGCAATCCTTTTAAAGCTTCTACAGCTACCTGTCCCCCAGCACCTCTGTTGTGGGGCCTTTACTACATTATGACTTCCTTCCTCCTGAACCCACAACCCATCTTGAGACTCTCAGTTCCTTTCACATGTACTCCAGCAGCGTCTCCTATCTTGAGGTCTTTGCTGTTGCTTAGTTTTGAATTGTGTATTTTTTTCACACCTTCTCAAAATTAAGATGTTCTATGTAATACATATTAAAATGTGCAATTTGAGGGAGTAAATTTGGATATGACATTTATTTGTCAGACAGATAAATTTGGGTAACATTTTAAAAAATCCAATGACCTAATTTTATGACTTCTTATGAATAACCCCATGCTAGGTGCCAGAGTTTTCTGATGTACCAGCAGCATAAGAATGTAGTTACTTACTGAAAAACTCTATTTGGATCCTTTGTCGCATCACCGGGCCTGATGAGGTTTTGTGGAGTGAGCCTGAATGGGTTCAGAGGGCCGCATTTGGGCAAGGACATCTGGAGAGCCAGGCTTTCCACAGAGGACTGTTCCAGACACATTATAAATAACCAGGAAGAGTCGATGAGAAGGGTAAAGGTCAGGGGGAGGCCCACCAGTGAGTGCTGAGAACCTAGGCAGCATGGAGAGAAAGTAAGCATACAATAGACAGGAAGGTTGGCAGCCAAGAGAGTCAGAAAAAAAAAGAGTGAAAAGTAGAGTGGATGTGACAGTGGAGTAGAAAGGAAGGGAAGCAAAGTGCTCAGAATTCAACCCACAAACTCCGGGGATGTTTCTTTCACGGTGCTTAGAATAATAGTCAGAACAACGGCAAAGGGACAGATATTGCCTTAACAATTCTCCTGTCCAACACTGTGCTGTCTTTCACTGCTTTGCCAATTTGCATAGCTACTTTAAGGTTATAACTGGACAAGATGAGTCTGTTATGAGTAGTCCCTAGTTATGGAACCTCTTAGAGAACTGTACTAGTAAGAATTCTATGTGATACCTTGTGGTGACTGTTAACCCCAGTCCGCAGGTAAATCTGGTCAGCTGGCTTCCCTGAAAACCAGGGCTCATCCGCAAAAGGGAGACCTGGGCTATGGGTTTGAGTGTACAGAGGAAAATGCATTTTCACACTTCCCAAAAAAAGTGATTGCCTTGGAGCTGGTTTATCTACTCTGAATAAGAGGGCATCTTCTTGAAATACCAGCAATTTGGTGGGCTTTTCATCCATTAGATTTTGCTCAATGAATATCAAAAGAAAAAAAAAGGCTAGAGGGAGAATGGAGGAAGACATAGACACTGTCATTTGTAACCTTTGTAGGAGAATAAATCTCGGAAATTTCTCTTCTAGAAAATAATTATTTTCTTCTTATTTTCTGCAATACAAAGATTGAAATCGCACCTCTTCTTGTCCATCTAGCTGACTATTCTTGTGCTACATTGGATTAAAAAATTTTTTTCCTGGGTCTCCAGCATATGCTACAGATTATACAATTAGATTCTCCCACCCCTCATATTCTGCAAGTATGTGGCTTGTAGTAATCCTAGGAAGTCTCTTCTTTCTCCATTTATGGGCTTGAAGATAGTATAGCTTATGTTTTTGCAGGTACTTTGAACCCAGACTGTTTTCATCTTACACCTTATGGGCTAACTGCAGTAACAGCCACTGGCTCTCTAATGCAGTATTTCCAGTAGACACAATAGGGACTGCAACAGGGACTGGGCTGCGATGTATAAATGGCCTCTTGAATGTGACCAAAAATGGCAGTTGCTTAGATCACTAAAACCAGCAGTGCTCAGAGAAAAGTTGCTAATAGTGAATGAATTTCATAGCTATATTTCCCTTCCACAGAAGAGGTATATGCTGTTGTGCCATTTGATAACTCATCTTTCCTTCAGGATGGGAGATAATTGCTTTTATGTGCACAGGTGCTTTTGCTTGCAAGTTACCTTTGTATTTATGATATCATTATATCCTCAATGTGAGTTAGATGAAAACAGTTATTACAAATAGGTGGGTAAACTGAACCTAAATGATTGCAGTCAATGCAAAGAGCACCAGGGAACCGTTTGTAGGTATCAGTCCCAGATCTGGGTGACCCCTGGCTTCCTGATCCTAGCCTTGTGCTTTTGCATCTCAGCTTATGTGCTCCACCGAGCACACACATTTACAGTGCAAGTAGGACAGCAGGTTAGATGCTGAGAGCCAGATTAAAGAAGTCACTGCACAGATGTAATATGACGGATCTTCAACTGGAATTGAGTTTTGTTTTTCCCTTGGTGAGCACTCTGAGAGTACTTTGTATTCTTTATGTGGATGGCTCATAAGAAAGTATTTATAAGGATATGGGTTGGAAAAGAATGGAAGAGGGAGAACATTTATTAAACACCTTCCCCAAGATCAGTACAGTGTAGTGTTTTTAATAGATCTCCAGTGAGACACAACTTGGATGGATCCTTTAACCACTCTGGCTCTCTTAACTGTGGAGTTAAGAGAACTTCTTTGAAGTTGTAGAGTAAACAAAATAGGATGATGCTTATAAATTATTTACAACAATACCAGAATTTATTAAATAGTTATAGTTGTACCTGTGATGATCATATACATATGAAGAGATTGAAACTGAATTTTAAATACTGGCCTGGATTACACACAGCTGATAATGAACTAGAACTCATTCCTAGGTCTAAGTCCAGAGATTTGTAAAAACTAAAATGAAATCTCTGAAACATTTGTTATTCCACAAAGTGAACATTCCAAGGTAGCACTGGCAGGTTAAGTCACTTGTGAGAAGAGGTGGGGTTTGGGGGAGAACACTGTTAGACAGAAAACAGTGGAAAGTAGACACACAAAAGCAAAGGAAGACAGTAGATAGCAATATCTGCTTAGCATCACTGTCCCTAGAAAAACAAAGCATCTCCTTGAAAATAGACAGAAACCAAAATAATTAATGGGCTAATATATGTGAGACTTTCACATAGCATATTTTCTTCTATGAAAGACCAGCTCCTGTTTTAAGAATTCTCCTACACAGTATTTTAAAAGACCCTTTAGCTAATTGCCCCAATAGTTCACTTACATAGTAACTTATGGTTCTCCTTTCCTAATGATAAATTATTGTTTCAGGGCCACAAGAGTAGCCATGTTATGCACACTGTGTCATTTCAGGAGGGGTTAATTATCTTTGCCTTTTCTATATTGGGTTAAGCAATCACTGAGCTAGGGCAATCAACCATGCAGGGGTTTTGGGCTCAAATAGGTCACCCATAACAAATTGCTTCAGACTCCTCTGTGGTGAAGCCAGGTGTCTGTCTAACCAATGGGCTAATCTGGACATTAAAACTTGTCTTTGAGCCCAGGAGGAAGACAGAAGCAGCCAAGAGATGTGGCTGTCGCTTGGCTTTCCTTAGGACCCAAAATTCTGTTTTTGCTAATCTTCCATGCTCCCTACACTTCTCTTTTCAACAGGGTTTGAAATTTAGCACAGAGATGGAATGGGTCTATTACTCACTTACTGCTGTCTTTCTTGAACTTTTCTAAAATAAACAAATGCCTATCTCTCTTGCATGGTAGGAAATCTCTCTGTGTAATTCTACACCTGAAGAAAAGTAGAACATACAATTTCCTAATAGATCTGTGAAGGAAGGAGGAAACAAAAAAAAAAAAAACAGCATCCATCTACACCTGAAGAAAAGTAGAACATACAATTTCCTAATAGATCTGTGAAGGAAGGAGGAAACAACAACAAAAAAAAAAAAACAGCATCCCATGTCACATTAGATCTAGGCTATTTAAAGGACTAATGCACTGAAAAGCAAATATATTGGTGTATCCATAACCCTGACATTTTGACAAATACCTTGGTGTCTGCCTGTGTGATCCAATTGATTATCTCTGTGAGTTTCCTTCAAAGCCAGTCACTTCTGTGGCCCCTTCCCCAGAGCTCTATGAAGCTCTGGTGCATGGTGCCAGCATATTGTCTGTATCCCAGAATTCTTTGCCTACTTCTTCCATTATTTTCATCCTCCAAAGACAAGCACTTCTGGGAATACAGTGGGAGGCATCTAGACTAAGGCGAATATGGTTAATGTCTCAGTCTTGTTAGGGGATCCCTTCTGGAAAAGAAAGTTTTGTTAGAGGGAACTCAAAACAATTCATTTTCTTCTCTCTTGGAATTGTCACTGAAAAGACTGGGTCCAGGTGAGTCAGCTTGGCTGGTTTTAACTCTGTCATGTGAAAGGCAGCTGGGGAAGGTGAGGAGACTGCGTAGTCATATCAACACCAGCACAGAAAACTTAGCAGATAGTGGTGTTGCAAGAATAAAGAGAGGGAGAATATTCTAACCCTAATAGAACCCTTAAAGGGAGACCAAGCTGCTGGAAATGATTCATAATAATTTGCAATAAGGTATAAAAAATGGTGTCTTCATTCATTCATTGTTGAAACAGTACTGGGTCTCAGGCTTGCAGTAAATTGGGTTACAGGCAGTTTGCCTAATGCTTGTGCCTTCCTTTGCATTGCTTTCTCTAGACTTTGGCAGGGAGAACAGGATCAGGGGCTGGAAGCTTGCTATCTACTTTTCTACAGAGAATACATTGGAACTTGAGAGGCATTTAAGGGAGGGGATGAAGAAAACAGACATGGAGAAGCAAGGCAAAGCAGCTACGTCATGGATCAGTTCCTGTTAATAACATTAGCACTCTTTCATCTGAAGCCAGCCTACTTTCAGAAGTTTTTGTTCATGTTTTCTCTTTTCTACATTAACCAACATAATTCAGACTGAAGGTATTATTTTTTGCCAGGAATACTATAGTAACATGTAAACTGTTGTCATTCCAGAGTACCCAGCCATGAACATGAGCTTTGTGGGACAAATAACATCCTAGTTGAATTCCCTGCTTTCTGACTCTTTCCATTCATATATGTTTATATATGCACACGCACAATCACTAGCTTTACCATACCCATCTAAGACTTTCTGCATACTACTGTACACTAAGGTATTTAAACAAAAGATATTATTACTGACTACTTTGTCTACCACTGTGGAGACTCTATAGTGCATTGTATCTGCTAAGTGACATTCCTCACCCCTGCCACCTATGCTACATACCAGTTCACCTGGACTTTGATTGGTCCCCAGAACCCTCCAGGGTGTCCTGCCACTCAGTTTGAGTTGTGTAGCTTTCTTGCTCTGCAGTAGTCTGAAAATCCCTCTCATTACTTTTGAAAGTATTTCTCAGCTTATCCTCTGTGTGCAATCGCACCTTTGTTGTTCCGCTTTCTATAAAAAAGTATCTGAGATAATCACTTTACAGAGAGAATAGGCTTGCTTTGTCTCACTGTTTTGGAAGATTTTATAGAGGGCCCTGTTGCTTTGAGGTGTGCGATGAGGTACATCATTGTAGGCATGTGTGGTGGAGCTAACTGCTCATCTCTTAGTAGTTAGAAACCAGAGAGAGGAAGAGACCAGTATCCTACTTGCCCCTGCAAGTGTGCACTCACTGTGACCGGCGATGACCCCCTAGGCTTCATCTCTTACACTTTGCAGCATCTTCCAATAGTACGAAGCTTCAGACTAAGCCTTTAAAACATGGTCCTCTGGGGGACATTCCAGATCCAGTCTATGTTGAAACCTCTGTGGCGAGAGGTGCTCGCCTCTTCACCTGCTCACGGCTCTGAAAGCCCTGAGTATGCTCTTCCTTCTACCTCCTGCTCCCGGCCTCTTGTCTACACCTGGCAATCTGAGAGCTTTGAGGGCTGTGGTGGTGTCCTTCTCTCCCCACTGTGCTCAGCACCGTGTTTGACGCAGCATCATATGCTTTTTGAAGGAGTAAAAGAAAGTTGATGGAGCAAGCATGAAAACTTGGGAAAAAGAAGGATTTTGCAGTAAATGTGTTGCTGAAGCCTAATTTAGTTCACAAGGGGGATTGTCCTATGAAACAGACACAGTTCAGATGATGACCGTTTTGAGGTGTATAGAGAGAGCAGTGTACCACAGGCTCTTTTAGAAGAAGAGGAAGTAAGATAGAAGGTGGGATTCTTCCAGTGTGTGTTGGTCCCACTATTGTCTGTTCAGCTTTTGACACCTGACTTTAGAATTCTGAAATTGTTTACCACAATTTCAGCGTCCCTCGCTGGGGTTTTGTCTCTGGTATTTTTTGCTCATTGTTTGTCCATTTTTAAGTAGATTAAATAAGTATATGACTGGCAAAGGGTGCTTGCTTTTTTTTTATAACCCATTTGGATCATTCTATTCCAATGAATGGCTGTCTTAGTACATCTTGTGCTGCTCTACTAGAATATCACACGCAAATTGGTGAAGAAAAGAAATTTCTTTCTTAGCAGTTTTGGACATAGAGATATCCAGGAATGAAGGGCCCACATCTATCAAAGGCTTTCGTGCTGCAGCATACCACCTTGGCAGAAGGGCAGAATCGTAAGAAAAGGGCGAGAGTGACCAAGAAGGAAGGAGGAAGCTGAATTCACTTTTATCACAACACTCTTATCACTTTTATCACTGCACTAATGCCATCCAGGCAGACAGTGCCCACTGAACCAACCATCTCTAATTAGCCCCACCGTCCAGCATTCTTACACTGGGGCTTAAGTCTCTAACACAAAAACTTCTGAGGACTTCTTCAAACCTGAACAACAGCATGCCCCAAGTCTGCCATCAACAGGAAGTCCCAAATCTAATTCACCTGCGAGCAGGCCACCTGGAGTCCGGTCTAACAATATTTTTTTCTCAGAACATATTACATTCAACGTAGGTCACACTAACAATGAGCTGGTAAAGTATCACTCACCCAAGAGAGTATAATATGGCCACTGAAGAAAACATGGATGCTCTGATAATTTCAACATCCCTGGAAAAAATAGAGATCATGTGCATAGCGAAAGGTCAAGGAAGATAAAGCTAAAAAGCCCCTAGAGAGTCTGTTCTTTACTTTCCTTTTGTAAGAATGTGAGCGTAGATACACTTCCACCTGCTGCAGAGAAGCAAGCCTGGCTTTCCCTTTGGTAACTGAAAAAGCACCTGTGAGTGGTGCAAACCTAACTTAGAATCATTTCTGCATTTACTGACATTTAGAAGCCAAAATCCATTACCTTAAAATTGGCCAAATAAGATCTTTCCAGTTAATTTTGCCTATAGAACAATTTTCCTATTCAAGAACACTGAACACTGGACTCCATCTCTCATAATAAAGAGGCCATTAATTCTCTGCTACTGCTCTCATTATTTTTATTAACCATTTGCAGACTTTTTGCTGGAGGCAAAATGTATCTATTAGGGCCAACAAATAACGGTTGCTATCATGCTGAGGCTGGCATCCTCTGCCAGGAACTCAGCAAAGCCAGTGACTTGGGAGTCCACCAGCTGGGCTCCGTGCAAACCACCTGTGCTGTCCTGAGACTGAAAGGTAAGGTGTAAGTCAGGCTGTTCCACAGACTGGCCCGTATTTGGATTTGCCTATTCAGAGCCTTCTGTTTTAAATAACAGCAAAGTAGGAGTTCCTAAGAGTAAGAATTTTTTTTCCTCATTGAGTTATTTGTACATTTTACGTATACAGTACAGTTACATTCATCATTGGGATCTTGTACTTTTACATGACAGGACTTGGTTCATTTTTTCCCCTTACCCCTGCCCTCCCTTCACCCCCTCCTCCCTTCCCTATTTACAAACACTGTATTTCCATTTTCTCATTTTTTTCCTTTTCCCTTATTACCTTTCCCCTACCCTTCCCATTTCCCCCATACCTTTAGCCCTTTTCTTCCTATTTCACATTGTCCTAAGAGTAAGAATTGATCACTGAAATTTTTTTTTAGTCTTTTTTTTTTCTGTGGGGAAAATGTTTTGTGTAAGAGAGGCGTAAAAAGGAGGAGGCGTGTTGCTCTCATTCTGGCACTCCCTGTGAAATACAAAAGAGACAGTAAAGAAATGAACATTTCTGGGCAGTTAAATTACTTGATTCTTGACATTGACTTGGTGAAAGAAAACAACTTTATTGAAGTGTATTTTACATATTACAAAATTTACCTACTTTAAGTGTAAAATGCCACAGTTTTTACTAATCTTATTCAATGGTACCACTGTTACCATAAATCAGTTCTAAAACAGTTTCACCCTCAATAAAATCCCTTTTGCCCATTTACAGCAAATATAATCCACACTCCTACACTCCTACCCCTAGCCTCTGCCTGTCATTAACCTCCTTTCTACCTCTATACACTTGCCTTTAGAGGATGTGGAATATAAAGAAATCATGCACACAAAGTGCTGTCTTGTGTCTTCCTTCAAGGAGTCCAAGGATCAAGGTTCATCTTTGACAAAGCCTGGGTCAGAATTTCTTTTTCTTTTATTGCTGAATATGATGAATATAACATGTATGGATATGATAATTTGTTTACCACTGCATGAAATATTTAAGTTGTTTTTAGCGATGATAAATAATGCTGCTAGGAACATTGTTGACATCCATATGCAATTCCTTCTGTAGAAGTGTTTTAATTTCTTTTGGTTGAATATCTAGGAGTGCAAATTTCTGGATTGTGTTGTTTTATGTTTTATGTTATCTTTTTGAGAAAATTTCAAAGTATTTCCCAGTGTATTATACTACATTGCATTCTCACCAACAATTTGAGTGTTTTTATTTTTCCCTAGCTTTGATGACATTTGTCTTCTTTCTTGTTTTGCTTTGACTTAGTGTTTTTGAGACAGGGTCTTGCTATATAGTTCAGGCTGGCTTTAAACTCACTATGTAGCCCAGACTGACCTTGAACTTGTGATCCTCCTGCATCAGCTTCCTAACATCTGGAATTACAGGTATGCACCAACAAACCTGGTTAGTCTTTTTATTCACGGTAGCCAGTTTAGTAGAAATAAAATTCTGGTTTTCTGTTTTAATGTGCATTTCTCTAATAAAAATATTTTTAGCATCACTTCTTGTGCTCATGGCCATTCACTCTTTTCTTGGGAAAATATCTATTTCCTATTTTTCTTAAATTGGATTATTTCCTTATTAATAATTCGGGCATAATTTTTTTAACTACTGAGTAAAAGTACTTTGAGAATATTTTTCTCCCTATCTATTGCTTGTCATTTTATATTCTTGATAGTGTCTTTTGGAAGAACAAAGCTTTCAAATTTTGACAAAGGAAAATTTATTATTATTTTTCTTTTTTGTGTACTATTTAGAAAATATTTCCAAGGCTTGAATTTTTTTTCTCTTAAGCTCTCTCGCTTTAGCTCTTCAGTCTATGTTCATGTTCACATGGGAGTATGATATGAATGTTTAACTTCATGTGATATAATGTTGTTAATGACAAATTAAAAGAGGCTATTATTTTGTATCAAGCTCCTGCACTCAGCTCCAGTTTACCGGGTTAAAAATAAAAACAGAGTCAATCATACTAAAGCTCTACATCACCAGGCTGAAATCAAACTATTTGTGGGAAACTTCTAAGAAATCACTATTAAAGAGAAGGCAGCCAAATTTTCAAGACAGAACACTTTCTACTAGAATAATAATGAAGTTCCAGCTGCTTTTATCATTTTATAAAAGAGTAACTTGAAGATACTTAAACTACGGTCAAGAGACCCGAGGGGACCATTCTCAAAACAAGTCATATAAATGACCAACAGGTGTATGAAAAGCTGCTAAACATCACTAATCATCATCGAAATGCAAACTAAATCCACACTGAGATATCTCCTGATCACAGTAAGAATTACATTATAAAAAATACTAAAGATAATGAGTGCTGGTGAGGATGTGGGCAAGGTGGAATGGTTATACACTGTTGGCAGGAATGTAAATCAGCACAGCCTTTAGAGAAGACTGTGTGGTGATGCCTCAAAGTTTAAAAATAGAACTACCATATAATTCGGTACAGCAATGCTACTACTGGGTATGCATCCAAAGGAAATGAAACTAGTACAGTGGACCCCTGAAATTCAAGTGACAATCCTAGACCACCCTGGAATTGTGAAAAATCACAAAATTCAGATATGGTTAGAAAAATGACTATAAATGCCCATTTTTATAGTTTAAACCTGAAATATACTGTGTTACCCATAGATAGGTAATTTAATTTAAGAAAATACTGTATACAGTCCCATGATAATTTAATTTAATAAAAAAACTATACCATAGTTCAACTTTCCCCTAGAGAATTTTAAATTTATTCTAGTGCCTAGGTTCATTATCAGAAGCCTTAGAAGGTACAGGACATTTTGGCGGCATCTTAGGGATCTTAGGGCTTTAAGAAGAACAAGACTGAGAACACTCACAATAGCTAAGCAGTACAGCAACCCTGTTATGATGCAGGAATGCTGGTGCATCTGCCAGAGATGGATTATAAGGCAGCAGCCAATAAGCAGCAAGGAGAACACTCTTGGATTGAAATATTCTTGGAGGATACAGTATTTGCGGTTTCTGCAAAATTGCAGGGATTTCCACAAACTATTAGTTAGGTTCTAAGGAAAAACTGGCAATAACTGAGGCTGCAAACTTAATTGTGACTTTGTGGAGATGTACTGTACTGTAAAGAAAAGTCTACACTCCTATGTTTATTGTAGAACCATATACAATAGCCAAGAAATGAAAACAACCTAAGTGTTCATCAACTGATGAATAAAGAAAATGTAGTACAGAAACATACCAGAATACTATTCAGCCATAAAAAAGAAAGAAATTTTTTCATGTGTGACAATATGAGGTAACTGGAGATCATTATGTAAAGTGAAATAAGCCAGGCACAGAAAGAAAAGTACTACATGATCTCACTCATATTTGTAATCTTAGAAAGTTGTTCTCACAGAAGTTGAGAGTAGAATGGTGGTTCCCAGAGGCTGGGGAGAGTACAAGATGAAAAGTGTGGAGAAAGCTTGCTCAATAATTACTAAATTACGGTCGGATAGGAACAAAACATTCTGGTGTGCTATTGCACAAGGAAGTGATTATAGGTAACAGTAAGGCATTATAATTTCCAAAAGCTATATTTTTGAAAAGTTTTACCATAAAGAAATATCATGCGTTTAGGAGATAGATACATTTACCTTTATTTAAACATTATTACCTATATTGAAATATAATATTACCCCATTAATAATGCAATTTTTAGGTACCAGTTAAATGTAAGTTTTAAATTTTCATTATTTAAATTTATCTATTTTATCTCTATTTTAAATGTCTTTTCAGTTGATGATATATTGTATATTGTTATGACATTGTGACCAGTACATTCTTCTTGAAGGATTAGGACATATTTGCATTTCGTTGTAGCTATTTTTACTTCCCCTCCTCATCTCTATTGTAAAGGGAAGTATTCTTAAAATTATCAAATTGCTTTTCAGTGTTTTGCTTTGTCTATAAACACAACTTTGTTCAGGTCCTTCGAACACTGATTTTACTCTGTGGAATAAAATGTTGCTAATTCTGGAATTGAAAATAAAGCCAATCAAGGTCATAAAGCTGTATGGTAGGAATTTAGTCCTTTAGCAATATTGATGAAGGGCACAAGAAAATGGGATTTGACTCTCCTGGTGGTCTTGTCTATATCCACTATTTTTAATAACAATGAACATAAATTACATGTATAAACCTCCCAGCAATTATTTATGTCATTGATAGTATAATAAATAGTTATTTTGCTATCTATTTACTCATACAGCAAATCTGCATTGAGATTTTGCAATGTACAAGAATCTCCAATCTATTACCAGCAGGTACTTACGATATATCTCCATGTTTTTCTCATGATGAACCTTCCATTAGCTGCTACTGCCCATCTTCAGAAAAACATTTGACCACATGTTCCCAATTACCTGTTCCCTCCTTCCCACTCCAGCAGGGTGATGCTCAGAAGTCACAAAGACTGTGGTTTGGAAATCAACAAGAACTATAAAAAAGCACTAGGCCTGAGGCAAAAACCTGTCTCCCACAGCAGACCCTGTCGTGATTTGTTACTTCACATCTGTTCTCTTACTTAGTTGGCTCTATTCGTTTACTTCCCAAGAATACTTAGTTTCTGAATATTTGCTTTATCGTTTCACTACCTGTTTTATTCTGCTCTGCTCCGTTTTGCTTTTTGTTTTGAATTTCACTTCACTCAGTCTACAACTGACCTTCTCCACAGATCTGTGTTTTCACCTCCACCCTTACCTTGACCCCTTCTGTTTCTGTGTATTTCTGCTACAAATTATGTGATTTTTTGTCTAGATGTTCAATTCAGTCCTGACCATTAGAAACTTAGCTTGAACAGGAACTATCCTGTTCCTGAACCCTTAGGCTCTGTTACTTGCTTCTACAGATACCGCTCAGGTCCAAGAATTGCAGGTATTCTGTTGGTCAACTTTCTATCACTCTAATAGTTGACATAAATATAATTAGAAAAGATTTATTTTGACCTACAGTTTTAGAGGCTTCAGTTAATTTTTGTTGGCACTGCAGCACATGGCACATAACCATTAACCTCATGGTCATAAAGCAAAAGAAAAAAGATCAGGCTCACAGCCCTCAGTGACCTAAAGACCCAACAAAATAGGCCCACCTCTGAAATGTTCCACCACTTCCCAGAGTTACCAAACTAGGGCCCATTCAACACATGGGACTTAGAGGAGCATTCCGGATCCAAATTATAGCAGGTCTATTAGTTCATTGCTTGGTGCTACAACAAAACACTCAAGACTGGACACTTTATATGTAAAGTTGCTTATTTGGTTCATAATTCTGGATTTGAAAGGTCCAAACAGCAACTTGGTGAGCCCCTCTCTTGGCTAGGTCACAGCAAGGTAAAGTGGAAAGGAAAAAAGGCTACATGAAGAAGAAACTAAGCACATGAAGTGGCTTCACTTAGTATCATACCTCTTGACAATTCCACTATCCTCTCAGCACAACCACACTGGGGAACGTGCTTCCCACACATGAGTCTTTGAGGTGTACACACCTCAAAGCTATAGAAATAACTTAGTGACCATTAAGGATACAGGCTGTGGGCTGTGACTGGTTTAAAGCTCTAGACATATCCTTTCCTAGCTATGCTCATAGTATGTAGCCTTGGGCAGGTTGTTCAGTCTTCTTGTGTCCTCATCCACAAGACAGAAATGATAATCATATTTACCTATTCAAACTGTGGTTAGAATTAACAAATCAGTATGCATGATAATTATGTCTGATATCTAATAAGCAATATATTTGATATATTCTTTATTATGACTACATCTACCCTAAGAACCCATCTTCCTGCCTCTAGATTAGCTCCCTTGTAATCCACATGCAGCTCTACAGCTTGAGTAAACTTTCTAAATGAATGATATAAATTCTTACTTATAAGGTCTTTCCTCGTCTTTTCTTTGCCTTCTCCTCAGAGTCATTAAGCCCGATTACTTGCCAATGCTATAGTCATATTTTACTTTTCTACACTTAGAAGCCTCTATTACTGTTGCTGCTTTAGTATCACAGAGCTTTTTGCCTGCCTCTCTGCAGTCATTCATTCTACTCCTGCTGATTGAAACATGTTGTATCATATCCCTTTACCTAGGTAATATGAAGTCATCCTTCAAGTTTCAATCATCAACTTTTCCAGGAAACTTTTCTAGTTCTCTAACACAGATCAGGAATCGCTTTGTGTGCTCCCAAAGCTCATTAAATTTCCTTGTTACGGAGTGTATCATGCTTCTTGTAACTGTATAAACAGGAACCTTTTACTTTTACTATATTATAAATTATGTGTTTGTGGTACTTGGGGTCAACTCCAGAGCTGTAGTATCACTGAGCCACATTCTTAGTTCATTTTATTTCTTTTTTTAAAATTTTAAGTCAAATTATCACTAAGTGGCTAAGGCCAGACTCAAATTTGTTATCCTCCTACCACCACTCCCCAAGTGCTAGGATTATAGGTGTGTGCCACTATGTCCTGTTCAGATTATAAAGCCTTTATATCAGGATCTTTCTTTTTACTACTCATAATTTTACTTCAAATACCTAAAACACTGTTTAGAATATAGTAAGCCCCTAGAAACTCTGTATCAGTCTTCTAAACAACGGATAGATGGTCTGTAGTTTTAAGTGAGGGATGGGCAATTTGCAGATCAAAACTCTGAGAATATTCATTAGCAGGCATGAGAGATAATATTCCACACATTCCATGAAGCAGTTTTTTTTACAGAGAGAGCAAGAATAGAAGAGATCAGTCAAATTGAAAGACGAAGAGGATTACAGAGCACTCTGATTCTTCCATTTATCTTCATAAATCATTGACCTTGGATGAAAGTATCAACCACATAGGACAGATGGAGAAAGAAAAGATGGACGTTGGCACAAGCATAATACCACTGGAAGACAGTTGTCTTCTCCTTTTGGATACCCAGAAGGTGGCATATGAAACTGCCACCTAGATAAGGTCCATAGATGCTTTTCATAGAAGTGTCCCCATGCTCTTATCTGTCACTTTTGTTTACTTTTATTTGAATCATTAATTAATTTGGCTTGTCATGATCAGGACATAATCATGAGAAACAAGATGACATTTTAAAAGTATTTCATTTAATAAAAAAGTACTAGATGCAGATGCTTATTTCTTTTTATTCGGGAAGGAGATGTGAACTAACCACCACTGCTCACAGGGTTAGCATGAATTTATAGTAAAATTCTCCAAGATGCACAATATCTACACTTTAACTCATGGAAATTGATTTATAATTGTATTCATTTTTAACAAGTTGTAATGAACATTTCTTTTACATCGTTCCCAGTCTCACATTAGCCCCTTAAGTGCCATGCAATCTAAGAGAAACATGTACACTGTAACAACTTATGAATGTGTTCATTCAGCCTAGTGTGTTTTGGTCTTCTCATAGTCTCTTGGATGTGATGTGGCTAAGTTCAACATGGCAGATTTGTCAATGGTAACCTCCCTTCCCTAGGAATAATAATGCAAAGTGTTGGAAGTCAACTGATTTCAATTATACTTATTTGGTGGAAGATTAAGAATTTACAGGAGGCTTATCTCATCTTTATGAAGCTGTGGTTTGAATGAGCTGAAAAATCAAATTCTATTAATGGTTCTTCTGTATTTAGTTCAGTTTCTAAAGACCAGAAGGAAGTTTGTAAGAACCAAATAAAATTCTCTATACTTTTCACATGAGATTGCTTTAAAAGTAATGTTTGAAAATATAATGTGAGTTTCTTTTCCATTAGTATTATCTGTGATAATTTTCAGCATTCTCTACATTAAGTCAATTGTTCTTCATTGGTAAAATATGACCTGTCAACAAAGGAGAAAATGCTGTTTATAAGTTGCCTTATATAAATAGCCCATAGAGTATAGACATTGTAAAATATATGCGCTTGAAACACTAACAATAGTAGTTTATAGTTGATGCAAGGCAATGTATTGGGAAAGCTACTTTTTTTTTGGGGGGGAGCTACTTTTGAACACCCTGAAATGAACTATGAAACACAATCATCCTTGATTGATAAAGCACTAATGATGATTTGACACAAGTCTCCATTTCATTAGTATGTTCTGTACACACAGCAGACCTGTCCAAACAGCTCTTTATGATCATTAGGTGGTGCTTTTCTCTATTATTACCATTCATGGTATCACTAGTGTGGCTTTGTCTGCTTCATCAATGGCCATTGACTGATCACAGTTGTACTAATGTCACTAAACCAGGTCAGGAATACTGCTGAACATTTCTCACCTTACTGTTTGATAAAATGAACTCACCTGCTCTTCAATGTTTACTCCTACTGGTCTCCTTCCTCTTTCAAGGTCTTATCCAGAAAGAAGCAAAGAAAGTTTCTATAATTTCAGGAGCTTGTTACAAATTTTTTCTTGTAATTCTAGTCTACAAATACAGACCCGAGCCATCTATTAATTCTTTTACTCATGTACAGGTTCCATAGGAGAAGTGGTACCAACTGTGGATTAGAATCCCATACAGCACTTGCAACTCCAGTCTTAGTCACCCATGGGCCAAAGAATATGGTTTCAAGGGAGAAAAAGAAATCCTGCTTTCTCTAGATGAATATGCCCTTGTCTTATTATCATAGTCTTAAATTTTGGTAACTACACTGACTTTCATTTACAGGGATTGTCAATCACTCCTTGGGTCCTGGAGGAATACAAGAAGGTTAGACACTGAAAGAAATGATGATTATCCCTAAGGAAGCATGCATACATTCATTCAAAGAATTTATTTGAGTGTATAAAGTCAAACTGTAAAAAGCATAATTTTCTTCTTATGAAGTTTATTATTAAAGAAAAGAGAGAGACACTACAAGGAAAAGAATTTGCCTCTATCTTGGACGTGTATAGGAATTATAATAAAGCATAGGGAGAGAAACACCAAGTTTCCTAGGGAAGGGAACCAGGGAAGGCCCCATATAGGGAGAGTTCTCTGGACCCCGAGGGAACTCACTACTTCCCAGTGCCCAGAATGAGGAGCAGGGTAGGCAAATAAGACAGCAAGGAAGAATTCAAAGGGTGTGATATCCAAGGGAAGCCCTCTGCTAGAGAACGCACCAGTGCACCAGCAGAGGTCATTCCCTGGCCCTGGGACCTGGAGGACAAGCAAAAAATATCTTTCTAGAACAGACAGCAAGGGCAAGGGCTGCACATTCATCTGGCTAGGCATCTTTAGAATGTTCTGGGAGGTCAGTCACAATGAAGCTGAATCCTAGCTAGGAACTAAGCTCTCTCAACTTTTTCTTTTCTCACATAAGTTTAACTGCAATCAAGCCAGCAGCTTATGACTTATGTCATTCTGATTATGCAGAAGAGATCTGTGAGTGTGATTTTGAAAAAGGTCTCAAATAAACACCCACTGCAGTGGATCTTAGTTGGAATGTCACATACTTGCTCCTCTCCCAAATCAACTGTGCCCAGAAGCATCTGCTTCAGTTATGGCATAGGTCCAGGAATTTCTGTGAGCCTTGAAGCTCAAGTACCTTGCAGATACTGTGAGGTTTCCACAGGGGCACACTGTAGGTCGGCTTGGAAATTCTGATTCCAGTAAATGAGCTCATAGTTCACTAGAAAACAAATTTTGCTTTTGTTGAATGAAAGTAAAAATCTATCAGGTCTTCAGGAGTAGCAGACAACCTAACTATTACATGGAGTAGAAATAATTTGAAATAATTACAATAGTGTTGCTTTCCCATGTGACCTGAATGAATCAATGGTACCCAAGTATTTGATCTCTCTTGGAGCATTGTCTGATAGGGCAATGATACATATTGGATACAATTTATTGGGTGCTAAGTTCCTCTGTTGGGTAAGTCATTAATTAGTGGATGTGTGATTCCAGATTGATGAAAAATAGTTCTAGAAAAATCTCTTTTTGAATGATGGGTTTAATAAGATCATCACAGAGCAGATTTCCTTGAAGGGTCATGAGTACTTCTTGTTGTCATTAATTAGGGAATTTTCTCCACAAGTTAAAAACAGCAATTACAACAATAACAGAAGAGAAAGGGAATATATTATCTAAAAGGTGTAATTTTCTCTTTTGTAACCAGCTTTTGTACAGGTATGTCTTGGTTTCTTAGTGTATAAATCTTAAAAAAACATATATGGCATGGAAGACATGGTATCATTAAATGGAAGATGCCACCATTTTTATTAAAGTTATGTGGTGATCTGTGTGGCTACGAATGATGTCCTGTCTAAATCCCTTTCCAAAACAAGGAATGGTACCATGTTGTTGCAGATCAAGATGTAGAAGCAATTTCTGTGTTTCTCAGAAATATGCTACAACTCCTGAGCACCTTGATTAAAATTTACCTTTGCCATCAATTGCCCTGTTTGATTTCATTTATTTTATATAGTGTAGTTGGATTTGGATACTTATTGAAGGTAACATGAAAATAACTTCAAATTGAAAAGTATGTTATAAAATATGCTATAACAATGTTTTCTAGTTTTCATAGAAATAAATTTATTTAATCTAATCCCAGGGCTCACTTTGTTTTATGATAGCCGATTCCTTACACATTAAAAATTCTCTCTTCTTCTCTGAATAAGTGGTGGGAATCTTGGTGAACAGTGTGGTCTTGTATGGAAAAGAGATACACATGTAGGGGTACATCGTATTCATTCAAGCATCTACAAACATTTAGAGAGAACTTGCCTTGCGGTCAGCGCTGTACTGTGCATTGGGAATTCAGCGAATAAAGCATATTCAAATTATCTTTGTGGATTTTACATATTAGCTGCCTAGAGAAGACCAGAAATACCAAATAACAAATAAGATATACAGTAGACAAAATGTGGCAAGGTCTATATAGAGAAATAGGACAAGAAAGGGAGACAGGGAATGTTAGGAGGATTATTTTAAATAAATAAAATGTAGAATATGTTATATATTACACAAGTATATATTATTGCATATGTATGTTATGTATATGTATATGTATATTATGTATGTATATTACACACACACATACATATAATATAAATATATGGCCTACAATGTGTCCCTGTATAAAACTCACAATATTTGCAAGGTTCTTGAATTTCAAGGCTCACAGAAATGCCTGGACCTATGCCAGAACTAAAGCAGATGCTCTGGGCACAGTTGATTTGGTAAAATAGCAATTATATATGTATTAAATATCCAAAATATAATGGATAAATAAAATGTAAAATCAATAAATATTGTAGTAATAGTAAACAGTAGAGCAGTCATTCATGAAGTGACTTTTAAACCAAAAATTTGATGAAGCAGAATCATGAGGCTATGGAAGGAAAAGGCATTCCTGGTAGAGTGACAGTGAGTAAGGTTGGTGAACCAGAAGATCCATGCTGCACAGCAGGCAGGAGGCAACTGAGGAGAGAGGTAAATAGTGTAAGATGAGGCAGGGAGGTAGCCAAAGGCTTTGGAGTTATGCATGCTGTGCTTACGCGTAGGTATCTGTGAGGGTGGTAGGAGGAGAAGTTGCTTTATTACCTATTTAACATAGCTGGTGTAAGACACTTGCAATAGATGAGTGACCTCAAGATGGTTCAGACCGCAAGTCAGTAAGTATCTTCACATTTTAAACTTAGCTTGGAGAGGTTCATCTGGTTCCAAGAAGAAGTCAAAGCCATTTATTGGACCGATGCATCTATTCCATGAGTACTGTGTATATGTGGAAGCCTCTTACGGCCAAAGTTCTCACATGGTTCACCTTTGTATTCTTCAGAGCATCTGAGGGACTTTCCCAGGAACATCAATAGCATTCTCTGAATGAGTGATACATAATTGGAGGTCATCAGGGCTTGATGATGTATGATAACACAAAAATTATACAACATGTATTTCTGGTACATGCCACACAGGACTCCTCATTATGGAAACTTACAGCTTTCCTTTTGTCACATCCTAGGCACACGGGAACATTGGAGTGTTTTCACATCGTATGAATGTATGAATAGGACAAGAGAAATATGTATATGTATATATGTATATGTATATGTATATATGAACGTATGAATGTGGGCATAAAGAGAGGCCCTGTTTAGGAGAGATTATTTTTTAAATATCAGTTTTTCTTGGGTAATGAATACAGAGGCAACACCCAGCTCCTAACTCCAAATTGCTGAGTCATTTGCCACTTGAAATGAATTGAGGGCTGTTAAAGGTTTTATAGAAGAATTCATTAAATATGTATCGGGCCATCTTAAGATGGAAATTGTTATAAAAACTGGCAACGGTTCAAACACCATACGTTTCAGTTTAGGTTGGAGATGTTTCACCCCCACCCGATTCGTGATCCGTTAGCCCATTCAAGCTGGCGAGGCACAGTCTCCTTGACCGGGACGATGATTGCTGTAGCTGGTCAGCGGCTGTTCTGGGAGCCAAATAAAATATTGTGATTCGAGGCAGCTGTTCCCTCACCCACAGGGCATGGTGTGCAGTAAGATCTGTGCATCCACCTCAGAGCTGACACCTTCTGATCGCTGGCAGGTGAGATTTGAGGCCACTGGGATAAATACTTGAATGTGAGTAGACATGCATTTGCAGTCAGGTTCAGGACATGAGCACCAGCAGAAGTTGCCTGCTCCTCCCCAGGCACTATCTCTAGCTTTGAAGATGAGGGGGTGATGGAAAAGAAGAAGGTAGAGTTGAGAAACAGCATGTTATGATGTAAAAAGCAAGTGGCTTGGAATGAACCAGATCTAGACCCACGTTCCAATTGTGTCACTTATTGTTTGCATGGCTAGCCTGACATTACCTAGATGTGATGCCTTGTGGTCCTATATGTTCTTACTGTTTTGAATATAAGCCTATGTTGTGTCTGTAACATAGCAGATGCAGGTACTTCTGCTCTAATACTCTGTGTACTCCTGATAGTCTGAAAAAACATGCTAGAAAATAATGAGGTAAAGAGACAATACGATGGGGCTCAGATTATCCTAAATCTATAAAATTTGGTGACAAAACACTGACAAAAAGTTGTAACATTTAAGCCAACAATTAAAGAAAGTTGAAAGTCCTGATAATTAAAAAGTAGATATAATTTTTTAAAAAAAGAAGGTAACTTGACCAAAGGCTGGAAATGCACTAGAATGGAGGCAAGGTCAAAATACACAAAAATTAGCCGAATCAAAGTTCCAGAACAGAGTATGTGGTAAGAAAGAACCAAAAGATAAAACACAAGACAAATGTGAATGTTGTATATTTTACATCTTGCTGCATTCAACTAAGTTAATATATTTCTTGTTCAGGTGCTATTACCTGGCACAAAATTTAGCTAGCTACAATTACTTATTAACCCATGATATTTCTGTGTTTTAAAAAAATCTCATTCTTTTCTGTGAATAATCTAAGTTATATTATAAAATATAAGATAGAGAAAACACTGTACTTAATATACACTGCTGATTGTGAAGGATAATATTATGGTACACATGATATATTAAAATTCTTGACATAGTATCTGACACAATGTATAATAAGTATATGTTTCTCTCATAAAGCAAAATCAAAAAGAAATTAAGCACTTAGAATCTGAGAGAAGAGGCCGGGGGCGGGGGGAGTCCAAGAAGTTTAAAAACCTTGCTCTGCTTAAATTATGCTGGAGTGGTTCCCAGTGTCAAAAATAGAAAAACAGCACTAGAGAATAGTAGTTATAGATAGAGAAAAGTATTGCAGTCACTAACTTCAGCAGAGCGAGGTCCAAGTACAACAGTAGAGTCCACACAATGCCTAGCTACTACCTTGGGTTCAAAGACAAATGATGATTCTTTGCCATGATGAGGGACATTAAACATTAGTCTTTACACGGCCGAGTTTCATGTGGAGGATCTTGATGAACTGTACCTTAGGAAATTGCCCATATTGGGGGCTCTATTTTAAAAAGTCTTATTTTCATCCTCTAGTGTAGTGTATCATTAAGTTTTGTCATATATTTGCTGAAGATTATCACTTGAAATCTAGAATTGAGTTCTAGAATTAAACTTGTGATGATGGTAATACAAGTAATGACATTGAAAGTAAAAGTATTGGTCTGAGCATTTAGCTCAGTGGTGTCTCTGCCTGCCTCCCAAACTCAAGGACCCGAGTTCGATCCCCAGTACCAAAAAAGAAAAAATAAAGGATTATAAATTTAAAATTATCTACAGCTGGGCTGGGGGTTTAGCTCAGTGGTTCCACCACCTGCCTTGCAAGCACAAGGCCCCAAGTTCAATCCCCATTACCAATAAATAAATAAAATAAAATAATCTACAGCTTATAAATCACTAAGGATATCCCATTGCTTATAGGAGTTGGAAAACCATGCTGGGAAAAATCTCTCCATTCTCTAACTGTGGACTGTCTTAATGCAGGTACAGACATACCTTAGTATTCATCAGTTTCAGAAGGCATTCAGATCCAGTATTCATCACATTTTGGCTAGTACCTAAAAGCAAGCAAAAGATTAATATTAGCCCAGTAAAATGTGAAAGTCATTTCATACAGGACAATTCTTTGAATACTTGTAGGTGTGGGCATTGAGTTCTGCAACAGTTTCACAAGTACTGAGGTATGACTATATTGTAGATGATTTTCATATAATCAGTTCTGCTGATTATTTCTGCACATTAGATATCTGAAATATTCAGTTCCTCCACCTTGCATCCCCCATAGGATAGGTAATATATATGTAGTGTTCTGCTAATCGATGACAGAGACAAAGACCCTAAACTTGAGGATCTCATGGTCCAGGTAAAGACAAGGATGCTCTTGGGGCAACTGGAAAGCACTTAGTAACAGCTCAACCTGAAGGTCAAGAGAAAGATTCTAAAGGGGGAAGATTCCTGGGAGGAGGTCTGAGGTACCAATTATCTTAGCAAAGAATGATGAAAATTGATAAACTAAGGAAGCTGATGAATGAAGACAGTGAGACCTAAGATGAGATAGAAGTGTGAACATATCAAGACTATTTCAAGATAAGCACAAGACCGAGACTATCAGAAAATATTGATAGGTGTAAGGCCAAATAAGGGCCCTATTGTGTGACTTATTTCTAATGCAAGATTTGATTTAATCTTGTAGCCTTCAAGATAAAATTAAAAGAGTACAGTTAACCCTGCCTATTCTCAGAGGATTTGCATTTGTAGATTCAATCAACCCAAATATGTAGACTACTTTGTTCTTGTCATTATTCCCTAAACAGTACAGGATGACAGCTATCAATTATATTGTACTAGATATTATAAATAGGCAAGAGATGATTACTCTTAAAGTATAGAGGAGGATGTGTGTAGGTTATACGAAAATACTATATCATTTTATATAAGGGGCTTCAGCATTTGTGGATTTTATTCTCTACTGGGAGACATAGGACCAATTCCCAACAGATACAAGGGTGGAGGTTTTAAATAGGGAAAAGAAGTGAGTCTGTTATGATTTAGGACAACTAGGTGCTCCAAGAAGGAAAACCAATAAAAATGAAATGATTTTTATTTTGTTTTATTTTAAAATTTTTTAATGACAAGCCAAAATTATTCCCAGCCTCTGTTCCTATGTTCTGAGTACACAGTGGTCAACTTATTACCTACATCCTCACTTATTTCCTGTCTAACCCTCGCTAGTTTTATGATCTCCCTCCCTCATTTGAAATTCAACATAATCAAATAACAAGGGTCTCTTTGTCAGGATGTGTTGAGAGCAGAGAAAGATCCTTAGCTTTGGTACAATTATCACCGGCTCCATGGAGGAGGGGACCCCTGAAAATGTAACACAACATGAATAGATGGAAAGAGCAGTGAGAAAGCAGAATGACCTAGAACTCCCGACTTATAATTCAGTCTTTCTTACAAGTGCAACATGTCCTGCCTTTTACATTATCTCACCTTTCTGAAGATCCACTACCGTACTATGAAAGGAGAGTGGTTAATTAGGTTATTTTTTAAATGACTTCAAGTTGTGGCTGGTCTGTGGCCCTCTTCCATGAAAGGAATATGTGGAAGGTTGATTCTTGTTGGATGGAGAAGGAGCTACATCATGCATCTGGGAGAATGTACACAAAGAAGGGGCTGAATTTGTAAGAATACAAGGAAACCATTCAAAAATACTAAACTATTAAAGAGGAAGTCACACTGATCACACCATTATAAACCATCTCTTACTAAAGAAGGGAACTTAGTCACTTCCAGAATGTTCTGCTTTGGTGATAGGTTATTGTAGCCTTTCCCTGAGTCTGATCTCTGGAAATAAGCTTCTGAGTTTCGTATCAGCTGAACTCCTGATGTAAATTTTACTCTGCTAGTCACATGGCTGCTATTTTTAGCCATTACTGTATGTGATTTCTCTCAAGGACAACAGGAATGTTCATAAACTATGCATAGGTCATGATGGTGCCTAATGGAGAAATAACCATTTGTTAACAGAGCATTAAATGTTTAATAGCCATTAGCATAAGATCTTTTTAAAAATTTGTGAATATTTTCTAACATGCCTCTTTCTACTCGCCAGAGGAGTACTGCCATATTGAAATTCATAAAGTTACCTAGTCATTTTACCCTTCCAGAATCTAGTAGGTTTTTCACCTAATTCTCTGGAAATGTCAAACTTAATCACTCTATAATTATCCCTTAAACAGTCAGCTGTATCTCCTCATGGACCCTGTGCATAAATGTTTAGAACAGTTGCAGGCTGAATCACTTTGTGATTTCATTAGAAGTAGAAATGTAGTGGGTGTGCCATTTCTTTGTAAAAAGGAGCCTCTGACAATTGCAAAGGCTGCACAGCTTCAGATGCTTGAAGAAGCCAAGCACTCCAGGGTCCTATATTTGCATCTGTGCTCAGAATTTCTGGCCATGAAATGAGAATTTTACCTCTATATATCTCTGCAAGGTACATCTAAGGAAGACTAGTAGAAACGGGAGGCAAAAAAGAGGAACAAGTGGGTGGTGTTGCTACCCAGAGCTTTGCCAATCAAACTGAGAAGAGCTGCAAAGGAGGAAGAGCCAGAATGTTTCCAAGCCAAATTCTCTCTCGCCATACATAGCCAGTGGGTTCGGACAGGACTCAACCTCGGTGCCAGGGAATATGGAGAGTTGCTCAGTAGAGCAGAAGAGGAGATCTGTTCAGGTACACCTCAGATCAGTTTTTAAAAAATGCAGCATTTCTTTTTCCCAGACAAGTGCTTACTATATAGCTCAGCTTATTCTCTATCTGCAGGGAAGCAACTTGAAAATTAGAATTCTAGAGTGTGAAAACTAACTCCCTCTTGTGGGGGTAAAGTGGGAAGAGTCCTAACCTTGGCTCCTGAATCTGAAGCGGGGGTACTGAAATGCTCTGACCAGAGAAGGAAATGCAATATTCATTATTACAGAAACTTTTGTCCATTTCATTTTCTCACAGCACTCATGTTTCCATTTTACGAATAACCCCAGAGGCTTTAAACAGAGTGTTTCCAAAAGATCAATAATAATTAACAATAGTAGAGAAGAAAACAGATCAAAAGTCGGCATTGTTTTTTTAAAGATAGACTAATGACAATCATAGATCACAGATATTTACAATATTTAATCTGGCAGGGACCTTAAACATTGGCTAGGCTCCCTCCTTTATTTCCCAAACTTGAAAAATTACAGAGGTCACATTACCTTCCCAAGGTAACAATTCTCAGTGGTATCAGAGCTGCTTCTGGAAACCAAGTATACTCTCTTCCAGAGGAGATCTTTCATGATTACTCTTCTTTGTTATCAATAACAATCAGAAAAACAGCAATTACATTTTCTAAAGTAAAAACAGCTTGAGGCAATTTTGTATTTGAAATGGAAAATGATTAATACAAACCTAAGAAAAAGGGGGCGATTATATGTGAAAATACGCTTTCTCTCAATACCAAAATTAGTAAAGTTGAAGCTTAGGGGTTCACATTTTCTTGGACAACTGGAGGTAGGCTTTAATTAAAATCATTATAATTATATAAATGCACATATATTTAACAAACCTGATACTTGCATTTATTTTCCTGACAAAATAAAACATATGCTGTTGTATGCGTGTAGTAATTATATTATGTTCCTGATGCATTATAATACTTTGCATCAGTTTGTATTGTTTGTATTTGTCTTTCTGAATCTCAAATGCAAAACATCTCATTGTTACGATGAGCTACAATTCAGAATACGTCTATGTCAAAACATGCAAAATTTAAGATTCAAAACCTTTTAAGTTTAATAGACTTATTTATAACTCTGAATATTGTACAGACCTTTTAACATTTACTAAATTCTGTGCGTTTTAATTTGCCAATGTAGGTCTGTTTTATAATACATTTCCAGCGTTGAATATCCATTTAAAAAGAAGTAAAATAATTTCAACAACTTAGTCATATTCCTATTTAGATGACCTCTGTAGGCGTGAAGTTAATACCTTTCTGCAAGGAGGGAGTGATGGAAGGGACAGTTCATGTTACTGATGTTCTTTACAGAATTTCATTAAAGGCTGATTTCTTTGTCTTGCTTCTTCCTTTTCTACATCTTTCTCACATCCTCCTCAGAAGAAAGTCTTGAAAGACCCCATTTAAACTAGTATTTGTCCATCTTTATGCCTCACTTGTGGGGATAAAATGGAAACAATTGCAAAGAAGTTATCTTCTACCTTTTTCCATGGTACCTTAACCTGTAAAGGTCTGTTATTCAGATGGAGAATAATGAGTACAGGTGAAACCATAGTAAATTGTATCTTGTCTCATTCACCAATCCTCTTAACTAATTTCAAATTATAACAGTGATTGCATATTGGGATTTTTGCTCTACAAAAAAATTGCTTTAACTATGACACTGCCTTATTTATTTTTATTTTCTTGGGTACCTGTCCTTGTAACATATTTTTATATTTGAAAAGCATTTTAAAAATCTTTTGATAAAGAAAAATCTCATAAAAACACTATAATCCAAGCGACCTGGATACTTGTTGCCCACAGATGCTCCTGAGTACAGTTTATAAGCACACAAAGTGTGGTGCACGGGTGGTGTGCACTGCCTACTGCGGACAAATCAATAGGCATGTCTGGATTTGTGTACTAAATTTGCATCCACAGTGGTACTGCAAGCAAGAATTACTCAGGGGTGTAGCTACTAATGTAGTTCTTGCTCTGTATGTGCACAAGGATGTGTGCTCAAGCAAAGTGTTTGGTCTTGAATACTGACTGGGGTGATTAGCATGGATCTACTCCACAGGGATTGGAAAATATTAGGCTTCTCTTCAAAGAAATCAGAGGTGCTAGATAAGGCCTGTGAATGAAATATATGACTAAAAGCACTAATCCTATTGAGTTTCAAGCTTTTTGCAATAATCTTAAAACAAAACAAGAAGGTCCAGAGAGCCGAAAAATGTATTTGGAACCTTGGTGGATTATTTTAAACTGGTTGGAAAATTAAATTTAAAAATATAAACATGAAAATAATTGTAGGGCATGACTTCTCATTCATTTGTTCATTCCTGCCATAGATATTTTTGACTGTCTACTATGTGGCAATCTCTTCCCTAGGCACTCCAGACAGAGGAGTGGACAAAATCAACAAAAGACTGGCTTTCCTGGAATCAATTTTAGTTTGAAAAGAAAATGAATATAAATTATGAATTATTAGCAATTCTAAGACAAAGGTTAGAACAATACCTGGTAAGAACATAGAAATATTCACAGGTTTCTGGATTCTATAGTAATCTGCATATATTTTATATTCAGATGCTGTTAATTGACTTGCCACTGGTTAAATCCCAACCATCTGCCCATTACAGTTTGACTTGTTGAGCTGAGTTAAGGCCTGTTCCTATCTCCAGCATCATGTTCCAAAGTCCTTGGATGTTGAGCTGAGCAGACAATGCTGCATTATTGCCTTCTGTTTGGGTTATTACCACCATGACCTCTAGATCTGTCTCAGTACCAGCTCTAAATAAATTTAAAACTCTAATTCTTGGATATCAGACATTATGAATATATGAAGTCTGTATTTGACCTCATATCTTTTCATGCCACTTTTATAACAAACAAAACAAATCTAAAGAAATTCATATCTCAGTCTTTTAAAGAAAATTATTCCTCAGGATTAAAGAGGAACGATCCATGTAAGTGAAATGAGACTGCTGTCTTTATTGTAAGGGAGAGCGGGCATGCAGTGTGGAGTCCTGGGGATTAGACTATTAGCCATTTGGAACTAACATCTCTCAATGAAAAAAAGACTTAGAATGGTATGGCTGCTTATTCAGTGCATAGGTTGGGCTACTGCAGGAGTTGCTTGCATCACTTCATCCAAATTATGGCCCCATGTAAAGAAAGTGATGAGCTCTATTCTGTTAGAACTTCTGGCCTTGGCCTTATCTGCAGGTGACATTTTGTTGCAACAGAGGAGGGATCCTTTTGGAGTCCTTGCACAAGACATCCATAGTTGTTGATATTCCTTCAAAGAAGAAAAGAAAAAAATCCCCACAAAATATGTTCTTTCCCTGACTTTAATCCTTTATCACCTGAAAGGTAAGTGGGAAAGTTAGAACTGTGTTTCCTCTTATTCAAGTTTTCGATTCATCTCTACTTTCCTGGAACAGTAAGTGCATTAGCCCCTGTCCCTGCTGTCCACTTAATGTTGCACAACATGAGAAGTGTGTGGCCACACAACAGCCTTTCCTGGCTCTGATCTATTAACAGAGAAAGACCCACGTCCACAGTACAGGTCCATGAACAATGGTCAGAGTGCTAAATATGGAATGTGTACGACTTCTTTTTTTCCCTTCTTTTTAAAATTTAAGTGTACATTGAAGGGAGGGTATAAGCTCTGGAAAACTTGAAGCCTAAGGGTCTTTTGAGAAACTATAGAGTCAGATTTCAGCTATTGTGATGCAGAAAATAAAAATTCGATGTAGTATTGAAAACAGGGAAGTAATAGGGAACTTTGGAACATATAATTCTTATTTCTTCTTCCTAGACAGGAAATTGAAACAAAAAGACAATACTTCTCATTTCAGCTATTTCTCTGCATGTTTGCATATTACATTCATCAGCCAGTGCTTCACTGAACAGGTACCACTCACTGAGCCATGTGCTGAGACACCGTGGGGCACAGGATGGTCAGACCCTGGCCTCACAGAGCCTGTGTAATCACACAGAACACAGGTGTTACATAAAGAGTCACACAGGTCATGGCTTGCTTTCAATTTTGGTAAGCCCTCAGAGGCCCGGGAGAGTGTGAAAATGTTTGGTGTCTGCAAGAGAAAATTTCCCTGAGCAAATGATATTCAGGCTAAAATTCAAAACCATGCTTGACATTGGCTTATTCTTTGTCATATTTTGGTTGATGAAGGAAATTGAATAAGTTTAAAGCCTTTTTAAAAATTTCAAATGGATTTTATTGGTATAGTTTAGGTATACAATATAATAACATTCATCATTGGAAATTTGTGCCTTTATATAATCCATCTTGGTTCTTATTTTTCCTTATTCCCCTGCCCTCCCTTCAAAATCTTCTTCCCTCCCTCCCTTTTTACAAAGACTTTGTTTCCATTTTTTCATTTTCTCATATTAATTCCTTTCCCCAATTTCTCCCACTTCCCCTTCCGCTTTGGACCTTTAATTCCTATTTCACAATATCTGTTATGCTTTTTGATCCGTATTTACACTTTCAGTTTCTCACACCAGAGAAAATGATAGTTTTCAATAGTGACACAGGTGCTGATCAACATTGGGTTGAAGGTTGGTAGTGACTTTTAGAGTCTAAATAAACATCCAACATATATCGTAGAAGGAGCATTTTTAAATTTCACTTCACCTCTGGCTCTTTCCACTCAAAAAGGAGGATGGAATGTGAGAATGTCCCCAAACTCCTCGCTGAAGTGAAGTATAGTCTCCCCTGAATGTCATTTTGGTAGCACTTGTTTGGGAAAGATGCTGGAAGATCACTGGTGTGCCAATATCAACAGGACTAATTTGACACCTCTACCAGAGCAACTCACTGGTCGGTACATGGGTCTCCCAGATACTACACTTTTCCTTATTGAAATTATTCTCTGTACCACACCTTGGGTGATCTTTGCAAAGCAAATCTGGGGATGGCGATGCATTTGCTGATGACACTGTTTCTTAAACTGCTACATAATCCCCTCATCATCTGTCTCTTTGACTTGATCTGCAGTGAATTCACAAAACCCTTGAACCATAGATATTGTGAAAGCCACTAGTAGTGGCTGGATCTTCCACATTCCAGAGTCTTTACAGCTATCCAGCTCACCTGGAGTACTTTCATCTGCCTTTCTTCTCCATTTGGCTAACTTTTACTTATTCCCTGATATATTGGTCCTCCTTCCCCAAGGCAACCTCTGTCCCCTGCATTCTCATTACTCCAGATGTGTTTCTAATTTGCATATTTAGTCACACATCACTGACATGAGAGCCAGTAATCCTGGATATTTACACTGATAATAATTAAAGATAAATGAAGTCTTCATTTCTCAGTCACATGAAGCACATGCTCAACAGCTATGGGCAACTAGAACTCACATAATGACAGCACAGACACAAACCTTTTCACCGTTGCAGACAGTTCTGCTGGAAAATGCTGATTAAAATTATCTTCCTCTTTGGACTCTAAACATCTCAAGGTCATGTATACATCTTCAGTGAACAATGCTTAATAAATATTTGTTGGAAAAATGAATGATTTATTAAGATCCGAGTTCCATATCTGTTCTATTATCACATGCAAACAAAGATTTCTTCTTCTTCTTCTTCTTTTTTTTTAATCTAACAGATACATTTAACCAAAAGCTTTTCTAGACAGGCAGGATGGGTGAAAGGTTATATACAATAGAGAGGATAGATGGAAGGAAGCGGGACAATAAGCAGAGACAATAACAGGATAGTTCCTGGTGTGTCTATTGCCTCAAGTTCAGGAAAAGATTACACCTCTGTCCTGAAGTTGCATCAATAAGAAGGAAAGCAGTAGTTCAGTGTACTATTCTGGGAAACAGTGCACTTGACTCTTTTTTTGACTTTGGTATAAGAGGTAATAACAAATATAAAGACTGCTTACCCAGCAGGCTGTGTTGTTTCCTCTATGAATGTAGTACACTAGACCATGATATTTTGGGTTGAAAAACAATACTAATGATAACCTAAACATTGCTAAAGAGAGAAATGTTCCCTTGAAACAGGTAGGGGGAGAAATTGGGGTGACAGAGCATTATTCCATTATTCCATTATTCACCAGCCACGCACAATGGATTAGCTAATTTAGGCATAGTCTGTTAATCTAGGTTCAGGGACACAGCCCTGTAATCCCAGCTACTCCTGAGGCTGCCATAGAAGGATTGTAAGCTTGAGTCTAGCTGGGGTGATTTAGCAAAAGCCTTTCTCAAAAAGAAAACAAAAAACAAAAAGGGCTGAGGATGTAGCTCAATTCTTTTAAGCATGGTGGACTTTTCTCTAGAGTTGTGGGATCAACAAACTCAAAGGATACAAATCTAGGAGTAGCAAACATAACAATCAAGGCAGATCTATTTTTCTCCAACAAAATAAGGGCACCTCTGAGCCTTCATATCTATTAATATGAAGAAAAGTCTGATCCTAGAAAAAGGAACTATGGAGAGTTAGAGGAAATTTGGGTTGTTGCTTTGGTTTTGCTTTCTGAATAGGACTGTAGCACATAGTCTTCCAATTCTGCACTTTGTGGCAGGTATTCAAGGGTCCAATTCCTATCCTTTTTGAGCTCAGTGTCTCTGTAAATTGCAATTACTCTTTTAAGCTTCTTGCCAAGGCAGCCAGTGGCAATTATCTTCCAAAGTACGAACTAAATCCTAGAGTAACTCTTACTTTTAAATGACTCATGATAGCTGAATTTATTTACTAGCTGACTCCCCCTTCTCTATTCTTCTTCTTCTGTTGACTCTGGATAGAGTCTTGCTTAATCAGGAGAAAAATTCGTATTTTATTTGCAATTCTGAATACAGCCATTGGGCAATAAGACCAAGCTACTACTCATTCATACTTTTTGATTGAGTTTCATCTACACCAGTGACATCTAGTCCTAGAAAGTATTTGAGGATTTTTAAAAAAATGAACATGTTAAAAATCATGGTGCAGAAAATAAAAAAGAAATTATCTTTAATCCCACCACCACAAAACAACAGTTGTCGTTTGTCCCTATAATTTCCCAGAGTCTGCCTACATGCAGATACATTTTATTGATATAATTTACACATTCCCTGTCATGTTTATTTTTTTCTCTTAAGAGTATGTTTTAAACATTTAAAAAAATCAGTTTTGGAAAGCCATAACTCTGATATTACTCCGCAGTAGTCTGAGAAGGCATTTACTGCCTGAGGAATCCCAACAAATCATTTCAGGCTTCTGTCAGTCTCCAGTGACACCATTTAGCCAGAAGTGGAAGTAAGAGATAAAAAATAATGTAACCCTGTGAGGGAAGAAGACAACAGAGTTGCCAAGTGCTGTTGTCTGACAAAGCATCTCTGGAGTGGCTAGGATGAAAGCCACACAAATTGCTGGAAGCAATTTGAGAAATTGGAGACACTTCAAGTGTGGGAAAGGAAGATGTAAAGGATAGTGTGGTCTAGAGAGATCTGTTCTCTTTTCCAGAATTTATGGTAAGAGTGGTTGCCCGAATGAGTTTGTAGATTTCAAAAAGAAATGACCATTTGGTCTGGAAAAGATGGGGGATGCTGGCCATGCTGCATTGAAGAGGGGAATGCAGTTTGCACTGAAGAACTGAAAACTCTTATGGGAAGGCCTTTAGTACCCCTGCCTTACTTGCCATTTGTCCTTGTCCTGACCTTGCAAAAAGCGGTCTTTGCATTCTCTGTGGTTCTCAGAGAGATGCTGTTTCTGAAGTGCTGGCATTCTGTGAAGATAGCATTGCAACCTGGCATGGAAACACACTAAAGACGTATGTTCTATGTGCTTGCATGTGTGTGTTCATATAAAGTCAAAGTGAAGCAGTTAATTCTGTATAAACCAAAGTTTACACAGAAAAATGAAACTACAGACAGAAGGAAGGAGTTAGGAGTATGTTGTTTGAAAGTAAGAAGAAGAAAAATAGAATAAAGCTCACAGTGGACCCTAGGGATCCCCGAAGTGAAAGGGTCCATGTGCTTTGTTTTCACCTAGTGGAGGATTTCTAGAGTTTAAAAGAATGGGCTACTTAGCTGGAAACCACTTAATTATTACTAAGTTTTTCCAAGTCCAGCTATAAGGTTAGGGGAGACCTGTCAGCTAAATCAGCATACCTTCTCTCTGGGAGGAAAGATCCTTATCATTCCCCTCACTCTAATTTTTATCCTTCTTCTTGTGTTTACCTTTGCATTTCTAAACTTGACTCCCTATTTTGTTTGTATTTAGCTTACTCTACCTTAGGACCTCCCTGTTACAAAGGGTGCACAAAAGACAAATTTTTACCTTTTTTTGTCTTCTTTCATGTTAGTGTTTCTGCTTGGAATAAGAGAGATCTGGGTTTCTGATATAGCCATAGTACTGAAAGAAAGCGCCCACTCTTTGTTCTGTTGTTTTGGTAACAAATAGCAGTAAACTGACCTTAAATGTTGTCTCTGTAACTAATGGTTGGAGTTGTTGACAATCAGCCCAGGATTCCTTTACTCAATTCAGATGGAAATCATGTGCCAGCAAAGTGCAGCTCTGCTACCAGTCCTGATGTTACCAGGTAATACTGGATGCCAATTATTGACACAACCAGCTCCTGGTCTCTGCCACTGCTGGTCATCATCCAGTGTAAACTTGTGCTGGACACTGCAGGTCAACTATACTGGGGATGGGATCTCCCCATCACTTCTTTGTTAGCTGCTGGTCTCTATTGCTCTTTGGTGTTAACAGGTCTGACTGTTCATTCATCTTTGTTTGGAAATCGAGCACACTGTTCACACTTCTCTGGATAAAAATCTTAAGTAGATTTACAGGACTTCTGGAACCCACACTACTGCAGAAATAAATAAGAAATAGGCTTGATACTGCATAGTGGATCTGACAGATAGATTCCAGACTCTTATGTACAATGAACAAAGAATTACAAGTGTATATTCAGTGGTAAAAGCAAAGCAACTATGTACATTTACTGAAGATTGTGGGAAGATGTTCTCAGGGTTCATCTATGCTGACAAAAATGTGGCATGAACATGGTGTGTTACTGTTGCAGGACAGCAGGAATATAAGGATGAAACACAAATAAAACAGGATTTCAGAAATTAAAGGATGTGCACTTCAGCTTGGGTTCCAGGTCTTTGGGTATGATTAAAAGGAGTGATCGACAGGGCGCTAAGTCATTTTCAGGGGCCTCAAAGGTGCAGGACACTCCCAGAGTTCACTCTGATTAAATTGCGTGTATGAGACTATATTTATGTATGAGCCCATATTTATGAACCTTTAACAAGTTTTCATTGGGGACAAGTTTACTAAGGGACTGGCCAGAAGATCTGACAGGCAGGTGCTCTGATCTGGGTCTTTATTCTTTCATTTTCTACCTCTCTCAGAACTATAGAATGAGGACTGGCAGTCCGATGTTGCAAACTCAAGTGGGTAGAGGGGAATTACTGGGTTTATAGAACACCAGAGACGGTCCTTATTGTAACGGGGCCGGTATTGCCACACAGGGGAGCTAGTGCATAGTTAGCTGCTGCTAGAGTGAAAAGGAGAAGTGCCTGGGAAGTCATTCTTGTGTAGAAGTTTGCAGGCTTGTTTCGGTGAGGGTGAGGGCTGAAACCGTGGCATCTTCTGCTTGATTTGCTGTGAATGTTGAATGTGCAAATATGGGGCCCAGATCCCTCGCTGCTTCTCTCGGCCACTCCAAGGTGCCCCCTTTGTTGTTCAGAGATGTAACAACATGGACTGAAGCTGTGGGAGTTGGGGAGTGATATGGTGCTGCCTGGCTGCACTCATGTCGGAGTGGAGATCAGCAGTTTGATAGCCAGGGAAGGCATTGAAGCAAACTGTCCCGGTCCGTTAGGGTGCAAAGGGGAGCAAAGGGAAGTGGGTGGAAAGGGCAGATAGCTGCTGACTAATCCATAGCACCATCCCCTCCAGCCAGCAGAGGGAAATGAGTTAGGTGCTTCTGGTCTGTCTCAGAGTGAGAGTGAGAAATAGAAAGTGTGAGCTGCACTCTTTTTTATTGCTTGCGTGTCCCTGACACCTCTGATTTGCTTATAGGAGGGTGTCATCAAACTGGTTAAAATCACCAATACCTTGGAATCTCAGCAAGAGAATTTTTCCAAGAATTACCAAGAGTAATTTTCTCATGATTCCAGGCTCATAGAATATACCCACATCCTTGTCATGTGTCCTTGAGAATTTCTCATTCTTTTCTTCCTTTCTTAAATATGGTGGTTGGGCTCTGTCAACATCATCCTTAACGATTCTGATTACTTGACTATTGGCTCTGCACAGTAGGGATGGGAACTTAGCTAGAAGTCAGAAAATGATAAACAAACTAAAATTCATCAAGGGTTTATTATAGACTGACTGCCATGTTAGACGTGGCCTCTTTGTGATATCTTTAATCTTATGTATGGGGTAAAAAATACTACTTTCAATTTTTAGATGAGGACGTGAGTCAGAGACAAATAGCTGACTGATATTTCCCAGCCAGTATGCTATAGATAGAGAGAACATGGCTCAAAAATCCAATTTTTGTTGATTTCAGTAACGTCAGTAATGTGCTACCAATCACATGGTCCTGGGCCAAATTTTTGTATAGAATTCCCTAATCTGAGGGGGAAGAATAGAGAATAGAACTGTGTGAGGTTATGAGCTATGAGTGGACTTAGGAGTGATGATATAGTTTATACAGAGATCAGAGAGAAGGACTGTGAATAAACATAAAAGATATTTCTAATGCTAAGAGTATCATAAATCTATCCTCTGAAAGTTCTTATTAAAATTATGTCATGTTTTACCCATACCTGACTATGCCATGCATTTATAGCTGTAATCTATATGCCACGTTTTTCTGTTGTTTAATATTGCTTCATAAATATTTTGAAGGTCTTTTAATTATTTAAAATTACCAAGTTCTATCTTTTATTCCCCCAAACTCTCAACATGTGTAAAATACACAGTAAAAATAAAGATATTCAAACCAAAGGATGATGTACTTTTCTAAGAAATATCTTTTTGGAATAGGTCAAATATGAAACATGATTCTACATAATTAAGACAGTGTTTTCATTTTTTTCTCTCTCTCTATTTGCCTCTGTCCCTCTCCTTGTCTCTCCTCCACCCTCTCCTTTCTCCCTCCTTCCTTCTTTCCCTCCCTCGAAACCAAATTGAATGAGGACTGAATCAAATTTCTCTGTAAGGTCAACATTGAACCTAATTACTGAATTTAACTTGGTTCTTGTCTAATTCAGTTTGTGAACAGAACCTTAGAAAGAATTAAATTCGTGAACTGAGGTAGTGCTCTATGTACTTTTTCTTTCTCAACAAGGCATTTATACTTGATTCAATTTGCAAATAAGCATATCTTTCAGTCACTGATCATATATGTTGGCATAATGTCACATCTACATTTCATGAATTTGAAAAGAAATCTACACATTTTCAGCTCTGCTTTCCCTGTATAAAGTACATTTTTTAAAAAATGTGCATTGTGTATCTGTCAAAGTTGGAAAACAAAGACTTCAGTTAAAGTTTAATTCTAATTAGAAGTAAATGGTGTACTATATGGGAGGAAAAGCCAGGCATTGTCATTTATTGTAATAAGTTTTCCACACTAGTTTGAAATGTCTTTTATGCAGGAAATGGGGAAAAACATCACATCCAGACCACTTGATGTATGTCATTGCTCTCCTTGACCTAGGGTTGCAAGATAATCAGCTCCTACTCCAAAATGCTTATAATCTGAGGGCTCTTTCATTTATCCCCAGAGAATTAGCAGAATGAAGTTATCTAGTCAGAGGCAAGGTTGAATCCCACAGCTGCCCTGTAGGTTTATAGGATGTAGGTTTATAAGATGAGCTACCGAGATGTTATCAGATGCTTAGAGTTTTGTCCTTGCCCTTTCTGACTAAGGTCACTTGTTTTATAACTGTTATTTATTGCAGATTGGATCTTCCTGGTTTATTGTTCTGCTAAAACCTTCCTAATCATTTTTCCTTTTAACCAAGCAGTCTGTGATTCACAAATGGCCTTAGGATTTGACACTCTTTGGAAAACTGAAAGACAGAGAGTCCAAAAGGTGAGACAGCTACTGAGCTATTTTCTTTCACCTTTTGCTAGAAGCAGGCAATAAGACCCCTTGTGATCTAATCTGTCCTGTGTTCTTTGTGGATGTAGAAGAGGGAGTCTTCTGGCAGGCAGCAGTGTCTTTCCTGTCCATGATCAAGTCAGAGCCCTGCTTGACTTACCAGGGAGGCAGCTGGGCCTTATTAAGACAGTAATCAGCTTAAACCAGCCCTGATTAAGGGGAGCCCTTGATACCACAGCTAGTTATTTCCTGAGAACTGCCCAACTCTTGACTCTGAAGTGCTGAACTGTGGAAAGAAAACTCTCCTTCAGGAAACAATGGGTCCTAGCAGGACACTGTTGGGTTGGTGATACACATATGGATAAACTCAATGGCCCACGACTCCATTTCCCATTCAAGATTGCTTTGTCTTGAGCTTCTAAATATCTTCTCTCAGCTCTTAGCAAAGGATGATTAGCTGTCTGCTCATTTTTATCCCTTTTGCCTGGAATGGCTCTGTAACTGCCCCTCTAAGGTAATTACAAATTGAAGGATAACTGTCCCAGCCAGCCTGTCATGTATGAGAACTCATACGTCTCCTCAGACCTATGTAGCCTTTACCTAACACACCATGAATGGCTAGAAAACACTTAGGCTTTAGAATCAGATGGAATCCAAATACTTATCAGCCTTTTCATGTAGTTTTATGTGATATTGAACAAGTCATGTTACTTCACTTTGTTTCAAAATTCTCATCTATCAAATGAAGCTAATAATACCTAATTTTCAGACTTCTTGTTAATAATAAATGAACCAAGATTGATTACAGTGCCTGATACATAATATGCTCCCAATGAATATTAGCTTAAAATTATTAGGTAATGTGATAATTTATAAGCCCCAATCTTGGGAAGTGTGCTTAATCTATGTTAACTATATTTACTGATATTAATAGTACCATACACTCAATGTGATTATATTCTTATAGGGAAATGATGATTAAGGGATCAGGGAGGAGCAGTTTGCTCAGGTGGTAAACTGAGAGAGAATAGAGGGATCTTTAGAAAATTTCGGGTGACTGTACACAAGCAAGACATGAGTTGGGTGGAAAGACCCTTGCCCATTGGACTGGATACACAAAGGTTGAAAAACATATGTACAGTGGGCAGAGTAAATGTTGAAGCCTTGAATGTAGAGAAAGAAGGGACAAAGCGCCTTCTTTTAAACAAGCAAGATAGCTGCTTGTTCTTACAGTTATTTCAGCCAAAGCTTAGAAAAAATATTCTTTGGTTTCCAAATATGAGTGATGTTATAATCTGCAGATACTAAAGTGAAGTCTAATGATGTGAACCAGAACAGGAAAATGGGTGCTCCTTAAACTTGATAGAAAACCATAAATAGCAGATGTAATTGAAGGAAAGAGTGAAGTTCAAAGAGAGTTTGGGGAGATTTGGTACTGTTGCCATGTGTGATCTTCTCCATGTATCTTGCACTTTATGGATTGTGCAAATGTTTGCTCATACTACTTATTAATGATGTGTTATATGTATGTATATATATATATATATATATATATATATATAATTTTTTCCTGCAGATGAGAAAATTAAGAGCCATGGTGGCTACTTGATTTGCCCAAGGTCACATGGAAGACAAAGCACAGGATCAAGTTACAAATCCATCCTTCTGCTGTGAGCTATGAAGACTTGCTCTTAAAGGGTGTTTTTACTTTATGGCAACTCTTTACTTCTTGGAATCCCTGAGTTCTACATTGGTATATATAATTTTTTCCTGCAGATGAGAAAATTAAGAGCCATGGTGGCTACTTGATTTGCCCAAGGTCACATGGAAGACAAAGCACAGGATCAAGTTACAAATCCATCCTTCTGCTGTGAGCTATGAAGACTTGCTCTTAAAGGGTGTTTTTACTTTATGGCAACTCTTTACTTCTTGGAATCCCTGAGTTCTACATTGGAAGGAACTCAAGTAGGCAAGATGGTATCTCTGTCTTTAATTGGTTACATATGGCAAATATGACAGAAAAAGGAAATGAACTGTAAGATATTATTTCATAAATATTAGCTCTTACTGTGATTCATGCTCAATTTTAAGATATCACACTATGGTACAATCACAAGTTACTTGATAATGAGGCTAAAAAAACATAACTTGAGCCCTCTGCACATAAAGAGGAGGGGTTGGGGAGAGAAAATAGGAGTGTCGTTGCCTATTTTTCTGCTGGATATATTTGGCTTTGAAGGCACTTGAAAGACCACATGGCTGGCAGATGCTTTGAAAAGAAAACAGGATTCATTGCTGGAATTGAGAATATAATCATTGGAATAGATTTCCCTTTTACCAGCATCCTCTGGAACCGGCACCCTGGCACTGTTGTAACCAACAGGGAGAAAACTTGCTGCAGGACAATAGGGTTCTGATCTCTCTTCTGATGGGCTCTCACATATTGATGGCCCTCCAGTGACAATATATCTCATCTGGAAAAGCAAAAGTTGTTTTATATAACAGAAGTCATATTATTCCTTGGTTATAATCACTGATCTCATAAATGATAGAGTAATAGCTCCTGAAGGAAGGTTTATTCAACTTCACAATTTCACTGATCTGACTACGGAAAGTTAAATAAATTATGAGACTTACTAAAGATCACTCCCTTGGAGAAAGGCAAATCAGCAACTGTAGCCTAAAACCCTTTTCATTATTTTATGTTCTCTTCTTTATTGAGAGGTACACATCGGGTTTCACCCATTACTTTTTCTGGATTGGTGGATACTCATTTATTGAACATGTATACTGTGCCGAGTACTGTGCTAGGCACCATGACAGGACAGGTTATCCACAGGAGTATTTGCTGTATAGCAGGACAGGACAGAAGGATCAGAATAGGCTGTATGGCTAGTGTTTCTAGGCTCCTGGGATTTCTCCTGTGGTGACTTGAATTTCCAATCATATTCTATTACTTGATATTCACGATAGTTTCAAAAAACAACATTGTATGTTATTATTTTCCTTTCTATATATCATTCATTTTTGTAATAGAATATTTATTATTTTCTATCATCACAGATACTCCTCTCTACAGAGTAAAAAAATATATATACATATGTAAAGAGACAGACACATGTCCATATAAAGGCTTCAATTATTTCTCCATTCCTCTATAGTTTTCCTTCCACAAAGTATATGAAACATCTATCTATAGTTATATCATATTTATACTATCCATAACTTTTATCTTATTTCAATCCCTTTACTAAACTTTAGATACTTGGGCAAAAATGTAAGTCTGATTTATCTCTATGCCATTTTCATCCCTAGAAGGGTCCACACAGAATGAAATCTCAATAAATTGTCTTATTAGTAAACCTAGACATGGAATAATAATTTAATTATAGCCAACACTCATAGATTTACCACTATAAGCCTGCTGTGTGGCAGGTGAACGTGAGTTTTATTAATCATTACACGGACTCCACTTTGAGCATGTGGCTGCAATCGTTTTCCTTTTAGCTTAGTCCCTGAGGTTAAGCTTCAATGATTTCTAGATATTGCAGAAGCAACAGTGTCTCTATCCTGCAGAACAGCAACAGTTTTCTTCAAGTTGAGCCTAGAGTGACACTTCTTTCTTTCTCAAGTTAGATCTTCAGGGAAATGTACATTTCCTTCTGATCCTCTCAATGCATTAACTCTAGATTAAGTTTTTGAGTAAATGTTTTGGTTGAGAATCAGTATTTTGTTTTGCATCACTGTGTGCCTAGAGGATAATACTGAGTTCACAGGTTTGAAAACAAAGTCACTTTGCCAACTCTTTCTTTCTTCACAGGGAAATACTTTCTCAAACTTATGTTTGTGTCTTTACAGTCTTTCTGTGCTACTATTAAAGCCTCTTTCTTTAGAGTTTACACTACATCTAATACCTAAAAGCATTTAGTTAGACCTCACTAATTAATAATCATCCTGCTTTGTGTTTACTACATTGATTTCTAGCTCTGTAGAACAGAAATGGAAAACACACTTCTGAAGATGGTCCAGAACACCTCTTTAAAGCATAATGAAGCAGAGGTCTGACTGGGATTTTTGCTGTCTTCCTTCACCTTCTTTACTGAGTTTGTATGAAATCAAAATCACCCATATCCAGCAGAGCTGCACAATGAGGCCAGAGTCCAGGTGTCATCTTTCTAATTGTAAGAATTAATATTAGTAAAGCATTTTACAGTTCAAAAAATTCTTGTGTCTGTTTTGTCTTATTTGCTTCATACAATAAAGTACCAAGAGGATATTATTACAGTTTCATTACAGATGAGGAAACAGGTTCAGAAAAATTAAACAGCCACTCATACTTCCACAACCATGAGCCTGTAAAGCAAGAATTTGAATCCAGATCTTTTTGATAACAAAAGTTAGGATGTTTTTCTATACTTTTAATTCTTATGAAATAAAGACTGGATATGCAAGGAATACTAAGGTTTGCCAATAAACATGACACTTAAAGAGACCCTCTTTCATGCAGTATGGTCAATATTAGTATGGGACAGAACACGCAGCACAAATCAGTAATAAAAGGGCCTATTACTCAATAAATGATGCTATGAGGAGAGGCTAGGTTTATAAGGATAAACTAATCAATTCAGATATTCATAAAAAACCAAGCATCAAAATAAAATCTAGCTGAATTAAAGGCTTGCATTAAAAAACAAATAATTTGGAAGAAAATATAAATGAATAATTTTCTAGCCCTTGATAAGGCAAAGTGTTCTTGCTCAATAACGAGAGATATCTCAAGGAAGCAATCAATATACTCAAATAGACAAATATTAAAACCTTTTTATGTGAGAACTATAATCAAGAAATAATAAAAAAGAAAGCATTTGTAATGTGCACAGCAAAAATGGCTTAATATTCTTAATATATGAAAAGCTCCTGGTAATCAATGAGAAAGTCATTAAACAGTTAATAACAGAAAATGAAAGAGGACTATAAGTATGTGAAAATGTGTTCAGCTATTAATAAGAAATATGAAATCGAAGAAAAAAACTTACTTTTAAAGATTATATTCAGAGAAAAGAACATTTCATGTTCTCTCTAATACGTGGAATCTAAAGGGATGACAGGAAAGTAGAAGGTAAGCCGTTATTAGGTAAGAGAAAGGGAAGTGGATGAGAAAAGGGAGTGTAAAGAGTGGCATAGAGGGCGTGCGTATGATAAAAATACATGACAGGCATTGACCTCACCTCCTGAAATAGGTGAAACTAGAAATGAGCATCGGGCTAGTGGGGTGATTTCCAAAAATGGCTAAACTATTTTGTATGTATATACAATCTGTCAAAATGAAACCTTATTAAGCTATATCACCAATATTTGCTAATGAAAATGTGAGAAAATTAAATTTTAAAAAATGCATACTTACAATCAAATAAATCCAGTTATAAAATGTCTGTAAAGAAACATCCTGATTCATGCGCCCATAAACAAAATGATATAAGCCTTTAGAAATGCACTCGAACAGCACATTTAGAAAATAATAAAAGTTTTCATATCCTTTAACTCAATAATGCTGCTTGTAAGAAGTCTGCTTACAAATAAACAAAGATGCAGATAAAGTACTAATTTCAGTCTTATTTAAAGCCCATTACAAAGAGAACTCTACTGTCATAGCTGTTATTTCTTCCACTACTAAGAACAGGCCCTTGCATGTGATAAGAAAAATTAGTTGAATGGTAGAAATAATGTTTGATGCAACCTATTACTTAATAGTTGAGAAACAGGTAATTTATAGTATATCCATATAAATATATTCACTAAAATATTTTGAAATAAAATTAAATGGTAAAATGCAATTGATATTTTATTTCAAAGAAAAGAGTATATAAATTCATACATTCCGTAAAATATATGCAAATATACATACAGAGAGGAGACTCAGATGGAAATGTGATAAAATGCTGAAGACAATTATCTCTTTTTCGAATTATGGATAAGTGTAACTTTCTTAATAGTAACATTCTTTATTTCCTACATTTCATAGAAAGGATGCACACATTAATAAGGAAGCATACAGAACTACCTGACAAGATTTATATTAGAAAGTTAAAGGGCTAGGGATTTGGCTCAATGGTTCTGCTTGCCTGCCTCACAAGTGCAAGGGCCCGAGTTTGAGCGCCAGTACCAAAAAAAAAAAAAAAAAAAAAAAAAAAAAAAAAAAAAAAAAAAAA
>NW_022900928.1:75559007-75577327 GCF_012274545.1 Fukomys damarensis
AAAGAAAGAAAGAAAGAAAAAGAAAGCTAACATCATCAGGGTGAAGGGAGGGCAGGGACAAGGGGAAAAAATGAGAACCAAAACCTGTCACGTAAAGGTACAGGATCCCAATGATGAATGTAACTGTACTGTATACCTAAAATGTACCAATAAACTCAATAAAAAAAGAAACTTAACATCACAGTTAACATCTCTCAGAGAAGAGATATTTTTAATTTTTGTAAATTTTCTATGTTTGTATTTTTCAATCAGAAGGAAAGTTATTTTAAAAAGAAACAGATCATCATTCACTAACACAAAGAAGTCAGCAGTGAACTTTAGAAATTCTGGATATCACAGAGTCAATATTAGAGACACTAATGAAGTAAGTGAGACCCTGACCAATCAGTGGTGTTAATGCTCTGGATTATACATTTCCTTGCCAGGCAACTTTCAGTGCCCTCTACACTTACTCTGTCATTCTCCTTGTGATTTACTATGGCCAATGGATTTAGCAAATATGACATACATAGAGCTTGAAATGGGCTTCTACTGTTGTCCCAGTTTTTACACACTGACCCTTCAAGGAGAACAGAATCCTTCTGTCCTCCTGGAGGAAGGGAGATATATGGATTAATCACTCTTGTCTCTTCAGCTCACCAATTAGCCATTGCCCTCCATGAAGATGATGTCAGCTGAAAGAAGAACCATGGGTAGTCCAGGCCACGCTGCTGATCCACAGGCATTTACACTAAATGTACGTTTAATGCTATGATGCAGAGTCCTGGGGTATTTTCTATTCAGCATTACTATGACAATAGCTTCTGATTCACAGGGGTATAATCACTATTTACTGATTAGTGAGGTTATGCCAAAATCCCTGATTCAGTTCAGGTCTGCGTGAAACGTTTCTCTTGACAATCAACTTCTATTGTTCAAATGTCATTCTCTCCAGTCAACTGAGAGCCCACAGAAAACATGGACTTCATGGGGGAGAAAATGCTCTTATAAAATACTTGAACAATGGTGCCTGGAAACATTTCCAGACCCATGCCCCAAGGTTATTAATAAAATAAACTGACATCAAGATCGATTTATAAATCTCTCATAAGTTTGGTTAGCCTTTCTCCATGGCTTCAATCAAATTGGGGCAATAGCAAGCTATAATTTCTGGTCCTGGGCACTGATATTGGACACTGGGATCTGATTAGTAGACCAAGGTGCTAGCATTTTAAGGTGTTTCTTAGAAAAACAAAACTGTTTTTTTCTCTGACTGTTGTAATCTTTCTATACTCTTTTAAACTTCAACACCAAGTGCATGAGTCAGGGGCACGCCAAAACTTAGTGGTGGAAATCCATGGGTTATGAACTCATTAAACATCATTATGCTTCTACCCAAACACTGTTTCACCGACAAAGGACCTTGCAGTCTGACAGGCACATAAGGCTGTCAGACTGATGTCATCGTCTATTTGAATTACAAAAGTAATGGAAACAAAGTCTTTGTAAATAGGGAAGGGTGAAGGGGGTAAAGGGAGGGCAGGAGTGTGGGGAAAATAAGAACCAAGACATATCATGTAAAGGTACAAAATCCCAATGATAAATGTAACTGTTTGCTTTAAATGTACCAATAAACTAAACCGGGAAAAAACGTAATGACACACACCCCACTATTTACTGAGCATATAAATGGCATCAGTACTGTGCTAACCTCTTGACACAAATGACATCATCATAACCCTCTAAGGTAAGTGCAATTTCCTCCATTTCACAGCAAATGTAAAACAAACAATTAACTGAGGCTTAGGGCGGATAGCATAGGAAAGGAGGTGAGAGCATAAGTGGGTACACAGCAGTCAAGGTTCAAACTCCTACCTTTGGGATCCTTAGTCTCACTCTTCATGACCACAGCATTCTACACCCCATATCAATGTTTTGTAGTGAGCAGCCGTCCTGGTTTCTCCCCTTCCTGAAAGTTACATTTACCTTGTAAATCAACAGATTGACATTGAGATTCGGGGATAAAATGTAGCTTCTGATTAGCCTGGGTCTTTTCTCCAGGCTCTTATTCATTTGATAAGCAATGAAGACTATCGTAACTGACTTTCAAGCACATCCAGTAACCTTAAAGCACTTCAAAACATACAAATACTTACCTAGAAATCTGTAGTCACTTTACTATGAGGATTTAAAGCAAAATGATTTTTTTTCATTCAGTTCCGGATAATACGGCACCTTCTGCTTCTGTTAGTATAATATAATAATTACAGATGCACATGATATCATTATAATTTTTACCATGCTGTTCTTGGGTGTATGAATGCAAATGTCAATATAAAAATATGACCTCTGTGTAGTTAATAATCCCTATTTTGCATCAGAACAAACCTTTACTCTGTTCCTTTCTCCTCCTCACTCTAAGCTTCACCATCACCATTCCTGGCTCAGCATTTTGGCAAAAGAGACCAAGTATAGCACTCTGCCCTGGGCACCTCTGCCTTCTCACACTTACATCATGCCTTCTACACAGAGCTGCCAGAGGGAAAAACTGTGGTAAGTTGATTAAGATATTACTAATTCACACAATCTTAAAATCCCATTTTCTGTAGATTGGATGTATTTTAATAGGGATAGTGATAAAATTAAATATTAAATTTTGGCAATAGAAATTTCAGTATTGAGTGAAAGCTTATGAAATATAATACTTTTATAAGTGTACTTTTTTTCAGTCTCCCTGAGCTCACATTTATAGGTGCTATTTCTCTCATCAACACAGCAGTTTCTTTTACAGTACTCATAGCAATAATTCATAGGGAGGTTGCAATGAACTCATGCTTGTCCAGAACCATGAGAAAACTAAACTTAAAGAAACCCAGGACCTTAGATTATATACAATGGCATTGCCTTATATTTTTTTTTTCCAATGGCATTTTGATACAAATTCAGACAGGTCTACGTCTGCCAACTTTAGGATACTTAATGGAGAGTACAAGGATGGATGCTCTTCCCTGTATAATAGTCATGTCCCAGGAGGCCCATTGTGGGTTGAGAATGCAAAAGGTAGAAAATACACTTCACACACCTAACTGACTGAACACAGCGCACAGTAGAGGGACAGTTGTTTCTCTACACGATCACGTGACTGGCGGGAGGCTGTGGTTTGATGCTGCTACTTAGAATTTCAAGAGATTATTTTATCATGTATTTTAAGCCCAGAAAAAGATCAAAATTCAAAATTGAAGAGAAGTTTCTACTGCATTACTGAGTATACGTTCTTTTTCACACTACCATAAAGTGAACTAGAATAAGTTAGGGACCGTCTATAATTACAACTCATTAAGATAATAATAGTACCGATTTAAGTAAACAAGGAATACTGTGTCCACCTTCACCCGGGGCTCAATTTCCACACACAAAATAATGTTAGGCATATAATAGATAATTATTTGTTTAACATGTGAATGAATAAATATTTTTACACACACACACTACACATACAGACACAATCACGCATTTTCATTATACAGACATACAAAGACAGGCACACATACAGCATGAAAGCAAAACCATTTCCTCAGATTTTTGTTGAGGGGATATGTTTTTATACTGTACTTCCCATTTTGTACACCTAGCCTTCTGGAAGATTCCATCGAGGGGAAAATGGCACCAATTCCTTTTTCTTCTTTACAAAATGCTGAATGTGATTAATTGTAGGGTTGCTCATTCAGTTTTCTTGGAGTACACTAACTTAATCACCTACATGCTTGTGATGGTCATTATTTCATACTCCTAATGGTAAGGAAGTTAGGATGGCCCAAATGCCTCACTGAGAAATTGAGCCTTGGGTCTGTTCCAATTGGGTTTCTCTTTGCTAAAGGATTCAGTCCAGCAAATCTGCAACTTTCTTTCCCAAGGGCTTCACACTACACTGACACATGGCTCACCTGAACATAATTCTGGATTTAGGAGTAGTTCTGGAATTAGGATAAGTGGTAACTGATATGGGAAAAAGAAGAAAGTTAAATGGAAGGCAAACACACAGTCTTTTACACCTACCCAGTGATGTTTTAACCTTGCTTCAGTATTAGGTGGTGATATAAGTAACAACCACCACATTCTCTAGCTTGAACTCTCATATTCTCCAGAGATTCCTTAGCACAGATGCAAAGAAGAGAAAATAGGACTTCAAGAATTAGTTTTTCTTTACACAATTCTTCTAGCAAGTCTCTGACTAGTAAGCACGATGCTGGTGACTATGGAAGAAAATATCACTTAGTTAATTCTCTACTATTGTGTACCCAACACTGTTCTGAGTTGTACAGGTAAAGCAGGAACAATTGTATTTTTAAAAATCCCATTGACATTCATCTCACTTTAAATTGGCCAAAAATAAAGAAAAATAAATAAATAAGCAAATAAATTATTAAATAAGACTGGTTTTATCACCACTCCATGAGAAATGGAGGAAGTACTGGGCTAGGGAGTATTTTTTAATGTGGCCACTTTGAAACAGAACTTTTGTATTAAAACAGAGATACAGATGATATTGAGAGTGCTCAAAGTTATGGTGGTGATGTGGAGATGTGGAGGTGTAGTTTGGGGGTCTCAGATGGACCGAGATGGACTAAGTACTGCCTCTTTTATGCCCTTCACAGACTTATTTGAAAGCTATCAGCTACTGTGTCTCCCTGACAGGGTTCCTCATAAGAGAAGTATGGTTCCTTGGCAGGTTGCAAATCCTGCCTGTCCTATTTGTAGGCATAATGAAAACTAAATGAAAGTCTGCTGGATTTTGATGAAAGCTGCTACAAAAGCTGTGCTCTTCTGTACTGGCCTTTTTGTTGGTTATTTTTGTTCTAAAGGCAGAGTTGTATCTGGCAATGGTCCACAAACTCCCCACAGTGGGATAGAATCAATCCCTGTTTTCCCTCCCTGTTGGCAAGGAGACTTGCCAAGCAGAGAAACTCCAGCATGGCAGTCACTGTGTCTGTCCAGGTACCCTCAGGAGTTTTCTGATTTCATGAAAGTGCTTCATGGACTCACCTTGGGGCAGTGAAAGAATGTGACACAGAAGAGGGAACATGAGGAATGAAGAAGCCCACTTAAAAGTGGACCCCAAAAGGTTATTTTGGCAGAACGTCTGTGCTTACTCATAATGAATGTGAATTTTTGGGACTTCAGTGGGTTTTCTTATATTCAAAGAGTACACAGTGAATGCAAGATATTCTAAATTGCTTTGTTTGATCCCATGACTCAAGAGAATTATTTCACAGTACAACTTGTATTTGAAGACAGAGAAAGGCAACAAAAGAAAATAAAGCCAACAGGAAAAGATGTGCACATGCACAGGTGAACACACACACATACACACACACACACACACACACACACACTAATGATATTCCATTCTTTTGAAGTAGATGAAGGACCTCATTACAGAAGTTCTACAAGACTAAAATCCACTCTGTACAGGCTGTTTTGGACTGCTATTATTTCAGAATCAAGTTCTCCATAGTAGAGACTTTACATGGAAGAATTTAATCGTCTATTACATAAAAGAGTTTAAATGCAACTACTTGGATGAAAAAGCCACTTGTTCTTTTACACTGTTGTGACCTTTATATATTTCCAGGATATTTTTTAATGTATGACTTTGCATATTAAAGAAGAATAATCATTTTATTATTTCAAGGAAAAATAATGAAATTCAGTCTGTTCACAACTAACATTTCTCAAAGTAAAAGAAACATATCTATGTCCCTATAAAGTGACTCTACCAATACTTACCACAAATGCTATATTCAGTTTTCAAAAAATAAAACTATTTTTGGCAATGTCAAAAATAGGTATCGGATATTATTTCCTCTACCCAAACAATGGGCTGAAAATAATATACAATATAATAAGACAAGAAAAGAAAATTATATAAAAAGGAAAGAAAAGATTGTTATTATTATGATAATATTCTGATTTCTTTAAATTATTCAATATGATATATAAAATATTTGGATTGTGAACGTAAATCAGTAAGACATCTATATCAACCTCAAAAATGTGTAATTTCTCTAGACATTGGAAATAACCCACTAGGGCTGGGGATTTAGATCAGTGGTTCCAGTGCCTGCCTCACAAGCTCAAGGTCCCAAGTTTGATCCCAGGTACAAAAAAAAAAGCTTGGAAATAACCCAGTAGAAATTGTAATGCTTAGGATAATATCCATTGATGGTGGCAACAAAACTAGAAAGTAGCTAGGAAATTATCAGAGATAGCCCATGAAAGATTCATGTAGAAACATTATAAACCTATTAAAGAAAAAAAGTAAGAAAAATAGTTATAACACATACTTATGCATATCAAGACTGATAGAATTTAACTAGATTTCAACACAATCTTGGTATAATTTTTTCTAAAATTCATATGCAATAATAAGTATGAGGAATTACTGAGAAATTTTTAGTGAAGGAAAGGGCATGGAATTCAATATAAGAAACCTACCATAAAGCTATAGAAGTTAAAATGTCATGATCTGCATTCATAAATATTTATGTAGGTTAATAGGACAGAATATAACTCTGAGAAGCCCAAGTATATGGGAAGATTTATTTAAGAAAGAAGAAATTATGCAGATTAAGAAAAAATAATTGTTCAATAATTTGTTACACCAAGTTAGTTACCATGTTATAAAAGCTATATCTCTACTTCACACTAAGCACAAAAATAATTTTGTATCTATTTAATTGTAGACAGCAAATTAAAAAGCTTTTAACAGTATAGTAACAAAACAAGAAATCACATCTGGTAAAGATATTAAAAAAAGATAAGGCACTTTGCTACTTTAAATTGAAAGCTACAACTTCAACAAAAATAGTTTAAATAATCTGGAAAACATAACTGGAAAAGAAGACATTTTTCATATCACTAAAATAATTAAATACTTTGAACATGCAAACCTTACTGAAAATCAAAGAGACATGTACGTTCTAGCAAATAAAAATAAACCTGAAAATTCTGGGACTGGAGTTTTTCAGTATAGGTGATCTGAAAGGCCATTATGAATATTAGGAGATGTTCAGTATATTAAGCAGTCTTTTCTTTGAACAGCTTTGATATGCTCAAATTTTTGTCATTTAAATTCACTTAAGCAACACAATTGTCCCCAAAACATAATTGCGCTTTCAAGCATGATCGTAAACATATAAGCTATGATTACACAAACTGCAAAGTACTCACACAAACTTTGCTGTTAGCTAGCTCTTTGTTTCACATATCACTATGTGAGTAATATATTCCTCAGGATCAGTGGCCAATTTCCTAACTTGTTTCAATGTCTGAAATTGGTCACTGCACATCTGTTATTTAGTTCACACATAGCTAGCAATATACATAGTCTTCTTAGTCTGCTAGGAATTCTACCACATACCATTTTACACAAAAATGCATGAAGATAGCCCCCTTCTTATCTATAAAGTCTGCGCCTGTGAATTCAGTGAACTGTGGATCCAAAGTATTTTCAAGCAAAAGCAAAAACATTGCATCTGTGCTGAGCTTGTACAGACTCCTTCTTGTCATTATTTCCTAGTCAATATACTGTAACAACTGTTTAACTAATATTACATCATATTAGGCATCATAAACACAGTAATCTACAGACCCCAAAGTCTACAGGATGTGTGTAGGTTCTGCATTATACTATTTTATTTATTTATTTATTTATTTATTTATTTATTTATTTATTTATTTATTACTGGGGATTGAACTCGGGTCCTTGAGCTTGCAAGGGAGGCCACCGAACCACTGAGCTAAATCCCCTGCCCTTATACTATTTTATATGAGATACTTGAATATCCATGTTTGGTATTTGGCAGACCTGGGGAATGGGGGAACCGATCTCCCATGGGTATCGAAAGATAACCATTCGCCAAAGAAGAAATTGGTTAGGAACTACAAAAGTACAACAGTGAAATAAACAGTTCCAATACTGGAAATATAATATGAATAAAAAGTAAATGAAGATAAAGAAGAACTAGCTGGTCACAGGAATGGTGACACTGAGAATCTAATTCAATGCCAGAACTTACTTAAAGTGAGAACACACTCATCTCTGTGAATAGAAGAATGGTTATAATGAAAAGAATAAAGATGCCCAGTGGAAGTGACACCTGTGAAAAAAACTACACAACAACACAACTCTTAGAGATGTTTGCACTCTTGTGATAACAAAAGTGTAAAGGATAAAATGTCCCAAACTTAGGAGTATGACAGTTTTTCAAGGCAAAAAATAAAATGCTTTCTATGGATCATACTATACAACAGGGAAAGAGGCAAGCATCATTTAAACAGCCCTTAACAACTTGTATGCAAATAAATTATAAACAGTTTAATTCTCAAAAAATTCTAACATTTTAAATCATTATACATTTAATAAATATTAGGTTATTTAAAATATTTGGACAGGAACTTTTAAAGGTTAAAGAACAATTGTAGTTTTTCCATTGATTAGATCATTTTTGGTCTCAACTTGCACAATTTTTTTAATTCATTAAGTTTATTGGTACATTTTAGGTATACAATACAATGATATCCATTAAGGGGAATTTGTACTTGTACGTGATTTATCTTGCTCCTTATTTTTGCCCTCCCTTTAACCCCTCCTCCTTTCCCTATGTACAAAGACTTTGCTTACATATTTTTCTTTTCTCATATCTAGCTTCCATAATATAGCATTTTGGGCCCTTCAGACTAGAAATATTTAAATAGTGCAATGTGCTTTTGTTTGGTGAGACTTGACTCCACAATTATATGCCCTCTGTGTTGCCTGAGTTCCCTCAGGCAGGAACAAAACGAAGGACAGGGAGACTAATCCAGACAATAGGCTACTAAAGTTGCCCTTAGATTTGACCAAGTCACCAATGGATACATTGGAAATGTGAGCTCTTAACTTTTCCCACCCCAGGAATGTTTCAGTGAGACAATGACTAATGGTTGTAAAATAGATAAAATATTGTTGAAACAATATCAAAGTACACTTTTATTATTTCTAGCTATATTGACCTGATCTCATAGGAGGGATAAGAAATATATTAAATGTTTACTTATGAAAACCTTAAGCTTCTTTTTTTTTTTAAATTTTGATCTCCTAAATAGTTTCTCTAGTGTAAGAAATTGAAAGTATAAGTAAGGACTAAAAGATATGATAGATAATGTGAAATAGGAAGAAAAGGAAGTGGGGGGAAGGGGAATGGGAGGGGTGGGGGAAAGGAAAGAAGGAAACGAAATTGATATGAGAAAATGAAAAATAATGGAAACAAAGTCTTTGTAGATAGGGAGGGAGGTAGGGGTTGAAGGAAGGGCAGGGGAATGGGGAAAAAATAAGAACCAAGATTGATTATGCAAAGGTACAAAATTCCAACAATGAATGTTATTATATTGTATATATTAAATATATCAATAAAATTAATTTTAAAATATTTTGATTTCCATGCAATTTTTTGCCTAGTATCATTTTGAGATAAATGTATTGCCTATGAGCAGTCCCAGGAGCTGCCCATTTCTGTAGATAAATAAGATGTATATTACAGTTTCTTTAATTATCAGGTTTTATTGTGAGGAAAATGGCTTGATAGTCTAGCATTTGTTCACAGCCACAAAGAGTATATATTTAACAATAACACTAACATGTATTAAGTTTTATTCAAAACTAGATAAACTGTTACTAAAATATTTTATCTGTTTGTTAGGTGTAATAATATCTCTGTAATATTTTCAATTAATTGACTATTCTTAGTCATATCCATTTTGCAAATAAAGCTATTCAATATTTTAATTTTAAATATTATGTTACATTTTTTAAATTACAAAATTTCTATTTACTTATTTCATATAGTTCTTACTTTAGTTACAACTTCTATTTTCCATTTATTTCAAGAGCATTTACCTTTCATCTTAGAATATCGTTCTAATAGATAGTTAAAGTCTCAATTAATTTTAACATCTGAGTCATTTCAGCCTGATATCTGTTGGCCTTTCTTTTAAAATTGATCAATGTCCTCCTTCTTAGTATGTCGAATAATTTTGATTGCAACTTGGGGATTTTGAAAATTATAATGTTAGACTTTAGGCCTTCTTATACTCTTCTGAAGAATGTTGCTATATTTTTTGTTAAGCAGAAACAAAATCCATTAGATCTTACTGCAAGTTTTGTGTTCACTCTCCATGCATGATGGTTCAAAATGTCATTTTAGTTTCAAAGCCTTTACTACATTGCTTTAGGTTTTTCACACAACTGTGCTGTGTAGAGATTTATTCGTCAATTTTATATGTTTACTTTTCATATACTTTCTCTTTAGGGTCTATGCTATAAATGTGGTTTTCTTAGTCTTTTCAAGCTGCTAGAACTACAAGAGTAACAACATAAGTCATAGAATATGTGGCTTGAAAATAATAGAATTTCTTGCATCACCATACCAGAAGACTCAATGTTCTGTGAGGGCTCACCTTTTGATTCACAGAGAGCTGGTACGATCAATGAGAAACTCATATGGTCAAAAGGGAGACAGAACCCTCTGGAGTCTCTTTAATAAGTGCACTAGTCTCATTCATGAAGACTCTGCACTCTTAACCTAGTCATATCTGAAAGGCCTCACTTATCAATTCCAACATAATGGAGTTAAGTCTCAATATTATCAATTTTGAGTTAACACAAACTTTCAGTCTATAACAATGGTGCTCAAGGCAGAGCCTAGCAATTATATCAACTTATATTCAGAATTACAATACCTGTTTTTCCAGCTCCATTGCCTCTTGGGTTTCCTCAAACTTTCTGGCATTTTTAGTATTAGTAAGGAAAACAAATGCCTTCCAGGCAAATCATTACACATAATTATGTGCTTGTAGCACTAATGACAATGTTACTAAGAGTGACTAGAACCACTCTTGAAACAAGATGTTAGAGGAAAAAAGGAGAAGGAAAATAATGTATGTTTATATTCTTCACTGTCACTCTTCAGACCACCCAACTCTCTTTTTACAGCTTCAGTGAATAGAGGTGTTCTTTCGGTATCACCCACACACATACTTGACCACACAAACACACACTGAGACATAGATAACAAACAGTGATTTCTCTTGGAAAATTTCCTTAGTCATTTTAATTTATTGTTTTATGTAATTGAAATAAACTGAATAACACTGGCTAGAGACTTAAGGTATGAAATGAGTGATATAAACAATGGCAGTGAATGACAGGTAATTATGCCCTTGATTCTTTTTTATTATCAACCTTTCATATTTAGAGAGAAAAGGCCAATTATTCAGTTTATCCAAGTGAAATTTTTGAGATGCAATAAATCATAACTATAATGCCTTGACAATGAAAGTAGACATTATTTTCTCTATTTTACTCGGTATGAGTGAAAAGAAGAAAAGTGGACTTCCATTTTAGTGATTTTTCTATTGCAGGGCTGCAACCTTATTTAGCTATTGTTAGCAAAGCTGGATCAGAAAAATAGTACTTGTTATTGTTCAGGTAGAAATCAAAATTGGAAAGCAAATTCATCTGAACCAATGTGTGGAGGAAATAACATATGTCTTGTTTTTAGGAAAAAAGAGCAAAAGTTTAAGTCCAATAAAAGTTTTCAATTTAGACATGCATATATTTTAGAATAAATTACTGTAGCCCTTACCTCAAAAATAAAAAACCTTTTGTAAAACAATTACTTTTCTTGTACCTATTAGAAAACAAATTACAGATCTGCTTACCTGCAAGAGACATTGGAGCCCTTTATCAGCAGGAATATTTAAATACTAATTATGACAAATGGCTGGAGGCTACATGTGCACTAAAGATAGAGTGAGAATATCCTCAGGGCTGTAGTCTTGGCAGCCCACACTTCTCTGGGATTTACCACTAGAAATTCTGATAGTTGTGTGAGAAATGGATACCAGTTCTAGCAAGAATGGAAGAAGGATCACTTTAAAACCTACCTCTACCCACTGTAACAAAGGCAGAAAAAAATTTGGGAGAGTCTTATCCCACTTAGGGGATAGTAATTCTTTACACAATAACTCCCTCTAGCCTTTCTGTCTCATATAGTGAAGAAAAAACAGTCATAGGGGTAAGAACTTTACATTAATAGATCAGATCAGAAACGTAGTAATTAAGCAAGGGAACAGCTGTCAGGTGTGGGGAGGTGGACATGTCATACTACTGAAGAATTGCCCGTGAGCGTCAGAGCCCACCTAAGCACTGGCTTTAAATCAGAGTGTGATAGGAATTTCTTTGTGGCCCACATCTGAGCAGCACTCTAAGGACAGTAACAAACTACAGGACAGTCCCTGAATTGCAGCTCTAAATTCTGCAAGATAGATTCTCAGAGAACAGAAGAAACCCCAACATCAACAAGAAGGAGAAGACAATGACTGACCAGGGTAATTTAAAGGTTGTGGCATTTACAGGTAGAGCAAACATTAAACATTTCATCTTGTAGCCAGATAAACATAAATCCTCACATTAAAGGCCTATTTACCTCAGTTCTAATCCTCTATACAGATGTCTAGACTCGAACAAAAATGTACAAAGCATGTCAAAAGTTAAGAGCAAAAGAAACATTATGAGAGAATGGAGGGACAAGAAGAATCAGCCTTAAATATAACAAAGATTTGTTATTATCAGAAATACTATAATTAATACAATAAGGGCACCAAAGGGGAAAGTACACAATATGTAGAACAAATGCCCAGTGTGAGCAGAGAAAAGGAAAATCTACAAATTAATTAAAAGGAAACTTAATAATCAATAAAGAACATCTTTAATAGGCTCATTATTTTGAAAAATAATAAGTGACCTTCAGCATAAGGGAATAGAAACTTGCCAAACTGAGATGGAAAGAAAAACAAACAAGCAAACAAAACCTCAAAAAAGGGAACAGAATATCAAATAATTTTGGAACAATATAAAAATGCATTCTGTATGGAGAAATAGAATTCAAAGAAGAAAAAATAATGAAGAAAAATATATATTTGAAGTAATTATGACAGATAACATTACAAAACTAATGAAAGATACAAGCTAGATGTCCAAGAAGCTCAGAGCAAGAATCAACTAATTAGTACTAATTAGTTCGACTACTACACCACATGCATGCATATGTGTGTGCACGTACACACACACACACACACACACACACACACCTAAGCATATCTTATTCAAATTGCAAAAAGCCAAATAAAAAGGTAATTGAAAATAAAGAAAACAAAATAAAACTTCTTAGTGAAAACAAATGAAGTGAAGGTTTGCTATAGACCTTTGCATAAACCACCCAGCAAGAGTAGAATATAGTGAAGTACTTAAAGTATTAAAAGAAAACACCAGTGACCTAGAGCTCTGTATCCAATGAAATTATCTTTCAAAAGTGATGGAGAAATACTTTCCCAAACAAACTAAATTGAGGGAAATATATTACCAACAGACCTTCACTGTAATAAACAATAAAAGTTCTTCAAGCAGAAAGGAATAATATAGATAAGAAAACTAGATCTACATAAAAGACAATACTAGAGAAGTAATAAATGAAGGTAAAATAAAATACTTTTTCTTATACTGGGAATTGAACCCAGGTCCTTACACATGCTAGGAAAGTGCTCTACCACTGATCTACATCATCAACACAAAACTGTTTTATTTTTTCCACCCTCTAGTGGGGATTGATCCCAGAGCCTTGCAAATGATATGAAAGTGAACTATCTTTTCAGTTGTTTGAAGTACTAATGGGATACATAAAATTTGACACTTCTATCCTCATTAAAACTAAAATTTTCCCTCTGCAAAGATTTCAAAGAGAATTAAGACAAACTACTGGGTTTGTGGAAATGTTTTGAAGGGAGGGAGCTCTAAATACTTCATAAATCAACACAACTAAAAGATGGGAAGAAGATCTGAACAGGTACTTTATCAGAAAGTATATAGGTGACACATAAATATATGAAAAGATACTTCACATCATTTGTTAATAAAGAAGACAAATTAAAACTACAATGAGAAACCACTAAATCAGCAACATCAATTGCTAACAAAGACACAGAACAATCAGAATTCTAATTCAGTACTGGCATACAAAATGGTATTGTACTATGGAGCAGTTACAGAGTGAAATATAGTCTCACTGTACAATCCAGCCATTGTTATCTTGTGTGTTTTTCCAACTGATTTGAAATTTTATCAATAAAAATCCTACATATGATTGTTTATGGCAGCTTTTGAATTTATCAAAACTAGAAACAACCAAGATATTCTTCAATAAATTAATGGATAAGCAAACTGATGCATTTTTCAGTTGACCTCCATTAATTGATTAAAAAAGAGGCAAAATATTCTAATTGAAGTGAGTGAGATATAAAGGATATGTACTACACAGTTCAATTTATATAATAATCTGGAATAGACAAAAATCTTTTTTTTCTCATTGAGTTTATTGATACATTTTAGATATACAGTACAGTTACATTCATCATTGGGATCCTGTAACTTTACATAACAGGTCGTGGTTCTTATTTTTTCCCCTTACCCCTTCCTTCTCTTCACCCCCTCCTCCCATTCCTATTTACAAATACTTTATTTCCACTTTTTTATTATCTCATATTTTTTTCCTTTCCCTTATTTCCTTCTGATGAATCAGATGATTCTTTTAATTCTTTTGGAAAGATACCCAGCAGAGGGATGGCTGGGTCAAATAGAACCTCTAATCCTAGTTCTTTGAAGTACCTCCATATTGATTTCCATAGTGGTTGCACAAGTCTGCACTCCAAGCAACGTACTGGCAAAGAAACAGTCCTGAGGATCACTGGAATAGATTGGAAGATACAGAAAGAACTCCAGATGTACTCAGCTACCTCATCTCTGACAAAGAAGCCAACCATCCTTACTGGAGGAAAGAAGCCCTCTTTAATAAATGGTGTTGGAAAAACTGGATTTCAACCTGCTAAAGATTAAAACTAGACCCTTGTCTTTCACCATGTGCTAAACTAAAATCCAAGTGTATTAAAGATCTAAATATTAAAAAAAGAAACACTAAATTTGCTGGAAGATAAGTTAGGCAGAACTCTTCAAGCATTGGCATAGGAAAAGTCTTTATGAACAAATCCTCAGTACCACAGAAACTAACAGAAAGAATCAACAACTGGGATCTCATTTATTAAAAAGCTTCTGCACAATGAAGATATTCTGATGGTAAACAGATCAGTAGGTACTGGGAAATAGGTAGAAGAAAGATTGGGTAAGGATGTAGGATGGAAAAATATTTTGTATGATACTCTACTGGTAGGTACCTGACACTGTTCAAATCTACTGCACTTTGTATTACTAGAAAGAATAGATCTTATTTATGAAATTTTTCAAAAATTATTTTAGAAGCTTAAGAAATGCTGTTATAAAATAATCTAAGTAGATTATATATGTACAAAAACCTGTGTTTCCTGATGTGGAAGGTAAAGAGGCTGAGCTGAGTGACTTTAAAAATGAATGGAGTCTGTAAGCCTAAAGATCAAAAGAACTGTACATAGCAGTGTCTTTCAATAAAGATTTCTTTCCTCACAAGGGTACTGTTAACATATATGATAAATATATTGGAACTGAACAATTATATAAGTGGATGACAGATAGTGGGACCCAATTTTCTCAGTTAAGTGCCCAAAGTTATAAATAAAAGAGATATGCCAGAGGAGAAGTTTAGAATGATTTACATGATATGGTACAGTTGGAGACATCAGTGTAAACCAAATGTAATAGATACAGATGGATATTTATGGAAATTATAATAGATATGTACATAGAAAAAGTTAATTTGGATATATATATATATTTTTTTTTATACATCCCCTGATATGCCAGCTGATATGTTAAAGAAAAGGGTTAAGGAAGCAATGGTTCACCCTGTAATAGTAAACAAATAAATGCCTAAATTTTCTACTGCTACTCTCCAATAAAGGTGCAGAGTTTTAGGGGGAAATGCCTAATCCAGAGTCAAGCAGAAAATATGCAAAAAGTGCCCATAAGTAATGCAATGTTTAAAATAAAACACAAAACACAGTGACAAAGGCATATTGAAGGTATGCAGAAGACACATGAGAGGTTTCTCAATAGCCAAAGTTGGAGAAATTTGTGCACCAAGCAACAAAAATAAATAATTACTGGGTTACAATTTAGGCAAGAAATTTTTAGTCATGAATCCATACTGATATAATTAAATGACTGAATCAAACATAGAGAAATTATGGAAGAGTACAATTCCCCACACTGAAAGTATTGGTTGTGCAAAATTATTTTCTGACAGAAATTCTGGCACAGTGGCAAAAGGCAGATGGAGAGTAACTTCACAATGGTGAACTTAATAAACACTCTATTGACCAAGGTTAATAAATTTATTAATAATAGAGTTAATACCAAAGTTAACATCCACAGGATAAATCATGTTGGGGATATGTTTCATGATTTGATATGATGAGAATGGTACTTCACATCTGTTTCCTTTCTCTCTGAAAAGCATAACCTAAGCATAAACTGTCTTGGTTACTTTTCTTGTTGATGAGTCAAAAATACCCAACAACAAGGTTAAAAGAGGAAAGGTTTATTTTAGCTCACAATTTTTAGAGGTTTCAGTTCATAGTTGGCTGGCTTCCAGGCAGGGTGGTATCACAGAGGAGAAACTGTTAATGGTAGACAGAAGGCAGGAAGGCAGCAAAGCAGCAGCAGGGACAATAGCAACCCTCTTTCTGTCCCTTATATTATATCCAGGCTGCATAGCATTCATACACAGCTCGAACCTTCCCATTATTCACACCCAAAACTACACCAAACAAATCAATGGACTAATTTAGTAATCACACACAGCCTTGATCCCACAATCACATACTCCAAATCACATACTCCAGATCACATCACATACTCCAGATCCATCACATACTCTAGATCACATACTCTAGCCATCTCTGAAAAAGAACTGCCTATGACCATATGAGGTTTGGGGGGACATTTAGACACAAGCGATAATAGCAAACATAAGAAAATCATCATCGCGGACTGCGTGCCATCAGACCAGGCAAGGACCCAAGGACCCCGGAGGGGGTCTCTTCACCTGCCTGCCTGCCTGAGATCACCCGGCGGGTGCGTGACCTCCCTGACTGCGCGACAACAGACCCAGTAAGGAAGGTAGCCACACGGGCGCCCTTGAAACATCCCCATGACACCCCCCCATTCGCAAACCTCCTGATTGGGCCAGTCCATGGACCAACTCTGCAGAGGCATAGGCTCTCATGAAGGGTAGTTTTCTGAGCTCCCAACTTTGAACATCTTTAAAGAAAGGGCAGGGGAAACCTGGAATAGAACTGAGTGGAGTTCAACTGAGAGTTGGGAAACTCAAGTTAGGCCTTGTGGACTGAGTTCAGTCTCAGTCGTGGGGAACTGATGTTGGCTAGCCGAGAACAGGGGATTCAGTTCTGCATATGGATGTACATGTGGTATAATATGAGAACAGAGACAGTCTGAAAGAGGTCCTTCACATTCTTTTTTTTCTCTCTCTTTTTTCTTTTCCTCATTCCACCCTAAAATTTCTTTCTTTTTTCTGTCCTCTCTCTCCAACTCAGTCTCTTGCTCCACCATATTATCCCTCATCCCCCTTTTTATTCCAGCTCCTGCCCTAACTCAGAGTTCTTCTTTTATTATTTTTTCTTTTTGGGGAGGGTTTCTCTTTACATTCTTTTCTTCAGTCATTTTACCTCACTCATGGCTCTGTACCTTCAAGGGAAGACAAGTGCCTGTTATTGTTAAGGGGATATATTCTTGCCCTTATTCCTGCACTCTCTCTATCCCCCCTGAAGTTAATAGTATTGTAAAGACAGTAAGGTAATTCTACATCCTCTGGATTCACTTCAAACCTGCTCCAGTTCTTTCACTTATCTACTCCTCTCATCCTAACTCGTCTAACCCCCCCATTCTAAATGGTAAAGATGGTATATTGAAAAGCATATTCACTGCAAACATATTATGGGCTGCTTGCTGATATTAATTTAATTCACATGAGTTAAAGGTGATACATTAATGACTACCACAAGTGGTCAGTTTGCAATCTGTGCCTAACCTTATTGAGCTGCTGAATGTATCAACTGGGATAAAGGGTTGTGATCAATTTAAAGAGTTGTTTTCTCTGATATTATGAAAATGAGGATGTCTATGAGTCATTAGAAACTCAAAAGCTAAAATGCAACTATATTAGGAAGATTTAAGTAATACCCAGAAATTAAAGAAGGACAACCCAACAATAAAAATAAAAATGAGAAAACACTTAAGCAAG
>NW_022900928.1:75578081-75580571 GCF_012274545.1 Fukomys damarensis
CAAGGGAAAGCCCATTAGAATCACAGCAGACTTTTCAACACAAACCCTTAGGTGAAGGAGAGCATGGAGTGAGGTATTTCCAGTCCTAAAATCAAAGAACCTCCAACCTAGACTGATGTATCTTGCAAAACTCTCTTTCAAAATAGATGGGGAAATAATATACTTCCACAACAAAGAGCACTTGAGAAATTTCATGAACACCAAACCAGCACTGCAAGGAATTCTAAACAACATCCTAGAAAAGCACAACGAAGTTCACAATAACATGAGGCCCAACAGACCAAATCAAATAGGCAAGGCAAGAAACTAAAAGGAGATGGCAGAAAAAGTAAAAAGAGTCAACAAAAGGACAATAACATGACAAGAATAAGTCAGAATATATCAGTTATAACCATCAACGTTAATGGCCTCAATTCACCAATCAAGAGAAATAGATGGGCAGAATGGATTAAGAAGCAAAATCCAACAATATGTTGTATACAAGAAACACACCTACTGCAAAAGGAAGCCCATAGACTGAAAGGGAAAGGATGGAAAACAATTCTCCATGTCTCAGGAGCTCAGAAAAAAGCAGGGGTAGCAATCTTATTCTCAGATAAAGTAAATTTCAAACCAAAACTCATTAAGAGAGACAAAGAAGGACACTACATCCTTGTAAAGGGAACAATTCAAGAGGAAGAGCTGACAATCATAAACATATATGCACCAAATATAAATGCCCCCAACTATATAAAACAAATATTAAGTAACATGACAAACCAAATAAGCATGAATACAATTTTAGTGGGGGATTTAAATACCCCACTATCACAAATCGACAGATCATCTAGGCAGAAAATCAACAATGAAATAATAGAACTGAACCAAGCTTTGGAACACATGGACTTAATAGATGTTTACAGAGTATTCCACTCCACAAAATCAGACTATACATTCTTTTGGCTGCACATGGATCATTCTCCAAGATAGACCACATACTGGCTCACAGAACAGGTCTAAATAAATGCAAAAAAATTGAAGTCATCCCCTGTATATTATCAGATCATAGTGCAATCAAACTGGAGATCAATAGCACAAGAAACTACAGAAACTTCACAAGCACATGGAAACTGAACAACACTCTCCTAAACAATCAATGGATTACAGAGGAAATTAAAGAAGAAATTAGACAGTTTTTACAAATAAATGAGAATGCCAATACAACATACAGGAATCTTTGGGACACAATGAAAGCAGTTCTACGGGAAAAATTCATAACATTGAATGTCCACACTAGGAAAACACAGCAGGCTCAAATAAACAACTTAATGATGATACTTAAACTCCTAGAAAAACAAGAGCAAGAAAAACCCAGAGCTCAAACAAGAGAGGAAATTATAAAGATCTGAGCAGAAATCAATGCAATTGAAACTAAGAAAACAATACAAAAAATAAATGAAACAAAGAGCTGGTTTTTTGAAAGAATAAATAAAATTGACAAACCCTTAGCTAATCTTATCAAAAAAAGGAAAGAAAAGGCCCAGATCCATGCAATCAGGAATGAAAAAGGCAAAGTCACAACAGATCCAAAAGAAATTCAGAGGATCATGAATACCTACTTTGATAACCTGTACTCCAATAAAATGGAAAGCATGGAAGAAATGGACAGATTTTTAGATACTTACAAATTACCAAAGTTGAATGAAGAAGATAAAAACATTTTAAACACCCCAATTACAGTTAGTGAAATTGAAAATGTAATTACAAATTTACAAACAAAGAAAAGCCCAGGTCCTGATGGATTCACTGCTGAATTTTACAAGACATTTAGAGAAGAACTACTGCAATTACTCTTCAAACTTTTCAATGAAATAGAAAGGGAAGAAATACTTCCAAATTCATTCTTGGAAGCAAGTATCATTTTGATTCCCAAACCAGGGAAAGATGCAACTAAAAAGGAGAACTACAGACCAATCTCCTTAATGAATATAGATGCAAAAATCCTTAATAAGATACTAGCAAACAGAATACAGAGGATTATTAAGAAGATCATCCATCCTGACCAAGTCAGATTTATTCCAGAGATGCAAGGGTGGTTCAACATACGAAAGTCAGTGAATGTAATACATTATATTAACAAAGTCAAGGACAAAAACCATATGATCCTCTCAATAGATGCAGAAAAAGCATTTGATAAAATTCAACACCCATTCATGATAAAAACCCTGCAAAAAATTGGAATAGATGGTCTATACCTCAACTTAATAAATGCTATCTATGAAAAACCATCAGCCAACATCATATTAAATGGCGAAAAACTGAAAACCTTCATGTAAAAATCAGGAACAAGACAAGGATGCCCATTATCACCACTCCTCTTCAATATAGTTTTGGAAACATTAGCCACAGCAATTAGACAAGAGAAAGAAATTAAAGCAAAAAAGATAGGAAAGGAAGTTGTTAAACTGTCATTATTTGCGGATGATATGATACTCTACACTGAAGATCCAA
>NW_022900928.1:75580786-75581015 GCF_012274545.1 Fukomys damarensis
ACAGCACTCTGAAAAAAGAAATTGAAGAGGATATAAGAAAATGGAAAGATATCCCCTGCTCCTGGGTAGGAAGAATCAACATAGTGAAAATGGCCATACTACCAAAATTTCTATATACCTTCAATGCAATGCTAATTGAAATTCCAACACTATATTTTACAGAACTAGAAAAAAGAATCCAAAAATTAATTTGCAACCACAAGAGACCTAGAATAGCAAAAGCCATTAT
>NW_022900928.1:75581536-75606938 GCF_012274545.1 Fukomys damarensis
GGAAAAAATTTTTACCAGCTGTTCCTCAAAGGACTATTATCAAGGATATATAAAGAACTCAAAGCAATTAGCCCCTCCAAATATAAAGACTCGATTCAAAAATGGGCATCTGAAATGAACAGACATTTCTCAGACAAAGAAGTAAAAGCAGCAAGTAAATATATGAAAAAATGTTCCACATCACTGATCATTCGAGAGATGCAGATGAAAACAACACTGAGATTCCACCTCACCCCACAAAGAATGGCTGCTATCAAGAAATCACACAATAACAAATGTTGGCGGGGTTGTGGGGAGAAAGGAACCCTTCTCCATTGTTGGTGGGAGTGCAGACTAGTGCAACCACTATGGAAATCAATATGGAGATACCTCAAAGAGCTTGGACTGGAGGTTCCATTTGACCCAGCCATCCCTCTGCTGGGTATCTTTCCAAGAGAACTAAAAGAATCATATCACAGAGAAGTATGTGCACCCATGTTTATAGCGGCACAGTTTGTAATAGCTAAATCTTGGAAACAGCCTATTTGCCCATCCTTTGGAAACTGGATAAAGAAGTTGTGGTTTTTCTATAAAATGGAATATTACTCAGCCATAAAAAATGAGAAATTGGATTCATTCATAGGAAAATGGATACATATTGAAGATATACTCCTAAGTGAAATAAATAAATAATACATGTGTAAATACCAAATAGTTTCCCTGGTGTAAATAATCTGCAACAATGCATAAGATTCTAATAAGATTACTGACATTTCAAAAAGGGAAGAAAGGAGCTAAAGGTGTATGGAAGGTGGGATGTGTAGGGGAAGAGTAAAAAGGGAAAAGAAAAAAATGTGAGAGAATGAAAAGATGAAAATAAAGTGTGTTTAGATGGGGAGGGAAGGAGGGGGTGAAGGGAGGGCAGAGGTAAGGGGAAAAACTGAGAATCAAGACTTGTCATGTGAAGGTACAAGATCGCAACAATGAATGTAACTGTACTGTATCCCTAAAATGTACCAATAAACTCAATTAAAGCTGGAAAAAAAAAAAGAAGCTGCAATGCTACTGTGGAGAGGAGCCCCTACTAATTCAAAATATGGTGAAATAATCCTGACATTGTTATTCAAATCAGAACACTGACACCTAGTGAAAGAAAGTCAGAGACATGAACCCCTTGTCAGCCTTATTGTGTTAATGAATTTCCCACTATTGGTAGTAATACCATTCACTACAATGACAATACTTGCTTATATCAGCTCCTATAGAAAAATAAAAGAAATAATGAAAGCTAGTAGTATGAAGAAAGACACCCATTACCCAATCTTTCTTAGCAGACAAATCTATTAGGAATTTTTATTAAAATGGCATAGACAAGTTTTCTTTATGCATATAATTATTGTATAAATATGAAGTGATGTGTACCATAAAATGTGTTTGGTTCACAAAGTTTGGGTCCCTAAAAGTCTTAAAAAAGCATCATTCTCAGGAAAAAAAAAATCTAAAATAACTAAAATAATTGTAATATCCATAAACTCTGCACACAGTTTCCAACATGACAATGATGTATTAGAGTTGGAAAAGGGGCAGATATCACATTAATCATTTACATATTCTAGAAGTATTTGTTGAATGTGAATAGATTGAGATTGTAGTAGTTAATGATGTTAAATAATGAACATAAGGCTGATTGTTTTAATCAAATTGAGAGGTATAAAAATTGGGCTGAAGTGTCTATAAAGTTGATTTTCCTCTTTGCTTATCCAGATAACCTTCATATGAAGGGTGCCTCTGGGGTTAGGGCTCATTAATGTTAGGAAATGTTCTCTGTCCTCCACACCGTCTGCCACATAATGTCATTGAGTTCAGTATGAGAACCATACATTTGATATATCTTACTTTGCCTTTTAAATACCTGAGTGATCACATTGTTATAAATGTACCTTTTAACTGAATAGTCTTTATTTTTCCATATTTTTGTTTATTTCTCAACGTTGAGTAGTTCATATAGTTTCCTGCTTATGTGTATTTTCTTTTAAGGTTTTTATTTTTTCAGGTTATTTTTAATGAATCACTTGGGGACTTAGTTCAAAATGCAATGATTCTACACCTTCTGCAGTAAAAAAACTGAACAGCGATACTTGCTTAAACAAAGCAAAATAAATTTAAGAAAATCTGCTCCCCAGATTATTATGAAATATGGACTTTCTGTTTCATGAATAGATGATTGGTGGATCAGTCAAGAGAGGTTGCTATGGTTTTAATGTAAAATGTTCCCCAATACTCTCATGTGTTCGGAGGGGTAACTTTTGGAAGGTGTTGGAGTCATGGGAGAGGGGCTATACTTATCAATGGATTAGTCCATGGCAGAATTCATAGCTGAATGTGCTATTAGGAGGTGGGGGTTGCCAAAAAGAGGCAGCTCACTGGGGGCCCTCACCTAGAAGGCTTTATTCTTATACATGGTTCCTTCTCTCTCTTTTCCTGCCGGCTGCCATTCACTAAGCATGTTTCCTCTACCTGACCTAGCTACCATGCTGTTTCTGACTTGGAGACTGGAGACTGTGGGCTGGACTCTCTGAAATCATTAGTCAAAAATAAATATCTCCTCCTTTAAGTTTTAGGTATTATTTCCTAGAGAAAGGAAAATGACTAATAAAGAGGTGAAGTAATACATTGAATATTTCAAAGCTAGCTTGGGCATAGCCTGAGACTAAAATGCAGGTCTGTTTATACACTGATTAGTTTTCCTTTTTCCATAATGCTTTACAAAAACAGCTGACTGTTTAGTGAAATAAATAAGTCACACATGTATAAATACTGAATAGTTTCTCTGTTGTGAAAAACTAAAAACTAAAACTAAAAGTTAAAAAGATCCAAATGGTATAACTGACAATGTGAAATAGGAAGAAAAGGACTAAAGGTATAGGGAAAGTGGGAAGGGTATGGGAAAGGAAATAAGGGGAAAGAAAAATATGAGAAAGTGAAAAAATGGAAAAAAATTGTAAATAGGGAAGGGAGGAGAGGGTGAAGGGAGGGCAGGGTTATGGAGAAAAAATGAGAACCAAGACCTGTCATGTAAAGGTACAAGATCCCAATGGTGAATGTAACTGTACCATATACCTAAAATGTACCAATAAATGCAACAACAACAACAACAACAACAACAAAAAAAACACAGCTGATTGTTTCTTTTAAACACATTTGAGAGGTGGTGAGAGTGTGCTGGCTCTTTCTTCTTTAAAGCCTTGCTCTTTAGATCTCAACCTAGTTTCATGAATCTCTTAAAATATATCACTTTGGTCAGTCTCCTAACTCCTAACACCACAGGCTTCCATGCTGGGCTCTTTTGTTTGACCATTCATCACACATTTTCTGCTGAGATCCAGCGACTTTGCTTCTTTCTCCACCCTGCACCAAGGAGCTTCATTTGTGCTGATTACCCTGCATTTCAAATAAAAGTCATTAACAATTCTGTTTCAGTGAATAAAAGAATGTAAATGAGGTAATTATGAGCTTCACTTACCTTACTAACCTCATGCATTGTGCAATCATTAATGCTTTCACATGATCTGTTCACTGGAAAAATCAGGAAGCAATATTGTTGGAAAGAAAATAGCACTGAGGTTTATTCTGTGATGAAAATTTTTTCTCAATTCTGTGGGGTGGTTAAGGAGAATCTTTTAATGTAAACTGTGAAAAAGACAGCTTGAGAAATGGCTTTGTGTTCCTGATTCTAACCCCCATCTCCCTTTGCATAAATTAGCTTCAAGTTGTAGAGGTTTTCTCATAACACCATTTCACACTTGGAAAGCAGGTTCATCTGAAGAACTCTTTAAGATACATCCACATGATTTCTTTTCACTTACTGGACAAATGCCACTTCCCACACAACATAAATTGAATGCTAAGCATTAGAGAGCAGCATAAAGTTGGGTGCCTAAATCACCATGGATAGGTGATAACACAGTGCTCACATCTGACCATAACCATCCCTTCTTCCTTTTCTTCTGTGATGACCTCATTTTCCTGGTCATCCCAAACTCCTTCTGCCCTTCATTTAACTGTGAGATAGCTGTCAACACTACCTCTGAGGCTTGCCAGAGAGAGGGAACCACATGACCCAGAATGAACTGATCATATATGATTTTCCCATGTGCAGGTAGATGGATCTGACCCCCGGTGATTGGTTCAAAGTAAAGACCTGAAGAATTGGATGCATGGGTATAGTGTCCCTTCCTCTTGGATAGCAAGCCATGAAAATGTAGACCAGGGGCTGCCAGCAACAGTCATTTCTTACTCATGGAAAGAACTTGAATAAGAAGGGTGGAGCAGAGCCCAGAGAAAGTCATCTTTCTGGAGATAGCTCTTGTGTTCTGTTCCTGCTGTATCCATATCTGAGTAGTCCTCAGATTTTCTGGTCAAGTGGAGTAAAATTTGTTTTGAAAAGTCAAAATTTTAATTTTAATACACAATTATAACCAAAATGTTTCTCACTAATACATAAATTGATACTTCCCATTAAGATGATGCATGTGACAGGGCATAGAGTAGGAGCGAGATCAGCTGAATTAGGGGAAGATGAATAAAGGATAGGTAGTCCTTTATTATTAACTGAAGAAAACACTCAATCCTTAGCATGTAGAAGAGAAACAGCTGGCTAAACTTTCTCTTCCTAACTCATACTAAGTGCTACTTGGGGTAAATCATTGAGATATTTGGTGAAAAAAAAAAAAAAAACTACTGAGCTGCTAAAGTCTATTATGCCCTTGTGCAAGGAAAAAGTAATCATTTGTCTCACTTATTTCTCTTCTTTGAAAAGGAATGGTGTGTACCAGAATGAATCCTTCTTGATATAAATAATGACATTTACTATTGATGCCCAGCTCATCATTAGCACTATCATTGGTACAAATAAAAGTAAAAAGATAGAAAATCCTATGTTGCAATTTAGAAATAACAAAATGAAGAATAAGAAAGACCAAATACATGGGCCCCATCCCAAACCTCTATGTATGTGAACTGATAGTAGGATAATAGCCCCTTGTAAATCAGTGTCCACTGTAAGCCAGACCAGTGGTATAGGGCAAAATCTCTCTGCCTTAAGTACCCAGATGAATGCAACATAGAAACTCTTAATTGAATATTTAGGGCATCACCAGAACCCTGAAGCCTGTTGAAAGAGAGAAGTTATAGGAGTAAATCCTTCACCAGATTTCTGGTATTGATTGCTGACATAATAAAAGCAGCAGAATGAAACAAAACAAACAAAACAAAACAAAAAAGCAACAGCAATAACTTACTAGAATCTTCAAGCAGGCATACTGCTAAATTTGTTTTAAGATTGGTAGACAAGAATGTATGACTGCAATCTCAAAACCTCTGAAACCCCAGCACCTCCCTAGGTATCGCTATAAAGAATGATAAACTCTGAAGAAACTCAAAGCACAAAATCGGAGGCAATCAGATTGTTTCACCAAATGACAGTCTAGCTTGTATATACTACATCCATTGAATTACCCTTTCTTCTTCTTTACAAAACCTTGATTTTGCTCAGTATTCCTGCTCTCTCCATACAGAATATGGTAAAGAGGGTGCGGAACACCTTACCTGCTCTAGTATTTTAAATCTGCCATAGAATTTAGTACAATACTGACTTGATCAATTTCTGGATACATATTTTTATGTGTGTTGGGGAGGAGGTACTTTTTACTGGGGAAATTCTAGGATAAGTTTCCTTTTTTATTAAGAAGGACACATGAAAAGAGAAAATTTCTGAGACCTCCTGGATATGTAATATTTCCCAACTGCCTGTGGTACCTGTAAATATAGGATAAAAATAGAGGGATGCCTTGGTTTATGAACTTAAGTAGTTCCATGATTCTGGTCAGGAACCCAACTGGTCATGAGCTGAATCTAATTTCCTCACAAGGTTCAATGTAAATAATGTTAATCCATTCTGTTCCCTATGAACATGGCCACAAACTGATTTTGGGCACAAACCAAATCAGATTTTCCTATAAGGTTCAATGTAAATAAGATCAATCCATTCTAAACTAAGAGTAATTTTAAACCACAAAACATGATAAAAATACAGTAGGAAGAGAGAGAGAACACTAACCTTGCTTGAGGTGACTTCTTGGAGGACAGGAAGGTGGGTGGTGAGGAGGTGATTGTTTAGAGGGAGAGTTTACCTCCATAATGACATCAGGGAGATTACCTTCAGGGGTTTCCTTTCTTCTTTGTCTCTTAGCTGTAGGGTTAATTTTGATAAAAAAAATCTGTCTAATGTCACTTGTGTTTTTCCGCACTGTGCAACCCTCAGGAAATGAGAGACCATGCTATTATTGATCAGATTCAACACACTGTTCATTACAGTTATTTTGGGGTGGTGCTTCTCAAAGAAATCCCAGCACTCATCCCATTTCTCTATAATGGGCTTTATCATGTCATTGCTAACCTCCTCCCTGTCTTCCTCTTCTTCAGTGGAATTCTCCTCTAAAGCGCTTTCCACTACTCACTCTGGAGTTCACCAAGTTCTTGCATCATGAGCTCCTCCTTATGGTACTCAAAAAACTCCTCTGTCTGTACCATCAATGTTCAGATCCATACTCTTGCCTATGGATACAGTTTTCATCACTACCTATACCTCAGGTCCTTCAAAGTCGTGCTCACTGACACATTCTGGCCACATTTTCCTCTTGGGTGAGTTGAAGGTCTGGTGCCTGACATCTTTCCAGGCTTTGTCAATGAGGTTGATGCAGCAGAGGACATTGAAATTTTTTTTCCAGAACTCTTTTAGAGTAAAGGACATCTTTTTAGTGACACTAATTTAAACACCAGGTGAAGAGTGCCTTGGTGTACAGCTTCTTGAAGTTGCAGATCACGTGTTGGTCCATGGGATGCAGAAGAGATGTCCTGTTGGGAGGAAGGAATCTGACCTTTATGAAGTCGTTTTCCACATCCATATCACCCACCAAGAATGGAGAATGTTCTTGGGCATTATCTATCAGAAGAACACACCTTTCAGGCAGTTGGTTTTCAGAAAGTTGCTTCATAATGGTGGGTACGAAGACTTTGTGCAGTAATTAAATGAACAAGTGCCTTGTAAACCAAGCTTTCACATTGGCCCTCCACATAACAGGCAGCCTGGTCTTCTTCACATTCTGTTCCTTGAATGCACAAGGTGGTCTGTAATGATAGGTACATCAGTAGAAGCTTAATCTTCAGATCTGTGCTTGTATTCATATAGCAAAAGGGTCATTCTATCCTTCATGGGCTTGTGCCCCGACAGTGCCTGTTGTAGGCAGGGTTTACAAGGGAATAGAATTAATACAAGACAGCAATTTATGGGGTTATTTTATAATAGTCACCCAAACAGTCCAGTGCAGAGGAGTGTAAAAGATCTGTCCATGCTCTAGAGTCCAAAGAATCCAGCTGAGGGCTTGGATCTCAGAGCAATGTCCTCCACTAGTCCAGCCAGAGGCCTAGAGCCCATAGCAATGTCTTATGCAAGTCCACATTAAGGATCTGCACCAGAAAGGCCCAAGGGCTAGTAGCGGAAGCTAGAAAGTAGGCACCGGTGGGGTGAAGAATCTTATCTGTGCTAACAGACAGATGGATCTGCACTGGAACCAGGAAGCAGTGCTTACAGTGAATACCAGAGCTCCCCTGAACAAAATAGCAGCCATGCCCAGTGACAGAATGGCCCAAGATCCTCTGACAATAATAGCTGAGTTCATTATCAGGAAAAGCAACTTTGTCAAGCTTCTCCAGGAAAACCAACACAGTACAATCTTCCCCTCCAGTTCTTTTATGCTGTTGGTGACAATTCTCAGGTGGGTCTTCAGTGCCCAGATCCATGCTAACTCAGTTCAGCTAGATATTCCAAGTTGACCATTAGTTAATCCATCACAGTGCCTTTTGCTCCTGCATGATATAGGTTCTGTTCAGCACCTTTTTCCAGAAGAGCTGTTTCATTGCAGTAGAACACTTGTTGAGTCGTGTATCTTCTGCCTTTGTGAACTGTGCAAATTTTTTTCTTGTAGACTTTTGCATCAGTCTTATCAGACCTGGAAGGCTCACCATGTCTTATCATACTGTGGATGACACTTCTCTTAGGGAATTTATCAAACCACTTTAAATTCATCACTTATTGCACTTGTAAAGGGGTATTCTTGCAGTAAATCACTGTGCAATTTCCTGCCTTTTTCACCCGTGATACCTTCACTAATGCTACCACCTACCAGTTGTTTTCTCATTCAACCACACTAACAAAAGTTTTCTACCCCTTCCAGAACTTGCGCCCTTTGCTTGGTTAACACTGTTACTCCTTTTGAAACATCAGCTCCTTTGATGTCATCTTTATGCTTCAAAATATTCAAGATTGTTAAGTTTACCATCTTATACTCTGAAGCCAGATCAGTCACATGAATAACATGCTTATGCTTTTCTATGATTTCCTTCTTCAATTCAATGAGTATCTTCTTCAAAACCTTCCTACCCTACTTGCTCTGCATTTTCTTGTAACCTTCATTACAGCTCTGCAGTTTTGTTTTTGTTTCTTTTTTTTTTTGTTTTGTTGTTTTACCACCATACTTGCTCTGTGCTTTCTTTGGAGCCATGCTAGGCTGAAGAATACCACACAGTTCTTTATGTGATAGAAAACACAGAATAAAGCTTCACAACAAGTGTGCACAGGTTTGTCTGCAACCACAATCTCAACCACAGGAAGCTAAGACTAGGTGCCAGAGCAGGGAAGGTGGCTGCAGTCATATTTGTCATCTGATGTAGAGTTTTTGAATGGAAGCAAAATTTTGCTGAACACTTTTGTTTGTGAACCTAATTCTGCATGAACAGAAGTCTTCACGAAGCGAGGTAGTACCACAAATGTAATACAAGAATGTGTCTTCTGTTTCTGTTTGGATATAGAAAAAGAGTATTTTATTTTTGTTGTACTGATGATTGCTTATGCTATGAGAGATAGAAGAACTATTTGGAATTAAATTTTATGCAGATAATATAGTTGAGAGACTCCTTGTGTTAATCACCACTGCTCCACTTCCAGACTGTCCTTCGTTGTGCTCCTCGCTCCCATTGTCCCCAGCCACGGACACATGTGCAGTCCAGGGTAGACAACCGTGTATCTGGATGAAATATAAACTACAATGTTCCACAGGTAGAGTAGTACGTAGGGGTAGTAAAATATCCAAAGCAAGTCCAATCAAAGTTCTGATATGAGAAAATTTAATATATAGACATTCAAATGAAGAAACTTTAGTCATGTAAGCTGGCAAGCAATAGATCTTGGCTTGTCACTTTTAGCAGCCATCTTTTCAGTTATATGGGTAGAAATAGACTGAGAAAGGATCTAACACATAGGCTGAAGCCGAGCCAAAGAGAAAGAGAAACATACATCATTATATTGTTTAAGTCCCTATTTTTATTCATGCCAAATTATCATTAACTTTGTAGGTATATAAGATTATAAATCCCTTGCGTGACCTAAGACACTTATTTAAACCTGGCTTAGTCCATTTAAAGCAAAAGAGTCTTGACTAATAGTACATCTGAGTAAAACACATGGGAAATAATATAAAAAATAGTGAGATAATATCAAATGGAAGACCAAATAATGTTAGATTAATTTGAACTTTATCACACCACTGAACTAAAAGCCAATGTTAATAAACTGGATTGTACTAAGTGGAGGCCCATTTGTCCTGTGATAATTAGACAAAAATCCAGGTGCCTCAAACCTTCAAGAATCAGATACAGGCATCTGATACTGCTGCTCTGATTTAAAGAAAGGTCATACCCACTGCACATTCAGTGAATAAAGTGAACCCAAACCAATGATTTTCCTTCTGTAAGTTATTAATGATCTAATTCTATCCACTGCAAAACTTGATGCTAGAAGAGTTGGCTAAGGAGAAAAGCTGCTCCCTCTGGAATCTAACATAACTATGGAAAGCAGATGATAAACCTGAGCCCTACACAAAAACTCAATTGGAGATGAAAGGTTGGATCAAATATGTGCCCAGAGATCACAGAAAATGATGGTTATAAAGATAAAGTATTTGTCACACCGAGTGTTTGGCTGATACTGGGATATGAAGTCACATGTTGGAATTTGGATTTATTAAAGATGAATCTGTTTGAATTCCAGTTTTGTTACCTTAGGTATACTCTATAAGAAAATCTGTGGACTCTTCTATTTTAATATTTTATGTTACTATTGAAATTCCATGTGACACATGGCTAAGAACATCGATTCGAGTGCACAGAACATTTTTCGATTGTTCTTTCTTAGTATTCCTCTAGAAGAAGTCCCACTGTTTGCAGCTCGTATTCCTGGGAGTCCTGTACTCTCTGAAGAACTTGTCTGGACATTCCACTTTGAAGATAACATGGTTTATGGCAGGAATTCAATCACATGAGTAGGGCCAATTATCACTGCCATACTCTTCCAAACTAGAAAATTCTGGTGCCCTTTTCAGTGGCACCTTTCTGTTTCATACCTTTGGTTAACTCTTCCTATTTCTTATGGCCTTCCATTTATCTCACAGTCAGTTAACTGTGCCCCAGAACATAAATTCATTCTCATCTACAGCGCCCACAAGTGTGTTGTTGCCAAACCCTTTTCTTACCATATCAGTTTTTTCCACATTTCATTTGAACTACTTAAAAATTTCCTGGCCTTATTTCTTCACTATGACAATTTCTACTTATCATTCAAAACAACACTTAAATGATACCTTTTAAAAATAGTATCCTTCTCTTTCCAGTTAGTATTAAGTTTTGATTTTAAAATTTATTTGTAAATAAATAAATGATGTATGGTCCACACCTCATTACAATGTAATTTATTTATTCACTATCTGTCTCCTAATAAGCTGTGTTTTCTTTAATATGTGTGGAGTTTTTGTTTATTTTTTAATCAAGCTCAGTGATAACTGGCCCTTAAGAGAGACTTTAGAAGGATTTTCTAAATGAGTGCATTTAAAAATTTATGAAATAAGTAGAGTTTCAGAGAGGAGTCAAGAGGCATATCTACCTGCAGAAGCTAAAATGAAAACAAAATAGAGCAAGATGATACAGAGAAAAAAGAACACAGAAAAATTAAATAATCATATGTCTTCTATTATCAAATTAATCCAAAGGAATATTTATTGAAAAAGGATGTAAGATATTTCTGTATTCTCAGAAGTATTCACCTTCTGATAACATTTAAATTTTATTATGGTGATCTGATTGAGGCACAATCATTAAATGACCATATAATAGAAACCAGATGGTAATTTTTTTGAAATAGAAAGGTCAACAGGGGCAAACACCACCAGAATAGTCTTCATAAAGGAGACATTACTTCAATTACCTGTGGAGGGGGGGTGAGATTTACAGAGAATTATTAGAGAGATAATCAGAGTTAGAAAGACCTTTAATGACCCCTGGAAAAGTAAGCTCCAGTACCACAGAAGTCCTGTCTGTCCTGTCCTTTCATTCTCAATTGTCACAACTATACTTTGGAAATGGTAGATGGGTAATAAATACGTGTTAAGTGAAAGAATGAGGGCAGTACATCAATGCCCTCCTTTTGTCTCTGAGTACACTAATGTTTCCACATGAATGAGATGAAATAATGCATTTAAGTGCTTTGGAGTTAGAGTTTCTGGGTTCCAATTACAATTGCACTACTACCTCAACACCCTGAGCCTCAGTTTTTAACATGTAAAAGGATGGTAGTAATAAAGCCTATTTCACAAAATTGTATGCATTGTTAAATGTCTGCAGATGTTATGATTTGTACCTGAGGTACCCCCCCCCACACACACATACACACAGCTTATGTGTGGAAGGCTTTCTTCCTCCTCAATGCAGCAATGTTCAGAGATGGAGCCTTTGGGAAGTGATTGGTTCACTAGGGACCCAATTTCATTAATAAATGAATGCATTGACTATTCATAACTTAATGGGGTAGTGAGAGGTGGCAGACACTGTGAGGGAGGGCCTAATAGAGGAAGTAAGCTACTGTGAGTGTGTACTCAAGAGGTGCATTTTGTCCCCTGGAACCATGCTCCTTTTCTCTGTCTGTTTGCTTGGTGGCCACCGTGAGGTGAGCACCTTTGCTTCGCTTCGTGCTTCCCAACATAATGTTCTGCCTCATCACAGCTGTGTTACTGTGGACTGAGGCCTCTGAAATCATAAGCCAGAATAAACCCTTAATCTTTTAAGGTGATTCGTCTGATATATTTTGTCACAGCAATAGAAAGTTGATCAACACAATAGAATACCATTCGTATTTATTAAATATTACCTACTACTATTAAATCATAATGATAATTGATGACAGGAAATGCACTGGAATCGAGCCTTTTATTTCAAGTTCAGCTTTATTTTACCTAGATAAAAACAGTATTTCAAAATGAGGGAAATGTGTTTTTTCAACATCACAAAGACTCTCATTTGATGATCAGGGAATGAAATAATTCCTTGAATAGAATTTCTGCTACCTGTAAATGCCTGTGCAAACTTTGGGTTATTCCATTTTCAGTGCACCTCATCTTGTTTTCATCATCCCTTCCCTGAATCATGAAAAATGTGGAACAGACATAGAGATGCTGAGAGAGTGATGCTAGAAGTGAAACCACGTTGACAGAAAGCAAAAATAATACCTGGACTGGACTGAAAAGTGAAGAAATTGGAGTTACTTTTAAGTAAAATGCATTAGTCAACCTAAAAAATTTAAAAGTGCTGAATTAACTTCTCAAAGGTGAAGTCAGTGCTTGAAGGAACCTTGGTATTTTGTACCTGATGCTGAAAGTATTGCAGTATTTAACACAGACCTTAAGGGTGCATTCAATTTTTGTCAGAAATGCTCTAAAAGAGGTGATCAGAGATAAAAATATGCAGAATATATAGCAGCCCATGCTTTATAAATTAAGGAATACTAAGAGAAAAATAAAAGGTGTAAAAGAAAAATTAAACAGTATAATTTAAAAGTTTATCACACAATTGAATGATATTTGCCTTGTGTAATAAATGAGATGCTCAGTGCTGTATGGTTTCCTGTTTTTCAAGAGAAATATGTTTTAAAGGCTTATTAAAAGATAACCTAGCCTACACGGTCATTACAACTCTCCCAGAAGCCAAAATGTTGATAATTTGAGCTTAATTGGCTTAGAAATGTATGGTTGCAATTTCCTTTCAAATAAGTGAGAAAAAGTGCTCCTGGCAAAACCCATTTTGCAATCCTCCGGGACCAGAACCTGTAAAATATTCTCTGAGGCACAAATCAACTGGAGGAATGTTGAAGGAGACGGCAAGGTGCTGCAGAAAGCGGAAGGCTGAGCCTTTCATTAGACTTGTTCTGATGATGGCTGTTCTTTTCCACTTGGTGGGAATGTGATAAAACAGTTGTTAGTTATTTTGCAATCCCATGAGAAACAAGTTTCGAACAGAGCCTTGGAAATTACAAACTCTTAGTGACAGTATTATTGTTATAAAATATGAGGGGGTGGGGGCTAATCTTAATTTCAGCCTCCTTAAGATAAAGAGAAATTAGTGCAAATTCAGTTCATTGCAAATTGCTGTCTTAGAAACTTCAGAAATTATTTGTACAGCTAGCATAAGGGACTTATTTAAATGCACTATCGGTAATTATACAAACTGGGAATGGAATTTTAAAAAAGGTTTTTGTTTTCCTTTTCCTAAATAGATTTGAATTTTTGCTTGAGAGTAAAAGATTATAACCTCATGAGATTGTGAGACTTTAACTAATTGGATTTGAACATGACTGTGATCAAGAAACACGTATTTTCCCATTTGGGAGTCTGGACTTCAGAAACTTACAGGATATTGAGAGTACATACTGATGATTTTCAACACAGACACAAAAAAGATTAGTATGGAGGTTGAAATTGTTTCCCCTATAGTATTTAAATGATTTATGTGAGGAAATCAGTTCCCAACTGGCATCTTAATGTGCTAATAATGGAAAATCACATGGAGGATCAGTCTTTCCCAGTGACACTGGAAAGGTTTAGCAGGATTTGTGCAGATTTAGAAATAGTAAGTATCAACAAACAGATGTCATTCCCGCCTGTTTTCATAAAATGTCAAAATTAGTTTCTGAAATTGGGAGGCATGAAACCATTATTTCAGTAGTGGACATGTAGAGAGAGGGAAATAGAGGTAAAAGTTGAAACGGAGCCATAGAAGATAAGTCATATTCTAGCTTCAAATTTACTTTCTCTTGATTATATATACACATATATTCATATATCTATGAGTCTAATATATATTATTTCTCTTGATATACTAGTTTCTATTTTCTAGTATAAAATTAACTCTATACATATGTATTTAGAATTTTAGATCTGATATGTTGAAATCTATTTTTCTAAATAAAATTGATATGTTAATAACCTTCCACATATTTACTACTCATTATATATGTGTTGATTGAATAAAACTTTTATCATATGTTGAGAGCTTGACTTAGAAGATATTACAGGGAATAGTCACAATGATGTTTGTAAATCAAGTGGTATGTGGTATTCATTAAGCTAACATTAGCTGTTATAATCAACAAACTCTACATGTATGACTAAAACTCATAAATTTATTTGAGGTAAAGTCAATATTTTTAATGGATGAGCAACTTTCTTTTTGATTGTTGTGCAGGGCCCTGGGCTTCTGTGAATTTTGGTTTTAAAATTTCATAAAGTCTTGAGTCCTGGGTTCAGTCTTCTCTGTTCAGCTAGCTAATGGGAAAAGAGAGAGTAGAAAAGCCATAATTGCTTGCTAACCTGTAGTTGGAATAGTTCACTCACATTCATATGCATCTGAAGGAAATCACAACATGTCCTCTATTATGCAAAGAAACAAATACCTATTTCCCAGATGGGGCAGCCACTTTCTAGCAGTAGCTGGAAAGTGTGAATCTTGCAGGTATACAGGTCTACCACAATTCACCCACAGCTGGAATGTAGCTCATTGGTACTGCACCTGCCTGGCAAGTGTGAGGTCCTGAGTTCAATGCCCAGTACTGGAAATTTAAATAAAATAAAATAAAATAAAACAAAATAAAATAAAATTCTGTAGTAATAATCTACGTATAAAAATTAACCTAACCACAGAATAATCAAAAATTGATAACAGTAAGAAATTTTTGGCTTTTTTAGCTATTTTGTTGAGACACGGTTAATATATAAAAGGCTGTACATATTTCATGTATGAAACTTTAGGGGTTTAGATATAAATATACATATACCTGTGTGACTAGTACCATAACTAAGGCCATGCATTTATCCTTCACCTTAAAAAATATCCCCTGTATCTTTTATTTACTTTACTTTTCATTTAAAAAACTTAATTTTATTTGGTAGGACCACATAACACAAGATCTATTCTCTTTGTAATTTATAAACTATAAAACATGGTGTGATTAGTTATACTTACCACTCTAGACTTACTACAGGACTTACTACTCTAGGACTTACTCATCTTTTATAATTGAAAGGGGTATCCTTTAAACTGCACATCCTCACCCCACCTTCCCCTACTGTGCCTCTTGTGAACACTATTATACTCTTTGGTTTTGTGAGCTTGGGCAATTTTAATACCTCATAAAGTGCAAGTACTCAGTATTTATCTTTCTGTTGATTTATTTTACTAAATGTAGTTTAATGTCCTATACGTCCATCCATGTTATTTCAAATGGCACCTTTCCTGTGTTGATAATTGAGTATTTCTTTATTGTACAAAGGTATGTTTTCTTTATCCATTCATCTGTCATTAGACTGTTAGGTTTTCTTCATACCTTGGCTAGTGTGAGCAAGGCTTCAATGACATGGGGCGGAGATGTCTCTTTGTCATATTTATGTCCTATCCATTGGGTATATACCCATAAATGAGATTGCTGATAAAGCAGCAATTCTATTTTAACTTTTTGAGACACCTTTTTACTGATTTCCATAGTAGCTTTACCAAATTGCATCCCTACCAACAGTCTATAAGGCTTCCCTTTCCTCCACATTCTGCCAATAATTATCTTTTGGATTTTGATCATAGCCATTCTAACAGGTGTGAAATTATATCTTCTTGTAATTTTGATTTGCTTTTCCCTGATGTTTAGTGAAGCTGCCTGCTTTTCCTTGTACATGTTAGCTATTCTTATTTTTTTAGTGAAATTTCTATTCATGTGCATTGCCCATTTTAACTAGTTTTTTACTATGTGGTTATGAGCTCTTATATATTTTGGATATTATACAGTTACTAGTTGCATGGTTTGCAAAGATTTTCTGCCAAATTATAGACTGCCTCTTCATTTGGCTGTGTAGTAGCTTTTTAGTTTGAGAGGATGACATTTGTGCACTTCCATATCTGTTGTCTGGGATTTGTGGTCACACTCAGATATTATTACCGAACCTAATGTCAGGAAGATTTTTCCCTGTGAGTTCCCTATAAGACCTTTATTGTTTTGATTATTACATTGAAATCTTCAGCCAGTTTGAGTTGACTTTTGTGCCTAGTGTAAGGGTGTGATTATTCTCCTTTTTAAAAATGTGTACATCCAGTTTATAACAATAATGCCCTTTCTCCATTGTGTTCTTAGCACCCTTGATGAATACCGGTTCAGTTGACAGTGCATGTGAGGGTTTATTTCTGGGTTCTCTATTCTATTCCATTGTTCTATATTTTTAAAATGTTTACTTGTACTTACTTGTTTTCATAAAAATATCACACTGATTTGATATCTATAGCTTTGTAACATATTAAGAACTCAGAAAGTATAACATCATGAGCTTTGTTTCTTTTTCAAAATTTATGAGATTATTCAGCATCTTTATGATCCCAGATGAATTTTAGGATAATTTCCATTTCCATAAAAAAATGTCATTAGTGTTTAAATAAGGATTGCATTGGATTTGTCAATCACTGTGTATATAAACTAATTTTTATTTGGAGATTAAATTTTTGCTACTTCTATGTAAAATAGGCAGATGATTTCACTCATCTATGTCTCTTTTTTTGGTCCTGGGGATCAAACTCAGGACCCTGTGCTTGACAGGCAGGTGTGGCACCACTATTTCCCTCACTAAATCCCTGACCCTCACTCATCTATGTCTTCATCAAAGAGTAGATCAGCATGATTTCAGCATGTACACATTCCTAAATTACCCTCTTCTTTTTCATTTTCTCAGAAGAATTGAGAAGTCTGAGATTTTGTTTGAAAGGGAGAGCAACCAACAACTACCCATGTAATGTACGTGTAAATGAGTGCTCAGAAATTCCTAGTGTAGATGGACTTCCCCTGGAGTGTGCAGGAAATGGAACACATAAAAGCAAGGCCTGAAATAGTCATGTAAATATAATGTAAATATAGTAAAGTACCCAACCTAGATAGTCTACATGCTATCATATCATTTTGCTCATCTGGCCTTTGTAAATAAAACAAGTAATCAAATCAAGCACAGGAGAAAATGATGACATTAGGAGATGCAGTAATCACAAAACACATGAGACCCCCTCAGATGTAACACTGCATATTGCTTTACATTAGTTTTTTAAATAAGCAGCACTACTTTCTAAAATAATAATAAGTACAGTACAGTAAATATATAAACTAGTAGTATAATTATTCATTGCCATGATCAAGTATTAGGTAATATATATTATTGCATGTGCTATGCTTTTACAGGACAGGGAACATATTAGGTTTCTTTTCACCAGCATCACCACAAACATGTCAGTAATGTGGTGCCATGGGGCATTACAACATCTACAAAGACTCTAGGTGTTAGGCATTTTTCTGTTATCTTATGGAATGATTTTATGGAAGGTTCTTCCTTGACCAAAACCTGACCATGTGGCACATGTCTGTTCCTAGTGGACTGACTCATGGAAGCCTGGTACCAGGTTCCTCACGATCATTTCCCTAGAGTGAGAGAATATGCACAGTTTTTCAAAGTGTCTGATGTTATGAGATGGACGTTATATCTCTTTTCATTAGAGAAACCTTTGCCAGTGCAGCAAAACAGAATCCTGACAGAATTTACTTGGGAGTTATTTGGAGGTCAAATGCATGATCTATCTGATTATTAAACTTAATTACTTTCCTAAGATGTATGCCAGATAATATGTCTTTTGATTATTGTTATGAGAGTCCAAGGAGTAGCTCCTGCCCACCAGCCTTGCCAAAAAACTTTTTTTCTTGTTCTTTGTTTTTTTGAGACAGGGTCTCACTATATAGTTGAGATTGACCTGAAACTCACCATGTAGACCAGGCTGGTCTTGAACTCACAGCGATTCTCCTGCCTCAACCTTCCGAGTGCTGGGATTATAGGAGTGTGCCACCACGCACTTTTAAACTTTTAATTTCTAGATTTTAATACAAAATAAGGCAAAGATGAAATATGAGTAGGAGATCAAATTTTTTTTGTTTCCCATTAGGTAGAATCACCCCAGTGATATTTATACTTCCAGTTTTGAAGTTCTTACTATCGCATTGAAACATTTTACACAAAGTTAGCTCCCTTTAATAGCCATACAAAAAAAGAAGGAAGTAAAATCAGAATGGTTGCATTAAGCTATTGGTCAAGTGGTAATAAGCTAATAAATCTGGTCACTGAGCACTTTAGCTTCATAACAGAAGAAATACCTTTGACTGAACTTCCACTATTCAAATCCCAATTCAGGACTAAAATTTCTTTGTCTTTCTTCTTAGCACATCACCAACCATATTCATTTTAGCATTAATTCCGGAAAACACAAACTAAATATGCTGAAAATAAAAATAAACAAAATCCCACCAAATGGGAAAGTATGTAAATGCAAAAGCAAATAAATTATTCACATTTTGCTGGTTGCCTTTTTGTTTCTAAAAAAGTAAATGAATGTTTGAGGGAAGAAAGTTGTTAAACATTAGAACAGATTATGAGGTAGCTACAATCTCTCTAGGAGGCCATTGGTCATGAAAGAATTCTAAATGGCTTTACAAAATTGCACCATTATCTAATAGTTTCAGCAAATTTTAGGTCCTTTGCCCTATTTACTTTTGAAATTTTGCAATACATTGGCCATTCCACATAATCTTCATCCATTGTATATATGTATGTGAATATATATGTGTGTACTTATGGTTAGGGTTGCGTTAAAGCGGTTCAAAGTCAAGGTTAAATACTGATGTTAGAATAGAGTGGTCCTATTTCAAGGGCCTTGAGCACTGAATTTTAAGACAAGTGCAAAAGAAAACTATCTAGTCCAAGGGGCATTGGAAAACCCGGAATCAAGAGACAAAGCTCAGGCAGAATAGGAAAAGCTTAAAAAGAAAAAGCAGGCATGGTTTACCTCTGTGAATGAATACTAGATTTATGACCCAAATATGGAGCAGCTTAGACAATTTTGAAATTTCTAGGAATAAGGCAAAACTCTTTTTAAGTACTGCACTGAAAACTTTAAAAGAATACACACTGTTTCTTTACAAGTTATATTTTTGAGAGTGTCTGTTCAGTGTACTGCTGGGAAAATAAGGGAAGGGAAAGGGGAAATAAAGAAAGAAAAAGAAAAAGTATATCAAAGGCCCAGGAGGATTGGTGAGCAGTTTTAGCAGTGAACGGGAGACAAGAAACAGATGAAAATAAGTGAATCAGAGGAAAAGAAAACTACATGTCTTGAGAAAATATGTGTAAAGACGAATGAGAAATAGAAAACATCATTGGGAATCCCATAACTGGAACCACAGTGACATGGTCTCCAACAGTAATGAGTCTTGGGGGACACTGCTAAAGAATATGAATTCTTCCAGTGAAGAAGGGAAGACAAACTAAAGCTGGATATGAGTTTTGTAGTTTACAAATGCTCTCAAATACTTTCTCTCATCGGAAGCTTGTATCAATTCTTGTATCATGTAGATGCACCAAAATCTTTTATTTCACAAATGAGGAAATACCTACTTAAAGATTGAAGTGCTTTTCCTAATGTCATATTGTTGATTAGTGGTAAAATTGGGATTCAAACTCAGGTCCTCTGACACTACTGCTCATATTCTTTTCTAACATGTGAACATAAGTAAAGGCTGAGTAAATTCATCAAAGAAGAAATTCAGAAAAGGGAATTAAGCTCCAATTTCTGCAATGGTACTACAAATAATGGTAAATACAAAGATGTTTAGTGTCAAGTTCTTTTTGTAATTTGTCCAATTAAAAAGTTATATAAAATAAATAAGGAAAATTCATGCCTAAATAATAACAAATTTCATTGATTTATTAAGCCTGCAAGAACACTGAACCTCCCACCTTCAACTCCAGAACATTATCTCTAGACATAGCATGATCTTGAAAGAAGATTTAACAGCCTAAAAGAAGAGCACTTCTCCACCTTAACTATGAGTTGACCCTTACTCCTCGCAGGCAAATGCTCCAAAAGAGACCCCCCCCAAAAAAATAAATCATCCTTCAAGAGCTGAGGGATGGACTTTGCATACATGAGGTGTTTTTATGTGATCTTGAAAAGAAAGAAACAAACAACAAAAAATAATGCATGAAAATCTGTTCTGTATTCACTTCAAGAGCACAGAAATGAGAGTCTGTACTATTTTAAAGTTTGCCTCAATCAGTCATTAGGTTTTACCGGACTTAGTTTTCTTTAACACTTGCATTTTCCTGAACCCATTGGTCATTGTTTTGAATTCCAAAGGCTGGCTTTAAACCAATGCATACGGAGATGTTTATATGTACAAATACATACTAACTATGCATGGTATACCATGCTGTATTGTGGAAGTTTTAATCATTTTAATAGACTATTATCATATTTTATTTATTAACTCATATATTTTGTTGTAAACACAATTAGAAATCCTTTTCTTCTCTGATACACCACTTAATAAGTCCAATTATCTAATTCTTGAGAACAAAATAGCTTCTGTGATTAACTACAGGTTTCAGGGAAATAAGCAGATTCTATCAAAAGTTTGCCTATCAGGCAGAAATGTGCCTGTACTCATAAACAATTTCATGCACAGTATTATATTCAAGAAAAGATTTAATTTTGCTCTCTGGAAATTCTCAGATGAAGATTGTTAGCAGATTATGTAAATGAATGCTCAGAGAAACAAAGGATTATCAATATTTAGATATAACAAGGCAATCTCACAGTTTATAAATTACTAGATATCTTTCCCATACCACTAAGAAGGTGTAGTAATTTGTTAGCTGGAGTAGCATATAAACCATGTCCATTGAATCCTGAGAAAACACTCTTGCTGTAAAGAAATATGAAGCAATTTTCATGGTTTTTAAACAATATACCATGACATGTTTGTGGCACATATAAGTAACTATTACTATTACTGTTACTATATATTTTTCTTTGTTTTCTATTATTTTGCATTATCTTTAATGCTAGTTGTGTTTTTTTTTTCTCATTGAGTTTATTGGTACATTTTAGGTATACAGTACAGTTACATTCATAAATGGGATCTTCTACCTTTACATGACAGGTCTTGGTTCTCATTTTGTCCCCTTGTCCCTGCCCTCCCTTCACCCCTCCTCCCTTCCCTATTTACAAAAACTTTATTTATATTTTTTCATTTTCTCATATTTTTTCTTTTCCCTTATTACCACTTCCCTACACCTTTAGCCCTTTTCTTCCTATTTCACATTGTCAATTATACCATTAAAATATTATGTACCATTATAGTTTTTCACACCACAGAAACTATTCAGTACATGTGTGGCTTATTTATTTCACTTAGGAGTATATCCTCAATATGTATCCATTTTATTATGAATGGCTCTAATTTCTCATTCTTTATGGCTGAGTAGTATTCCATTTGATAGAAAAAACCACATCTTCTTGATCCAGTCTGCAACTGATGGGGAAATGGATTGTTTCCAAGTTTTAGCTATTACAAACTGTGCCACTATAAAAAGGTGTGCATACATCACTGTGATATGATTCTTTTAATTCTTTTGGAAAGATACCCAGCAGAGCGATGGCTGTGTCAAATGGAACCTCTAATCCTAGTTCTTTGAGGTACCTCCATATTGATTTCCATAGTGGTTGCACAAGTCTGCACTCCCAGCATGGTACTGGCAAAGAAATAGACCTGAGGATCACTGGAATAGATTGGAAAATACAGAGACAACTCCAGATGTACTCACCTAGCTCATCTCTGACAAAGGAGCTGACCATCCTCAGTGGAGGAAAGATAGTCTCTTTAATAAGTGGTGTTGGAAAAACTGGATTTCAACCTGCCACAGATTAAAACTAGATCCTTACCTTTCACCATGCACTAAACTAAAATCCAAGTGGATTAAAGATCTAAATATTAAAAAACAGACACTAAATTTGCTGGAAGATAAGTTAGGCAGAACTCTTGAAGACACTGGTGTAGGAAAACTCTTTATGAACAAATCCTCAGTAGCACGGGAGCTAGCAGAAAGAATCAACAACTGGGATCTCATCCTATTAAAAAGCTTCTACACTGCAAAAGAAACCATCAACTGAAATAAGAGACAACCTACAACGTGGGAAAAAATTTTTACCAGCCACTCTTCAGACAAAGGACTATTATCTAGAATATATAAAGGATTCAAAAAAATCAGGCCCCCCAAATATAAAGACTGATTCAATAATGGGCATCTGAAATGAACAGACATTTCTCAGACAAAGAAGTAAAAGGATCAAGTAAATGTATGAAAAAATGTTCCACATCACTGTTCATTTGAGAGATGCAGATGAAAACAACACTGAGATTCCACCTCACCCCACAAAGAGTGACTGCTATCAAGAAACCAAATGGGAGGAAAGGAGCTAAAGGTGTAGGGAAGGTGTGATACGTAGGGGAAGAACAAAAAGGGAAAAGAAAAAAATGTGAGAGAATGAAAAGATGAAAATAAAGTGTTTGTAGATGGGGAGGGGAGGAGGGGGTGAAGGGAGGGCAGAGGTAAGGGGAAAAAAATGAGAATCAAGACTTGCCATGTAAAGGTACATGATCCCAACAATGAATGTAACTGTACTGTATCCCTAAATGTACCAATAAACTCAATAAAAAAAAAAAAAGAAATCAACCAATAAGAAATGTTGGCGGTGTTGTGGGGAGAAAGGAACCCTTCTCCATTGTTGGTGTGAGTGCAGACTGGTGCAACCACTGTGGAAATTAATATGGAGATACCTCAAAGAACTAGGACTAGAGGTTCCATTTGACCCAGTCATCCCTCTGCTGTGCATCTTTCCTAATGCTAATTATTTTTATATGTAAGTGAATACATAGGCATGGCTTAAAGAATCCAAAGATGCTTACAAAACAGCGGCAGCAACAAACTCTAGAAAACCTGTCCCTGCTACTCCTAATTCTTGTGTCCCATGAGACAGTAATTTTAACTGTCTAGGGCAGTGATAGCGAAACATTTAGAGACCAAGTGCCTAAACTGCAACCCCAAAGCCATTTATCTATAGCAAATTGCCAATGCTGTAGTTGAACCTGAATATTGAGGTTCTACTTGGCTCATATACTTCACAAGTCATATTCTTGGTTTGCCTGCAGACAAAGAACTCTGCGTATGGCACACACACCGAAGGCTTGTCACCACTGCTCTAGGCTTTTTATTTTTTTCTTAATATATGTATCTATTTTGTTTATGCTGCAATCTTTTGTTTGTTTGTTTGTTTGTTTGAGACAGGGTCTTCTATGTAGTTGAGACTGACTTGGAACTCACTGTGTAGCCCAGGCTGGTCTCGAACTCACAGCAATCCTCCTGCCTCAGCCTCCCAAGTGCTGGGATTACAGGTGTGGGAAACCACGCTCGGCCTTGCAATTTTTTATTCACTAAATTGCAATGTGTCAGTAACCTTCCTATTGGAAATAGTTCTAGTAAGTCTTCCCTCCATGTCTCCAATTCTAAAAATATAGTGATACCTTACTTCTGGTTAATTCCATATTAATTGTGTTGTGATTTATTACCATACAAACATTATTAGTACAGGCCCCAAGTTAAACACTACTGTTATGTCACCTTTCCTACCCCAAAGCCATTAACCTTTAATTTTTGTCTCTTTAGTTTTCTGTAAATCTTTGGCAAATACTTTCCATCCCTACTAGCAGCTTTGTAAGAAGTCAGTTGATAACTATTTCACATGGCCAAATTTGTGTGGTCATTCACCATTTTTCCGTTTACCTTGAATTATTGTCCTATTACTTTGCCCACACAGATTGTTCTGAAGTCACATTCTGGCTCGGCTTTCCAGGCTCATGGTCACCCTCCACAGTTGGCTGAGCACTGCCTCTATTCTCCTTCAAGGGGACCCACACCTTGCTGTGCTTTGGATATGATGTGTGTGTCCTACAGGAGTTGTGTGCTGGATGTTATTCTGCGTTGTGATGTATTGAGGAAATAACCCAGCTGTGGTATTTAGAGGTGATTAGGACTAGACAAGGTCAGCAGTATGGAGCCCTAAAGGGTGAATCCCACTGGCTTTGTAAAAGGAGGAGAGTCAAGCAGAGAAACACAAAAGGGCTCTTGTTTCTCGGCATGTGATGTACCACATCAGAACTCTGATGGCTTCAAGGCCACCACCAGAAGCAATCCTTTGACTTTGAACCTTCAGAGCCATGAGTCAAAATAATTTTATTTTGGAAAGTAATCTGCCTCATGTATTTTATTATGGTAACACAAAACGGATTAAGATCCCTTCATTCTCCTTGGTTTGTCCCCCTGTAGCTTCTTGAGGCAGAGTTCTGATAGATAAATATTTTGAGTATTAGGTACCAGAAAATGCTTTTTATATTTTCCTGAATTAGATTCTTAGTTTAATGGGTATAGAATTCAACACAGGACATTGCGTTTCTTAGCACTTGGAAGACATTCTTCCTTTGACATCCATCTCTCAGTGGAGGACATGTGATACTATTATTATTTTGGCTGCTTTGTGTATTTTAAATGCTTTCTGAAGGTATTCTTTTATTCTTACTATTCTTGTTTTCACTTATTGGTCCCACTAATTTGAAATCATGCATTTTGGAATTTCTGCATTGAGTTACTTGATAAATTCCTCCAGCAATTTTCTTCATTCTTTTTCCTGCTAGTTAGATGTAGAGCTTTCTGAATTTGCCCTAGAATTACCTTTTTACAAACAATTCTACTCCTTTAGGGAATTTCTTTACTTATCTTCAATAATTTTTTGTTTAAGCATTTTATTTTTGAATAGTTTCCTGATGAACAGAAACATTGCAAATACTGAATAGCATTCTTAAATATCCCATACCCAATGCCCGCTATGTAACACTTTACATTAGTACAGTACACTTGTTAAAACTAATGAACCAGTAATTACAGCATTGTCTATATATTATTTTTTCAATACTTTCCTTCTATTTTATTAATTTCTGTTCTCATCTCATTTTTTTCTTCTGGGATTT
>NW_022900928.1:75607096-75652069 GCF_012274545.1 Fukomys damarensis
TGTACTGGGGATTGAATTCAGCACCTTGCGCTTGCGAAGCAGGCATGGTGCCACTGAATTATATCCCTGCCTTTGATGATATATTTAGACATCCTATCTCTTTAGACTCTGAGATGTGGTGGTTGTTCTGATTTTCCTTCTTAATAACCTTACTAGTATTAGTGATAACCTTCAGAAGTATTTTGTAATATGAATTTAAGCTTATATATTATGCAAATTTTACATTTATATAGGAAGGGAACACATTTTGTGTTCTTTTTATATAGAAATTCAATTAATCCAGTATCAATTATTAAGTAGTTTACAATTTGCTACATATATCCTGTAGCACTTGGCTATTGTACCTGTAAAAAATTCTATGGTGGATGTTTTATTTTCTTCCACTGAATTAAATGTTTAGGTTTGTGCCAATACTACAATTTTATTTATTTTTTAATCTGGATATGTACAAGTTTAAGTAGTCCAATTTTTTTCTATTCCTTCAAAAACTTATATATAAATTCCATATATTAGCCACAGAAATTTTAGAAGGAGTTTTCCAATTCACTTAAAGAAAGAAACAAAAACTGCAGGGATTTTAATTGAGAAAGTCTTTGATAGATTTGAAGAAAATTGACATTTTAAGAAATTGTTCTTTCAATCCATATCCCTCTATACCTGCATTCACTTAGATCTTTGATTTTTCTCTGTAAGATTGTTAGTTTTATGTGTAGAGGTCTTCAACACCTTTCATTATATTCATTACTAAGTGTTTGATGTTTCTTTCATAGTTATATAAATAGCAGTTTCTGTTTCATGTTCTAATTGAATTTCACTGATATAAAAAAAGATAGAATTGATATTTTGTATTTTGACCTTGAGTTATGTTTCCTTGTTTAAATCACACTTTAATCCCAAAGGCTATTCACAGATAATTTTTGAGTGTCCAATGAATACTTGTGTTATCTGCGAGTAGTGATAACTTTAATTTTCTTGCCCAATATTGATATTTTTTTCTGCGATTCATTATACTGGGTACAACTATCATTATGATATTGAATAGATTTGAGGAAGGCAGGCATCTTTGGCTCCTTCCCATCTCAAGGGAAAAGATTTTTAAAAATCACTGTTAAGCATATTTGTTGTAAATTATTTTTTAAAATATTCTATATGAGATTAAACAATAGCTTTTCCAAATTTTCAAGAATGGTAAGAAAGATTGTACTTTTTAATAATGAATTGATATTGAATTCTATCAAATGCTTTGCATTCATTAAAATGATTACATAATTTCTTCTGTATTAAGGTGATGAACTGCATTGATTTTTTAAAAATAGTGAAACAATTTTGCATCTTGAGAGTAAACATTACTTGGATATAATGTTTATTTCTGAATTTTATTTGTTAATATTCTTTTTATATTTTAAACCATATTCTTAAGATAAATTGCCTTTGATTTTTCATTAAAATATTTTAAGTCAGTCTTTATGATTTTTAAAATCCTGTAAAGTTCTTTAAAGTGACTTTTTAAATTGTTTATTTGTTCTCTGGAAACTTATTTGTTCTATGGAAACTTCATGAAAGACATGCACCTTGTTATAGTTTGGAAAAAATTAACCAATGAAATTTTCTGGGCCTGGTACTCTTTTCTTTTTCTTTTTCTTTTTTCTGGTACTGGGGATTGAACCTAAGGCTTCAGCCCTTTTTATTTTTTATTTTGAGACAGGTTTTCACTAAATTGCCCAGGATTGTCTTGAACTTGTGGACCTGCTTCAGCTCCCCAGAGTGCTGGGATTATAATTGCACAACGCCATTCCAGACCTCTGTGTTTCTTTGTATAAAATTATTTAATTAGAGATAAACTTCATAATGCATGTAAGAATATGCAAACTTCCTATTTCTTTTGTCAGTTTTGACAAGTTCTTTGTAGGAAATTTACTCATTTCATTTAACTTTGTAGATTAATTGACACAAATAGATTGTTTTAGTTTCCTTAATATTGATCCTTATTCACCTTTTTAAAGAAGTAACTCTTTTTTTTTTCTTGTGTTGCATTTAATTGTTTTTTATGTTGCTTCATTTGTAAACATTTGGGGATTTTCTGATCATCTTTTTACTTATGATTCATAGCTTAAATACACTATGCCAAGAGAACATGCTGTGTACCAGTCCTTAAAATTGCTGTGTGACTCAAGAGCTGGTCCGTTTTGGAACACACTCTGTAGGCATGTGAAAAATGTGAATTATTCAGCCACTGGGTTCAGTATACTACATATGTTAATTAGGGTAATTGTACTACTCAAATTGTACTTACATCATTTATGCTCGCTGATTATATCTGCTCTTTATTAGGTAGTAAGAGGAATGTGGCAAAATCTCCAACTATGATGGCTGATTTCTATTTCTTCCTCTATTCACTTTTGTTTTACATGTTTTTAGTCGTACACATTTAGAATTTTCATATTCTCACAGAGTGAAATTTTTATGACCTTATTATGAAAAAACTTTAGGAATGATTCTTTCCTTAGAGTCTAACTTTTAATAAGATTAAGAATGTTTTGCTCTTTTTCATTATTAATTACATGGAATATATTTTTAAATATTTTGTGAACAATTTAATTGAGTTCTTATATTTAAAATTTGTAAAATGTAATGTAATAGGGTCTTTAATATGATCCAAAATAAAGATCATTATATATTCATATGTTAAAATATTTAGTCTACGACACTTAGTGTCACTGCAGGTATGTTTGGTTTTATTTCTGCAGTACGCTTTTTCTTTTTATTTATCTGGTTCTTGTTTGTTTCTTCCTTTATTACTATCTTTTTTAAAATCACTGAGTTTATTGGTACTTTTTTAGAGTAGAATTAGAGTCATCATTGGGATCTTGTACCTTTACATGACAGGTCTTGGTTCTCATTTTTTCTCTATACCCCTGCCCTTCCTTCGCCCCCTCCACCCTTCTCTATTTACAAAACTTTTTTCCATATTTTCATTTTCTCATATATTTTCTTTTCCCTTATTTCCTTTCCCTACTCTTCCCATCTCCCCTACACTTTTAGCCCTTTTCTTCCTGTTTCACATTGTCCATTATACCATTAATATCTTATTTACACTTCTAGTTTTTCACACCAAAGAAACTATTCTGTATTCACACATGTGTGACTTATTTCACCTAAGAGTATGACCTCAATATGCATCCATTTTCCTATCAATGACTCTAGTTTCTCATTCTTTATGGCAGAGTAGTATTCCATTTTAGAGAAAAACCACATCTTCTTTATCCAGTCTCCAACTGATGGGCAATTGGGCTGTTTCCAAGTTTTAGCTATTACAAACTGTGCCACTATAAACATGGTGAGCATATATCACTGTGGTATGATTTTTTCATTCTTTTGGAAAGATACCCAGCAGAGGGATAGCTGGGACAAATGGAACCTCTAATCCTAGTTCTTTGAAGTATCTCCATATTAATTTCCACAGTGGTTGCACCAGTCTGCACTCACACCAACAATGGAGAAGGGTTCCTTTCTCCCCACAACACCACCAACATTTCTTATTGGTTGATTTCTTGATAGCAGTCACTCTTTGTGGGGTGAGGTGGAATCTCAGTGTTGTTTTCATCTGCATCTCTCAAATGAACAGTGATGTGGAACATTTTTTCATACATTTACTTGATTCTTTTACTTCTTTGTCTGAGAAGTGTCTGTTCATTTCAGATACCCATTTTTGAATCGGGTCTTTGTATTTGGGGGCCTGATTTTTTGAGTCCTTTATATATTCTAGATAATAGTCTTTTGTCTGAGGAGCAGCTGGTAAAATTTTATTCCTACATTGTAATTTGTCTTTTAGTTCTGTTGATGGTTTCTTTTGCAGTGCAGAAGCTTTCTAATAAGGTGAGATCCCAGTTGTTGATTCTTTGTGCTAGTTCCCGTGCTACTGAGGATTTGTTCATAAAGTGTTTTCGTACAACAGTATCTTCAAGAGTTCTGCCTAATTTATCTTCCAGCAAATTTAGTGTCTGTTTTTTAATATTTAGATCTTTAATCCACTTGGATTTTAGTTTAGTGCATGGTGAAAGATAAGGGTCTAATTTTAATCTGTGGCAGGTTGAAATCCAGTTTTTCCAACACCACTTATGAAAGAGGCTGTCTTTCCCAGTTAGGATGGTTGGCTCTTTTGTCAGTGATGGGGTACCTTTATTACTATCTTTTGGATTATCAGGTAATTTTTAAAATTTCTTTTACCATATTGAATTTTCTTTTTTTTTCTTGTATTTATTATTTCAAAAATATTCATTCACTACAAATTAAAATCTACCTAATATCATTTTTTCTACTATTAATAATGTATAAATTTTTATTCTTTACTGACTTTGATGATCTTTTTCCTTGTTTTTATGTGTGTGGGTGGTACTGGGGTTGAATGTAGGTATAGTTTGTATTCTCTTTAAGTCCCTTATTTCATCTCAGTCCCTTGTTTCAAAAGGCTAAGTTGCCCAGGCTGGCCTTTAATTTGCTGTTCTTCTGCTTCAACCTCACAGTAGAAGGAATTGTACAAGGCTGTTTTCCTTCTTATATACTTTAAGTCTCACAGATATTTTTATTATGGTTTGAAGCAGTAGTCACTTAGTTTTATCTAAGTATTCACAATTTTCCTTTCTTCATAACTGGTATCCACCTGAGGCAATTTTCATTTTTCCACGGAAAATCTCTTTTTATAATTTATTTCTCTGTAGGTGTTCTGGTAATAGAGTCTCTAAGTTTCCTACATTTTTTATTTTTATAAAATGTCTTTATTTTGCTTTTGGTCTAGAGTTTGAGGTAGAGAATTTCTTGCTGGTATGGGTATATTTCTCCCTATATTGTCCTCTGAAATTTGAAAGGCAGAGGGTAGTCTCAGGGTTTCTTCTTGGAAGGTGTAATACTCCTTTTCCTCTGGCAGGTTTTAAGATTTTGTTTGTTTGTTTGTTTGTTTGTTTACAGAAGAGCTGTTGTGACATGCCTACCTGTAGCATTTGTTATACTTCTGGATTTTTGTGGCTCTTCTTGAATCTGTTGCCTCATGTTTTTAAAATCATATTTTGAAAAGATTTGGTCAAAATTTCATAGAAAGTATGTTTTCCTCCCTGAATGTACTCTCTTTTCATTCTGTTACTCAAATGACAATTATTAGACTTTTCTACAGTATTTCATTTGGTGATTTTGCTGTTTTCTGTATTTATTATTTTCCTGTCTATCTTTTTATCATTTTTAAAAGTGAAACAACTCATTTTATGTACCTGAGAATCATTATAACTTTTTAATGCATCTTGTTAGAAGCTTTTAACTTTTGTCAACTTCTTCATGAATAGTTGGTTAGTTGGATGGTGGGAGGAATAAACAGACATGATAGATAAGAGGCGAAGGGTTAGACATTTTTCGTCTTTTTACTGGCTTCAATAACTGCTTCTCCTTCCAAACACACCTTTTTTTGTCCCTTTTTTCAAGCTTTAAAAGAATGTGAAAAACTAACGTCATTGTGTACGTAAACACTGAACTGCATTTCAGTTTAAGCTCCCAACTTCTCATGAAGTTCAATCTGTTTTGTAGTCGTAACAATTTGTGGCACCAGGGATCGAACTCTGGACCTTTGGCTTGCAAGGCAGGCAGCGGCAGCGCTGAGCTAAATCGCCACCTGTAGTTGAAACAATTTGTGTGCAAAGCCTATCTGTAAACACTTGAGGAAACAATCATTAACTATGCAGTACCAAATTCTGCAAATCTCAACTAGCAGTGAACTTCCAGCTCATCGACTTGTTCCCTCTCCCTCTCTCGTACCTTCAGGGCTTCACAGTCAGGTCGGCAGGAAGCTCGGTGGGCACCTTCAGCACCTTCAGACTTCTCCATTACCCCGCTTCCTTGGAGCCGTTTTCAGTTTATTTACTGTGCGCTAGACAGTCTTCTTTCGTACTCAGCTAGCTTTGGTTTAATGTGCCACTGCTTTGTCTTACTGTTACACACACAGTTGTTTTGACTTATTTACAATACACGCTGAGCCATTTTGATCTTTACTGTGTTTGTTTGGTTGAATAATTTTGTGACACGCAAACACTTGAGGTGAGAGTTAGAAACGACACCAGTATTTGCTCCAATTTCATCTCAGCCGTGTTAAATCTGGACATTTTAGATGTCTATTAAAGGTGTTTATGGGGAAGACAATAAATGTATGAAACAATAAATGTATCACATTGATAAGCAATGTTGGCTGAGAAAAAAGTTTGAAATTTTAGTTGACAAATTTTTGGATCAACTGAAAGAAAACTATGACTTTTGAAATCTCTGCATGCCTTGGTTCTCCGTATTATTCTTTTTAAAATTTATTTCTTATTAATGTAGTTTTTTAAGACTTTTATCTGACAGTATAATGTAAGTTTTTAGCGTGGGTAGATGGAATTGTCTCTTGTATGTTATTGTACAGCAGACATGTATTTTTTGTCTATTCTTTATTGCCGTAGTAGTTTCACCCTATGTATGTCTCATAACCAACCTATTGCCTATGAGAAACATGTCAGATAATGTGTTTACAGCCATTGTTACAAGTTTATAATGTATTTTTCTATCTCATTTTATAGGTATGTTATATAACATTCAAAAATATTTTTTTCATGAGTAAAGGATGCAAAATGCAAAACCACAATTTTGATAACTGAAAGTTGCCAATTGTTCTTACTTTATTACAGTGGGTGTCTTCTCTTTTGGGGTTTTTGTAAGCTAATGAATGAATATATTAGACACTTTCGGGTTTTAGCTGGGATTTCACATAGCTTGCATTTTAATTCTTTGGATTTTTGCTGTTTCTATTTACCTATAGCATAGTTTGAATAAATGTTACAATACCAAAAATAGATAGATATTTAATGATAAGACGCTAAAATATAAATAGGAAACAGAATAGACACGGTCATATCTTCTGAATTTGTGAGAATACTGCAAAGTGCCATTTGGGTGTCTAACAACTTTTAATTGACAGGTAAAATTGCACATATTTATTATGTAAAACATATCATTTTAACTGTATGATATATAGCAACCTTTTAAAAAGTCGAGAGCTCCCAAGTATACATATTTATAGATAACTTCTTAGACATTTTTTATTGTTTTAAAAGTGTCTTTTGCTTCTCTTGCCCTGTGAGGAAATAATATGTGTACTTTATAATTAGCATTCTGGAGCTGATAGATGAACATAATTTTAATTTAATTGATTTTTCTTTAAAGAACTTCACACCAGACACCTTTATTCACAGTCCTTGGACTCACAGGACCTCCAGCTTGACTGCTCCATGGTGAAAACATATCCAAAGGACTTTCCTTGGTGTGCTGATGATAAATAGGGACCCGGGAGTTTTGGAGCACTCTGTGTACATTTTAAGGTTAAGTTCAATTTCCACTCTTGTAGTTTTCTCACCCCTACCTTCTTGCTACCTGGTGCCTCTCATTTGGGATCCTATGCAGGATTCTACAGGGCAAAATGACCCGCTGTTGTTAGAGAATCCTTTTTTTTAGGCTCTCATTTATGATAGTTTTCCACTCCAAGTCATTATAAAGCTTGTATTTCTGCAGAATATAGTGATAGAAGATGTAAAAACTTCCTCATATTTAGGACCAAGGCCTGTGTAGAAAATTGCTCTCCTCTAAGGTGGTTAGAGCAGGGTGCATGGAACTGGATGCTGACACACCCGCTACAGCCACACAGATACCCATAAAGCTTTGTGCTCTGGTTCATTCCCAGACTGGTCCTCAGCTCTCCCCAGCTGTCTTCTCCTGAATCTGAAGTGGTTCTTTTTTCTTTTATTGAGTTTATTGGTACATTTTAGTTATACAGTACAGTTACATTCATTATTGGGATCTTGTACCTTTACATGACAGGTGGTCTTAGTTCTTATTTTTTCCCCTTGTCCCTGCCCTCCCTTCACCCCCTCCTTCCCTCCCCATTTACAAACACTTTATTTCCATTTTGTCATTTTGTCATATTTTTTTTATTTTCCCTTATTAGTTTTCCCCTACCCTTCCCACTTTCCCTACACCTTTAGCCCCTTTCATCCTATTTCACAATGTCAATTATCTCATTAGGATCTTATGTACTATTATAGTTTATTCACACTAGAGAAACTATTTGGTATTTACACTTGTGTGACTTATTTATTTCACTTAGGAGTATATTCTCAATATGTATATCCATTCTTCATGGCTGAGCAATATTCCATTTTAGAGAAAAACCACATCTTCTTTATCCAGTTTCCAACTGATGGGCAAATGGGCTGTTTCCAAGTTTTAGCTATTACAAACTGTGCAGCTATAAACATGGGTGCGCATATATCACTGTGGTATGATTCTTTTAGTTCTTTTGGAAAGATACCCAGCAGAGGGATGTCTGGGTCAAATGGAACCTCCAGTCCCAGCTCTTTGAGGTATCTCCCTATTGATTTCCATAGTGGTTGCACCATTCTGCACTCCCACCAACAATGGAGGAGGGTTCCTTTCTCCCCACAACCCCGCCAACATTTGTTATTGTTTGATTTCTTGATACCAGCCATTCTTTGTGGGGTGAGGTGGAATCTCAGTGTTGTTTTCATCTGCATCTTTTGAATGACCAGTGATGTGAAACATTTTTTCATATATTTACTTGCTGCTTTTACTTCTTTGTCTGAAAAATGTCTGCTCATTTCAGATGCCCATTTTTGAATCGGGTCTTTGTATTTGGGGGGCTGACTATTTTGAGTTCTTTATATATTCTAGATAATAGTCCTTTGTCTGAGGAACAGCTGGTAAAAATTTTTTCCCCACATTGTAGGTTGTCTCTTAGTTCTGGCAGAACTCTTAAACTTGCTGCTTTTACTTCTTTGTCTGAAAAATGTCTGCTCATTTCAGATGCCCATTTTTGAATCGGGTCTTTGTATTTGGGGGGCTGACTATTTTGAGTTCTTTATATATTCTAGATAATAGTCCTTTGTCTGAGGAACAGCTGGTAAAAATTTTTTCCCCACATTGTAGGTTGTCTCTTAGTTCTGGCAGAACTCTTAAAGACATTGGCATAGGAAAAAGCTTTTATGAACAAATCCTCAGTAGCATGGGAACTAGCATGAAGAATCAACAACTGGGTTCTCATCTTATTAAAAAGCTTCTACACTGCAAAAGAAACCATCTTTCTTTTTTTTTTTTTGTAAGAGTAGGAAAAGCCAGGGATTTAGCTTAGTGGTGCTACCACCTGCCACACAAGGCCTGAGTTCGATTCCCTTTACCAAAAATAAATAAATAAGCATTTTTACAAAAAATAATGAAAAATTTGAAAACAGATAAAACAGATGAATGACTAATATATACAAAAATTTTCAAATTTTTAAGTTTTTTGTTTTTTTTTCAGACAGAGTATTACTATGTAGTACAGCCTGCCCTTGAAATCATGGTCCTCTTGCATTGGACTTCCTAGTGTTGGTATTAAACGCATGAAACACCCCTTATGACGCTTCATCCTTCATGCCAGAAAACTATGAAGAAAGGTTTTGTAGTTAGATAAAACCCTTTGCATTGACCATCCACAATCACATTAACAATTAATTTTCAAATTCTGGCCATAAGTAATCTAGAAGGCACGGTTAATGTTCACTTGTAAATATCACTTTAAAAATACAAATATCTAAGTAAGAAGCAAATGAACTTTGCTATTATAGACCTGTCATTTGAGATGGACATAGCTAATCGTGTTCCTCACCTGGGACAGGATATGGAGTGTGGAGGTGAGGGAAGGGTATATGGGGTAGATTTTCCTGTGATATTATTTACATTTAATACCGTATGGTCAGCACACATGAGGACAAATAATATAGATTCCATAGATTCACAGTATGTACATCCATTCAGTGGTTGTCATTAGTGTTTCTAGAAGCGTGGTCCACAACCGACGTATTAAAATAGATGAGATGCTTGATAAATTCTGATTCCTGGGCTTCATTCCCCAACTGCTTATGTCATATCTGGGGCTCTGACCAAGGAATCTGCATTAGTAATAATTCTGGGTGGTTCTAGGTCTGCCATTTAAAAACCACCTGCTGGAGAGGATGGGCAAAGACAGGTGAGCTCATCAATAGAATCCTCAGGTTTGTGGACGTAAAACCGTGACAGAACATGCAAATCCCTACAGTACAGCTGGCAGATGAGCTGTAATCTCTTCTCTATTCAGACCTCATTTCCTTTCTCAACAATGCCTTCTGCTGTAATCAGGAATCATTCACAGAGCTATTTATTATTTTTGCCTATCAGCTCGATGGAGAGAGGCGTAGGCTCCAGAGCAGACACTTATGACCTACTTTGCCAGTCTCTCCCTTTCTCCCACAGGAGGAGAATCTGTGTGGACCATTGATTTTGATTTGCCTTAGCTTAGAGATAGCAAAATTAGTCTTAATTTAGGTTGTAGAATTGAATTTAGTACCAATCAGGAAGGACATTGTGAAATACAAATATGTTTGCCTTTCACCTTATCTTTTTGCACCAAAGAATTGTAGGTTACTAAGAAACATGAGAAAATATATCTTGCCTCACCCCCACCCTTGCCTCTGTCTCTAGCCCCAGTCCACCTAGCATTCTCAAACTTGAGTTAATTTACTTTAGAGAACTTTACCTTTCCTCTTACTTTTAGCTTTAGTCTAGTAGCGTTTGTTATTGAACTCATGACTTACAGCCTCCCGAAGCAATGGGAACTTTCAGCTTTCACCGAGAATCTCTTTATGCCACTTTTACAGACATACCTTCTTACTGAATCCTGCTCCTCACATTCTGGGAGAGAGCAATGTCCATCCTCTTTTCAGTACAGTCCCATCTCCCTGGATTTACGCATCACCTGAGTTCATCACATCGGAGCCTCAGGGCATACTTTCTAATGAAATTTTAAAATGGGAAGGCCCCTCTCTGGTGGTTCAAGGACCAGAATTGATTTCTTACGTGTACGTGAGAGACACCAAAGCTCTTCTGTAATGCTGATTGAAGGATGGTGGGGATGGATGGCAAGTGATGCTGTTTTGTGTATCAGTAGAAGCAGAAGAGAGATGAGTTGGGTTTAATTGAATGTTGGGCCCAGTTCAGAAAATGTGGCGAGCAACTAGATAAAAAACTAACTGCCAGCTCAGACTATAGGCATCTAAAAACATGTTCCTTTTGTCCCTATAATTGAACTTGCTGAAGAGGCTGAAAAGTATAACTATTAAGAACTTGGGCTTTGATGTCAGATTGCCTGGGTTTAAGATTCTGACATGGCCATGTAAAAATTGTGGCTGTTAGCATATCGTTTTATATCTTTGTTCCTCAATACCCTCCTGTGTTTTTCATTCTCCTTGTCTCTTAGGCTTGTTTGAAGGATTAACTGAAATAGTTCAGTTTCAGCATGCCATTCCTAATAAATACTTAATAATTATTTAGGAGTCATTCTATTTTGATTGCTGCTTTGACCTGTTGTCTATTACAGTGACCATTCTTACCATGCTTTTTATGCTTGTAAGCCACCATGTAGTCCCTGACACTCTGGAATCTTGTCACTCCTATTACATTTTGGGATCCCAATTCTGTGGCTGCAGTTCTCACTGTAAAGTCTGGAGCAATTGGGGAGCTCTTTGAAGATGATCCTTCCACAAATTTATTTCCCATACTTGTGAAATCTGTTTTGGGAATACTGCTCACATCCCCACCAGTGCAGGTATGCAGTCTTTTAATGACAAATCCAGTCTAACATTCCAATCTCCTTAGGCTTTCATATTCTTTCCTCTACAGTAAGCCAAGGCCAGTCTAGGCTTTCTAGCTGACTTAATCATGGTCATCTTTTGGCATAGATTCCAACCAACCTAGCAAAGAAACAGAGCCCCTTCTAACACCCTGGGCTGCAATAGTGAATGCATATTTTCTGCTCAGTGTGTTTATATCAATAAATTTAGCTTAATACTGTCATGTGGATGAAGGGTCTATGTAGTGAGAAATGAGAATGGGAAGTTTAGAAAAGGGAAAAAGGGAGGAGAGAGAGAGAGAGAGAGAGAGAGAGAGAGAGAGAGAACAGAAAGAAAAGGAGGAAAGGAAAGGAAAGGAAAGGAAATGGACAAAGAGAAACAAAGGTGGGGCCAAGTGGGGCTCTAACTCCTGATGGGAGGAAAAGACCCCAGGAAAATGTAGTGTGTTTATTTATAATGATAGAGAGAAGAGAAGTGTAAGGGGAAGTAAAAGGGGCTGGTTTTTAATGGGAGGCAGAAGAGTAGCTAAGGTCTATAGGTCTATAGGTCTATAGGACATCATGTTTGATGGTTTTTTTGATGAACGGGAAGGGAGAAAGACAGGAGGGCCTTGACAGTGTGTGCTAAGGAGAATCAGGGTCATAGCATTATTTTGCCAGGCACCTGGACGCCACTCTGAGTTAATACTCTGGTGGAGACTGAAGAGACTGATTTTACTAAAGGTGGAGTGGATGCTTCAACTGGCAAAGTAAACTCATCAGGATTTAGGGGCTCAATGTTCACTCTCACTAGGCCTTCTCATACATCTTCATTCTAGCTTCAGGATTCTATGGCTTTCCAAATCAATATCTTCACTTATAGATACTGCGAAGACTGGAAGTTCAATTTGCATTGTAAATCAGCCACTCACAAGATGAGATACTAAGTTTGCTTTCCCACAATCTCAGCCCTTTGCCTATAGGAAATAAGGATCACTTTTAGAGTTGATATAGAGGCTTTAAGTCATTTATGCAGTGCTCCACTTGGGATTTTAATCACTGAGCTGTATCTTTCTTTCACCTTGTCACTTAGAAGCAACCTACCAGTCTCACTATACTTGATTGCTTGACAAAAACTTTGGAAGCTATTACTTAGAAGCTTGATTCTTACAAGTGTTTTATTAACGGTCTCTATGATATTTTGCATATCTTTATTGCCAGATAAGGCAATAAACTGTCAGAGCTCTTTTTATTATGTGTTATTATTGTCTTTCAATCAAATCAGAGTCTAGAGTCAATTGTGGAAATCTGAGAAAAAAATTAATCTTTACGATTCTGTTCCTTTAAAATGACTTTCCACACTAAGTCTATCTTAGATGGCTCAGGCTGCCATTACAAAATAATACAGCCTGGGTGGGTTAAACAACATAAGTTTATTTTCTTACAGCTCATAACTCTCGAGGTCCAGCATCAAGGTGCCAGTAGGGTTGTATGTTGAGGTCTGTGGTTCAAGATGGCCACTTTCACACTCTGTCTTCACATGCCCTGATCTCTGGGCATGCATATTCATGGTGGCTCTTCCTTTTCTCATAAGAACACCGGGCCTATTTGGCCAGCATCCTACCCTAATGATCTCATTCACCCTTAATTATCCCTTAACAGGGCTATTTATGTATTTCCAGATATAGTCACATGGAAGTTTATGGGGGTGTTAGGCCTTCAACAAATCAATTTCAAGTAGAACTACAGTTCAATGGTCACACACCAGCATGTGGCAAATGTTCTGTAACCATGAAAGAGATAAGGACTAAAATCTCTTTTGAACAAGTCCAGGCCTAAGACCCTTTACCTTTCTTATTAGCAAGGATGCCATCAAACATAAGAAGACAACTTCCAGCAGTCATGGATTCAAGATAATATTCAGCACACACATTGAGGGCTGTACAAGCAGAGTCCATGCCTTAATATTTTGCTCAGAGAATGCTGGATTTTCAGCACTCTCCTATGTTGGATTGAAACACTTTTGTTGAAATCCACAGAGAATACCATTTTATTCTCAGATATAACTCAGGACAAAGTGACACCCCTGCAGTTGTTTTGACTCCTTGAGAAGTGCCAGGCTAATCTCTGAACAGTTTTAACAATGATGATAATAAAATAGCCACTTCTTACTGAAAATTTATTTTGTACCACACACTGGGTTGCATGCTCTCATATGAGCAGTGTTCCTTACAAAAATTTCACATAAAATGACATGCTTTTTTTTTTTTTGAAGAGTAAGCCTCAGTAAGATTATCTAAACTGCTCAAGTCATGAATGAAATAAATCCAGACTGAGATTTATTTAAGACAGAGGCCAAACTCTAGGATGTAAACTAGTCACATACTTTGATTTACTTGATAAATACTTAAAATAAAAAGTTTTTTTAAAATATTACCATTGATTCAAAAATAAGATTCATATTTTATTCACCCTATAATATATTTAGAGGCCAAAGATCTCTCTTACTTAAGCAAGACTACTACTGCCTTAGAAATTTTCTGTGAGCATAGAGTATGTGAATTTTACCCATTCAAGGAGGATAAATTGAATCTCCCAGAAAATATATTGCACTGCTAACCAATGGTTGCATTATTTTTTGCACATCTTTATATTTTTGATGCATATATTTTAAAGAAGGTAAGTCCTTTTAAAAATTACTATAAAAATGATATCATTTGAAAGCAAGCTAAGACTCTGTGAAATATTTGAAAATATTTCTAGTCTATACTGCGATCACCTTCTCATTCTGAGAATATTTTTTAGAGTGGATTCAAATTCTTTTCAATTATTCAACTGTATAAAAAGTAAGACACAGCTTGCAAACACGTTCTGTTTTTTTGTTTATTTATTTATTATTGTTTATTGTATAAGCTACAAGATCTGTGCCTATATTCTACAACAACCTTATGGCTGCCCGATTCCCTTTCTCTTTCTTTTAATAGACTATTTTCATTGCAAAAGCCAAATTGGTCTTGAAAAATGTAAATTGAATTATGAGGCTAAATTTCTCCCATAGCATCACTTTTCACTCAGAATATAACCAAATTCCTTCCGGAGCCGACAAAGTTTTGTGCGAGCTGGATTCTGTCTGCCTCTCTGACCTTTTACTTCTACCTTCTGCTACCTTATTCATTCTGGCCATCTGTTCTGGCCACACTACTGGCCAGCTCCCTTACTGTTTCTCAAATATGTCAAGGCAGCTTCTGTTTCACGGCCCGTGTACTTGTGCAGTCCTCTGCTTAGATCTTTGCTCAGTTCCCTCGCTCCCACCCTCTAGATCTTGGTCCAAATGCCACGTCCCCTAAGAAATTCCTTGTACTGCTCTCCTAAAGCAACCTGCTCATCCAGTCACACCCCAGTCATTTTTAGCTGGGTCCATTTTTCATTTCTTTATACCATTTATAACCACTTGATACATATTTCCATCTTCATTTGTTTATTCTCTGTCTTGTCCTATGTCACCAGACTCTGTGAACTTGGGGATCTTGGCATTTTTGTCCCATCTATGTTCTCATGGGTGAAAGTGTTTGGCACATGGAAGTAAGTGACTCTGTGGAACAGATGAATGAATAAATAAAAGAATGTATTTATTTTTTTATTTTATTTTTTCTCTCGTTGAATTTATTGGTACATTTTACATATACAGTACAGTTACATTCGTCATTGGGATCTTGAACCTTTACATGACAGGTCTTGCTTCTCATTTTTTCCCCTTGTCCCTGCCCTCCCTTTACCCCCTCCTGTTTGCTTTATAAAATTTAAAAAAAAGAAATTATTTTAAAAGGACGCCATTAAAAAAAATACACACACACACAGTAAAACTCCTGATAATTCCCCCTCTGAACCTGATAAGAGTGTTTTCTTCACCTCTGAGGTAGAGATCAAAGGGAGGAAGGAGACTTTCTGACCTTTTGTTCATTTAGTTGGTATTGCATGATGGTTCAATTTAGCCTTCTCCTGAGAGATCATTCTTTATCTCTAGCTCATAAAATCTTAAAACCAAAAGGAAATTCATGGGTTGTTCAAATTCCTGGTGGTCATGCGTGTCTGGCCTTACTTTTGACCCCCTCGATCTGGCCGGCCTTTCTTCACACTGTGCTGAGTCTGATGTGTGTAAACCATCCCCAGAAAGGAATTGACTTTTTAACTGAAGCACTTTCAATCTCCTTAGCTTTCTGATACCTGTTTTTTCCTTCCTGACTTTCAGGGTCAGAGTTTGCCCTGTGAAAATGGGTTCTATCTTCTTATGGTTGAACCAACTCAGCTATGTGCCTCTCCTGGAATTCTGAGTCCTTCACAGCTCCAGAGGGGTCCCTCCCCTCATCTAGGCCATGTAAACCAGCCTTCTTGGACCTCTCCCTTTCCCTATTCAAGAGAGGAAATTTGGGGGGGAAAAACAACTTCTTATTTATGAACAAAGAATTCGCACTAAGTGGAAAGCAAGATTAGAACATAGAAAACAATGGCCATGAGACTCATCATTATTTGTATTTTACTGTGTATCAGGAAAACATAAAAGTGCCTCTTTAAAAGGTAATTATTGTTAATGCAGAAAGATCACTAATTCAAATAAGCCTTATCTTAATGCTCTACAAAACTACACTTTCTGATTTTAAAAGTCATGAAATTAACAGTTTTTCTGATATAAATTACTAGATATCCAGAGGAAACTTATAAAACTGGTAAAATTGCAAGACTAGTTTTTAATCTGAAATGGTTCTGTATTAGATATATTCCTCTTCATGGCAGGAATACATACACATAAATAAGCTTTACTTTAAAACTTACTCTTTAAAGTTTCAAAGTGATGGCATACCAAGAAAGACAAGAATTTTAAAGCACTTAGGAAGATAAGTCTCTATGAGAAAGATGGCTCAGATAGAGCAGACTGTAAAATCATATCTAAAAACAATGTAGATATTTTAAGAATGGTTATAAAATATAGTACATATGTTAAAAGACATGAATGATATTAAAATAATTTTAAAAAGCTGAACAATTAAAATAAGCTGGCATGCTTTGTAAGGAGTCAAATATAAAATCTACAGAGAGAAAAGATTATCACTGAAATAAAAATTTACTGGCATGTCTGAATAGCATATTAGGGAATTAATACTGCAACACAGATATAAAGAAATAATTTAAAATACAGAACAAAACATTTAAAAAGTAATGGAACATATGGAAAATCAAACAGTTGGAGGCTAGAGTACCAAAACCTTAGGAAACAATGAGAAGAGCTGGGGGGAAACAGTATCTGAACAGAGACTCTGTAATTAACGAGAGACACAGGTCTCCAGATAGGAAGATTGATGGATCACACACCCAAAGCATACAGAAATCCACTACCAGAATTCTTAACGTGAAAATGTAAAATAGAAATATTTATCTTGGGGGCTGGGGATTTAGCTCAGCAGTTCGGTGGCCTGCCTTGCAAGTGCAAGGACTTGAGTTCAATCCCCGGTATACCCCGCCAAAAAAGAAATATGTATCTTGGAAATCTGAAATATATTTGCAAGAAAAGACAGATTCCCTCCAAAGGGAAAAGTGTTGTATGGATGACTGAATCTGGACAGCAATAGTCGAAGTCAGAAAGGACTCAGATGCCTTTAGTGTTGAGAGAAAGGTCATGACAGACCATGTGTTTATTACAAATGAGAGAAAAATAAAGGTGTTACAGGTCAAAACAGTATTTACCACAAACAGACTATTCAAGGTACGTATATGTAATTTGCTTCAGAATAAATAACATTATAGAAGTCATGAAGGATACAAAAAGAATGATAAGGAAATGGCAAACATATTGATGTCCCAAATGAAGATGATTAGGCAATACCAAGTATAAGTAAAATAAAACTAAGGTACTAGAGAGGAACTATGTATTTGGTTAAGGCAAATATGTTTGTTAAAATTTTTAGGGTAACTATTCAAAATGTAAGAGTCAAATATAAAATTTTTAAACAAGAAAAGAAACTAAAAACAAAATTCCTCTATTTTGATTATGGCAAAGATTGGAGGAGAGGGAAAACATAAAAATTAAGTATAAATATTAAAACAAAGGAGAGGATAATATTCTAAATTTATGAGTCATAATATTAATGTGTTCAGATATACTTCTCCACTTAAAAGGTAATTCTTCTCAGGCTATATTTTGAAATTTTCATTTATAAAAGACTTAGAGTAATGTATGGAGAGCAAAAGCCCCAATTGAACAAAATAAAATATAAAAAATACAAAAGGAAAAAAAAACAGAAAAAAGAAATGTGTTTCCACTATATTCTTACCAAAGAAGAAAGTACTTCAAAGAACATTATTTCATAGAATTATTTTTACATTTATTAAAGGTTAAAGTAACCATAACAATTCTGAGCTTTTATACATTAATAACCTGAATTTATAGCTTCAAAGCAATATTCCACAGTAATGGCAAAGGAAATGACAAATTAACCATCATACCAGATATTTTAACACATCTCCCTCAGGAATGAATAAATCAAGAAAACAAAAGACTGGACAAATATAGAATGCATGTGAAAAAAGGTAACTCTATGGAATAGTGTACCTGGTACTTGGAGAATGTACCTTCTTAACAAGTATTTATGGAGCATTTAAAATTGAAGAAGAATTTTCATGCAGAGGATATAACTTACCCTCTCACAGTTAGGTTACTTTAAGCCATAAAATAATTTTTAAGACACAAGATTAAATAGTTAAAACACATGACAAACATCTGAAAAACTGGAAATAATGAACAAAATGATTATAAAAATAATTACCTACAAACAGGCATTTCTGGTGAAACAGTAATTTGAAATGCTGAAGTTTAAATATTTAAAATAAAAAAGAAGAAAGTTTAATATATTGCACAAAGAGACCAATTCAGTAGGATGGTAAAAACAAAAAGAATTAAAAGAAAAAAAGAGACATTAATAACATTAAGGTAAGGAGCAAAATGGACAAGGCTTACATGACAAAATCTGACATTTTTCCAAGCCTAATAAAGTAAACACATTTCAACAAGCACTAATTAAATAAAAGAGAAAATGCAAAAATGAACACTAGCAGAAATTTTTAAAAGGCCATGAAAACAGACATAGCAAATTAAAAGTTAATATGCAAAAATATGTGTAAAAACTAGAAACTGTGGATAAAAAAGTAAAATCCAAGTTAAGATTAAATAAAACATGTGAATTCCACAAATTAGTAGAAAAAATAAACTTCCTCAAAAAAGAAAATACAAATAATTCCAATCATTTTCAACCCCTCTTAAGAATCGGGAAAATTTTATTTCCTGAGATACATTTCAAAATTTGAAAGCACACCAGGCATGACCATTCATTATAATCTGTCAACTTGAATGGAATAAGAAACATCTAGCAGATTAGTAGAGGCCTGCAAACTAGAGAAGGACCCACCCAAATCTGGGTGATACCAAGTAACAGGCTTGTAGTCTAGGTGGGATAAATGGGGGAAAAAAAAGAAAGAAGAGTCCCCATTTTGGAAGAGGTTCAGTCTTTGCCTTCACCTTAGGTCACTGCTTGCCAGTTTCTTCAGACTTCCAGTGTAGACTTGCACAACCAGCTCTCCAGACCTTCAGCTGGTGCTGCGCCCTCGATACCCTTTGTTCTTCAGCTTGCATCTTTTGGGCTAAGCAGCTGCTAGATCATCCAGCTCTTCAGCTCTCAGAGGGCCACTGAGCACCCTTGCCTTTGATCCTCTGAGGCTGCCTAATAAATCCCCTTGCATAATTATACATGTGTTTTCTATCCATTCCATTCCTCTAGAGAAACCCAACTAATACAGAAGATAAGACAAACATGAAAAAACAGATATGCCCATCTCACCCAGTAACATACTGAAAAATCTTCAACAAAATATTAGCAAACTAAATCCAGCAAGTTATAAAAAAAAGTAATTTGAATTTATATGAGAAATGCAGTGTCAGCTCAGGTTCAGACATTCTCTCAATACAATTTAGTATGTTGATAGACAGAAGAAAAATCAGAAGATAATTCAAAAGGTAAAGACAGAACAAGGAATAAAGTCAAAACGCATTTGTGTTTTTAAAAAATAGCCATGAGATTTAGACTTTTTAATCTGATAAAAGATATTAATTGTTTTTAAATAAAAACAAATCATATGTAGTAGTGAAACTTTAAAAGTATTTATTCTCTTTAAGTACAGAAAGACATAAAAATACCCAATAATATGTCTTTGATTTAACATCATAAAAATTATTATAATATACAAAAAAGGCCATTTAAAGATTAAGTATTATAAAAGTAAAAAAGAAAGAAGTCATTATTTGCTTATGGTATGACTAGCCTCAAAGAAAATTAAAGTAAAAAACAAACAAAAACAAATCAGTAAACAAATGAATAAAACTTAATTAAAAATAATTTAGCAGTTTGACATGTTTAAGTTCAACAACAAAATAAAAGCTCACATATCATTTTATATGAAGACAAACTTTCAAAAGGAAATAAACTAGAAGACTAAGATTAAATCTAATAAAATTCAAGAAACCCAAGAGTAAATATATAAATTAAATCTAATAAAAAATAAGGAGACTTAGAGTGAATGTGATATAGAAAATTATATCTTAGTAAATTATATTAAAGGAGCCTAAATAAATGGAGAGGTATGTTGGTAAATAAAATCAACATAATAAAAATATAAGTTCATTGCAAACTGACCCATAGATAAAATATTATTACAAGCTTTTTCTGTGCAGATTGACGAGGGGAGTCTAAAATTTATTTAAAGAATGAAATACAAAGACTCAAAATTGAAAAAGAAAACATATTGTACCCTGAGAGGAAGTAGCCAAAGACAAAAAAAAAAAAAAAAAAAAAAAAAGTTCCCAAGGTTATGCTCCCATGATTCACTTCTCCAAATAGCGCTCACCTCTAAAGAGTCCTTTCAGCTGAGAACTCATCAATGGGTAAACACATCTATGAGGTCAGGGCTCCCACAATCTCAGTCCTTCTCCAGGAGTATTTTGATCCAGTCAGGCTGCCAATGAGAATTAAGCAGCACAGTATGAAATTCAAATATTTTACACAAGTTTAACAAATGCTCAGTTGCTTTAGGAAAACCATAAAATGAAAATGAAAACCATAATGAGATAACATTTGGAAAACAAATATTCACCAAATTTGACGTCTCAGTGTCAGAATTCATGATCTTGCAAAGCAATATGAAATTTACTTCATTGCTGGTGACACTGGAAATAGATAAACTGTTTTTAAAAACAGTCTGATATAGTCTTATAAAAAGAAATATCCTACATATACATTTTAATCCGGCAATTGCACTACTAGGTGTAGAGTTTAGAGAAAACAAGGCACATGTACAAGAATAATATACAAGAATAGCTGTGGTAGCTGTATTTACAGTAAGGTTTTTATTTTTAAAAAGGAGAAATATACTTTAAGCAGCTTTATGGATAATTTTGACATATTCATGCAATAGAAACATCACACAACATTGAAAATTAATTATTTACAACATTAACACAGATGCACCAATGGCACCCTAATAGGAAATAAATGCCATGCTTAAACTGGGTAGTGTAAGATCAGGACAGTACAATGAAGAACGTGTATTTACAAAGCATGGCATGCATAACCCTCGAGCTAGTTATTATGTGGGCCATAAAATTTTCCTTATACTTGAGGGGGAAGAGGAAGACATACAAACACTAAAACCAACGAGCAGAGTTCTGTCTGGATGTATCTGTGGCCTTCAGTCTAGGGGAACAGCAACTTTGAAGAGAACTCACAAGGAGCGAGTGTGAGAATAAATTTCCATCTCCTTCTTTCCCCAGTGGCACCCAGGCTGGTGTATAAGGTTTGAAAATAAGTCCTGAATTGTAGCACTTGAAGAATATGAATACCACTACTCACCCTCAGAACGGAGGAGACAGAATGAGATCAACAGAGGTGTTTTTGTTGTTGAAGAAGAGATCAGGGCCAAGGTCAGAGGTCCTCAAAGTGTGAGGCTGATGAGGTGTGGAGGAGGAGATGTTGTAAGAACTGTGACAGCACAATGGGGTGCTAAAGAATTGTTCCTCCTTGAGTCATCACAGTTGATTGGCAGGTGAGCAAGGACAGGTGCACAAGCCCTGCAGTCAGCTAAGCCAAGGTCTTTTTGGGCTGGAAAGTTTCCTTCCTGCTGAGGGCTGGCATGAAGTCTGGCCAGAATGTGCTGAAGAGAGAAAAGGAGGAGAGGCTCCAGTCGACCTCATCTCTGGGGGAAATGTTTTTCACCTGGCAACAGCGTGAAGGAGATAGGAACTAAAAAAAAGTTTTTGGGTTTTTGTTTGTTTTAAAAAGAGAAAGTACTAGAGGCATTCCTATAAGGTTGTGAATTATCAAAATGTGTTATATAATGTTTTTTGATCCTTGGAAAACCAGATATTGGGATTCACTTTGTAGGTCCTTTTTGAAGATTGGAAATACCTTTTCGTCTTTTCAAAGTGGTCAGTACTGTATTTTATTTCACTGCCCACACTGGGTTCTCTCTCCCACATACACACACATAGGCATTTTCTTCTAAGAACCTGTAGAATATTAGTGTAAAGTAATTCTCAAAACAGGAAGCTGTCAGTTGGTTTTTTCAACTATGCTATAATTTTAAATAATGTAATCTGAATGTTGCTCTCAGAGGAAAAGCTATCAGAAGCCTAATTAGTTATTCAAGCAATAGCCACCCATAGTCTTGTCCAAGTCACATTAATCTTCGTTCATTCGATCTTACTGAATTTTTCTGATAGAGTTGTTAAACATTCTCTAGTCATGGGAAGGTTCCTATTGAGACCCACTGATTACCATTTATACACACTCCCACACATATTTATGCATGTGTGAATGTATTAATATATATAACATTTACACAGATAAGTACATATGTGTTTTATGTGTTTGTGAATGGGTGTGTTTGTATGCTGTTCTTCTATACAGCTATGGCTTTTAAAATAAGATGTAAATATATCCTGAGTAGAGTATGTGACCAAATAATTAGTTAATTTTGCAAAACATGGAGTTTCTCTGATGAGCAATACATAGTATAAGAAAACTGATGTTAATCAAAATAAATTAAATCTGGGTTTCAAATAGAGTAACATCTAATAACCAAGATAAAACATTACATAATTAGTGTTTTTTGCTTTGCCATTGTTAGAAAATGAACCATTTTCAAATGAAGTAATATTTCACTTTTGTATTAACTACAGGGCTGGGACATCTTAAAGAAATGAGGAATTGAGAAGGACATTTCTTGACAGGAGGACAGGAACTCCTGTTGGGAAGAATACTCCGAGGAGTCTAACAGGCAAAGAGCAGGCATAGTTAAGACCTCCATCAGCAGGAAATTTCACCAGATGGAGACTCTATTACATGAAATTTAGAGATTTCATGTGAGTGTTCCACTTCCAAGATAACTTTATTTCAAATCTAAGCACTTAAATAGACATTTTTCTTTTTTTTTTTTGAAATAATGGCCATGTTTATTGTAAAAAATTTTTGCAATGTAAACATTCAATGTACTTTTTGATCACAGCTCAGATATACAGTGAAAAAAATAATAAAATAAATAAAACCTTGTAAGGATTATTTTGATATAGTAAATGCTTAATTAATTTTGTGACATTAGTTGCCCAGAAAAAATTCTAAAATTTTGTTTCTCAAAAATAAAATCAGCACAATTGTCAATTTTTTTTCCCCTCATTGAGTTTATTGGTACATTTTAAGTATACAGTTCAGTTACATTCATCATTCAGATCTTGTACCTTTATATGACAGGTCTTGGTTCTCATTTTTTCCCCTTGTCCCTGCCTTCCCTTTACCCCTTCCTCCCCTCCTCATTTACAAATATTTTATTTCCATTTCTTCATTTTCTCCTATTTTTTTCTTTCCCTTATTACCTTTCCCCTACCCTTCCCACTTTCCCTACACCTTCAGCCCTTCCTCAGACAAAGGACTATTATCCAGAATATATATAAAGAACTCAAAAAAATCAGCCCCCCCAAATATAAGGACCCAATTCAAAAATGGGCATCTGAAATGAACAGACATTTCTCAGACAAAGAAGTCAAAGAATCAAGTAAATATATGAGAAAATGTTCCACATCACTGGTCATTCCAGAGATGCAGATGAAAACAACACTGAGATTCCAGCTCACCCCACAAAGAATGGCTGCTATCAAGAAATCACTCAATAACAAATGTAGGCAGGTTTGTGGGGAGAAAAGAACCCTTCTCCATTGTTGTTGGGAGTGCAGACTGGTGCAACCACTATGGAAAGCAATATGGAGATACCTCAAAGAGCTGGGACTAGAGGTTCCATTTGACCCAGCCATCCCTCTGCTGGGTATCTTTCCAAAATAATTAAAAGAATTATATCACAGAGATATATTTGCATCTATGTTTAATGGCACAGTTTGTAATATCTAAAGCTTGGAAACAGCCCGTTTGCACATCAGTTGGAGACTGGATCAAGAAGGTGTGGTTTTTCTATCAAATGGAATACTACTCAGACATAAAGAATGAGAAATTAGATTCATTCATAAGAAAATGGATACATATTGAGGATATACTCCTAAGTGAAGTAAATAGGTCACACGTGTAAATACTGAATAGTTTCTCTGTTGTGAACCTACTATAATAGTACATAAGATCCTAATGAGATTATTGACAATGTGAAATAGGGAGATGTTTTTCTTTAATCAAAAAAAATTAGCAGTTATATTGCATAATTATGTGTATGTTACTATATTTATTGTAGATTATATAACTAAGCATAAATACTATGTTACTATATTTATTGTAGATTATATAACTAAGCATAAATATGGTGTATAATTATATATCTGTGTATTGTTATTATAGATATGTATTATGCATTAAGATAGTTTTAAAAATAGCAGGACGTGTAATTTCTGAAAATTCTTCTGCACAATGTAGCCTATGCCTAGGCTAGTATTCTGAGATAACTACCTTTTGCTTCTTTTTCTTTTTGGCTTTAAACTTGTTGCCACCAAAGTAGAATATGTATTCCTACATTGCTTAATTTACCATGTTTAGAGACTATCCACTGAGTAGCATAAAAGCTAAGATTTCTATTTTGTGTAAATTATTCTCTTACATACCTCTTCTGCCTTCTCTTTCCAAATTTAGTTATTTTATGTTATATGTGCTCAGTAACAATGTTAACATTTTTCATTCACGTCTCATTGTTATTGAATAATGGAAGAAACTAAAAGAAAAATATATGAAGTATGTGTAAGATATAGTCTGATTTTTAATCTTCTCTGTATCCATCCTCAATTGCATTATCTGTCTGACTCTTGCAGCATAACTATGATTCTGCATTATATGTTTATTATTCTTTTTCTTGGTTTATAGTCCTTCCAAATATTTAGAAGTTCAAATAATAGATTCTTTCTTTTACCAAGCTTTTAAACTTGACATACATAGCCTTGTACTGAATGCTTATTTTTTATTTTGTAGCTTGCTTTTTCTGCTCAGTTTTTTTCTGTGAGATTTATCCAGATGGATACATGTGTCTATAACTCACTTTTCTTGATGCATAGAATTCTTTATACAGAAAAAAAATATATAGAACCCATTCTGTTGTTTATGCACATTTGCATGAATTCCAGTATTTTCACTAAAACAACTAATACTGCAATGTATCTTCTTGAACATGTTTCCTTATGCATAAGAATTTCTCTAGGGCAGAGAATGGAAAGTTTTTAGTAAAGCTCTGGATAATAAATATCCTGAAATTTTCAGGCCACTCAGTGTCACTGTTCCATATCTGTGTTTTGGTTTGTTTGTTTGATTTTTAAAACACTTACAAATGTAAAAAAAAAGTCCTCAGTTATGAATAATATAAAAAACATTCCTCTGGGTTGGATTGGCCCAGACTATAGGTTGCCAACCTCTGCTCTAGGGTATTGTTTTTCAGTCATTTCAGAATGAGTCATAGTAAGCAAAACAGTTTATACCACAGCACAGGCACTTATAATAAAGGAACATAGAAATGCATAAATAAGAGTGCTTCAGGACACCATTCCTATGCTTACTATCTGTTTTTTTGCTCTTCTATCCCTTAGGAAAAGTTCATGTTATTACCCATCAAGTTAATTTTACAGGCTTGTTTGTAAAACATGATTTGGGGAGTTGAATTTTTAGATCCTAAGGTGGTCATATTTTTATCATGCAACAACAAATTGTTCTCCAACATGGACAGAACAATTTGTACACTCAATAGCAGTCTTGTTACAGTGAAATGTTATAGTTATACAAGATCTCCAGAGGCAAAGAAGCTGAGGGCGCTCAGAGAGATGGAGGGAACCAAGCTATTACTCCCGTGGGCCTAGAGGAATTCACACTCTGAAGTCTGAGACCCAAGCAGAAATGGAAGCAACCTTCTATAGAGATCTATGGGGGAAGGGGCTTCATGTGCTGGGCAAGCATGTTTACAGAGGCAGAAGGATGAAGTTAAAGGAACATCTTGGAACATTGGATCAGAACATCTTGAAACATTGAGTTGGAACACCTTGCAGCTTGTACAGTTACCTTTACAGTCTGCACTCTTGGACAGTTACATTGCTTGAACCATTACACTTGCAGTACATGTAGCTTTAGCAAAACATCTTCCGATCCCCCACAAAAACGTCAGGGTGGGGGCCTTGGGGACAGACAAAGGCCTGCCATGTTGTACATTATTTCCTTATCAGTATATGAATTCTTTGACATGTATAATTTTATCACAATTATAAATTGCAACTTTCTGTTAGAAATGAAGGTATCATATCCTAGTTTCTTTACAATTTAAAATTTTTAATAAACACATAACATAAAACTTACCATTTTAACAATCTTGAAGTATTTAGTTGAGTGGCATTAAGTACATTTGCTTTGTTATACAACTGTTACCACCCTTAATCTCCAGAACTCTTCATCCCGAAAAAATGTAATTCTGTGTATATTAAACACTAATTTTGTATTCTCCCCTCCTGGCAGCCCTTAGCAACCACCTTTCTATTTTCTGTCTCTATGAATTTAACTATTCTAGGGACCTCATTAAAGTAGAAGTATAGTATTTGTCCTTTGTGATTGGCTTATTTCACTTAGCTTACTATCCCAAAGTTCATCTATAAATAGTACATGTTTTTGATTTTGTTTATTTTAATGATCTTGATCACATTTAAATATATTTGTTTGTTACTGATATTTTTCCTGTGGTATGATAGCTTTTTCCTTTAGTATAACTCTCCTTTCCTTTCTGGATTTATTTACATATTTCACAATCTAATATTTTCTTAGTTATTTGTACTTCAAATACAGTTTCTGAGTTTTGGCTGACATCTGGCTGACAAGGTGCTTTTTGTAAGATGAGTGAAAGCACCTCCAATTTAAGACCTCTTTAAATTCTAGATAACCTCGTAATTTTTGATCACTCACCCTCTTAAGCAGAACAGTGTGACATTATGAGTTGTCATGGAGTGACAATTTGTCATGGGTTCCCTGGTAGTCTGCTGTTAATTCTTTAGCCCGCAGTACTAATTCAATGCTCAGCTCTCCTACTCAGCTGGTATAGCTGAAACTGCAAAGCCCTTACTTTGTAGGACCAACTTCATATTGGTCATGTTATATTCTTTTGTTAAATTAAACAACTGTTAAAATATTAACATCCTCAGATATGCACAAATGTTAGAAGTGAGTTCAACCCTTTGTGTATGTTTTATAATTTTTAAATAGCCGGACTCAATATCTTTTCTTCTATGCCTAATCAGGCTTTGGAGATTGTAGTCAAAGTTCATCAGTGTTTTTCCTTCACTTTTATTGACTTATTTGCATTTTGAAATTTATTTTAACTGATATGTAGAAACATAAACATTATATATTTGATATGGTAACATTTAGTGGTTCAATAAACTCACACATTTGCATAGCATTTAAATTGGGTTAAATATACTTACCTCCTTATTTTTCATTTCTTTCTGATGAAAAATTTCAAATTTCTTTCTTCCACTTTTTTGAAATGTACAGTACATTACAGTAAATCTCCAACTTATAAGTTCCATTTCAGGAGAATATTAGTAAGTTGGATTCATTCATAAATCTGACAAAATAAGTCTTTTATACCTCTGGCACAATTTAAAATGTAAAAGAACAAACGTACAATATTGTAAATGAACTATTTTCACTATTACAGTTGCCTTAAAATGGTACAATACAGCACAGCAACTGGCGTCCAGGGGACTGCATGGAGTGAACTGACAAGAAGAGAGTTACTAACCAAGGAAGGAGTGGAGGTGGAAGATGGTGGAGCCACATCTACCATCTTTTCACCTCTGTCCAACATCTGCATGATTTTTACTTACGGTTACTGCTTCGCGCTCCCTAGCAGTCCGCTCCATTATCACCACTGCTTTTCCTCTTGCTTCCTGACATGCTGGGCTCTGACCGAGCACTGCACTGCTGTGCACTATGCACTATGCAGTGAGCACACAGCGGCACAGCTGTGACAGTGTCCTGCAGATGCGTGAGCTACTTCCACGATTTATTGACAGCTATGAATGTTCGTGATGCAAGGTCCATTTGTATCTGTGAAAGTTTTCAACTCAAATGTTCATAAGTTGGGGCTTACTGTATTATTGTTTATAGCCACCCAACTGTACAAATACCACACTGAAATTAACAAAAAATATTAATTCAAAATCTGGCTTCAGTGATCTCATTACTTATATCGGATTCTTGCTTTTCCTTTTGTTTGGGGCTTCTAAGGATTTCTTAAATTCTTGCCAACTCAACAATGTACATACAAACATTTTAAAAAATAATTTGATTTAACATGTTAAACTGACTCAAGTGGTTGATTGGTCAAGTAGTCTTAACTGAGGTTGACAAAAATAGAAGATTGTAAATACTCTATGCCAATGTAATTTAACTTATATGTCTTGATTTATTAAAGTACATAGAATATCTTGACTTCCAGTTAGGCTAAATGAGAATTTCTAAGCCTCTAACTTTTGCTCCAAATGACCTTTCACCCATCATTCAATTGCAAAATTAAATATCATAATTTGATTTGTAGAAAAGTAAATACTGTCCATTATCACTTAAATCTTATGTATGGATAAAATCATATCCACCCACCCACGTACATGTACATTGCCAATTGTGGTTATTTGCACATTCTGTATCTACTTGCTCAAACTTATTTATAACCCTCATATCAATGCTTAAAACACACAGTACTTCTTCATATTTCATAGATGTGTGAAGGGGTACACATATTTTGCAAATTCATTACCTACATGCGTTTTCCCAGCTGAAGTTGAACAAGGCAATGTTCTGGCTTATTATTTAAACTCTGATACTGTAAAACAAGTATTCTTTTCATGGTCAATTTAGTGACATATTTTGCACAGTTTAAGCCTCCAAGAGTAGCACAGACGGTGTCTGGTGTTTCTCAGTACAAGAAGGCTGTAATGTGCCTTATGGAGAAAATGTGTATGTTAGATAAGCTTCATTCAGTAAACCTGTTTCAGGCATGTTGTAGTGCTGTTGATTGTGTGCTCAGTGCCAAATAATGAACCATATGAAATAACCAGAAAGAGGAGGAAGCATTTTGCTGACTTGTACTTGAGGCTGCTCTGGAAACTGATAATGTAATATCGGTAGTGCATAATGGAGTTATATGAGGTGATAGCAAGGTGGCAAAATTTGTGGGTCATGAGATGATGACCGAGTTTAAAAGTCAGGAGAATGTTGAAACTATCTCAGACAGTGCTGATTTCGAAAGGTGATGTAGCACGAAAAATGTGGAACTTGTGGGTTCCACAGGTTCTGCAGATTAGGAGATGCAGAACTGAAAACAAACCAAAACCAAAACCAAAAATAACAACAAAAAACGAAAACTCTACCAAGTGCTATCTGTGTAAATGAGTTTCCAACACTGACAACACTGGCTAGTTGCATAACAACACTGACAAATCAACCTACACAATGCAAATATATTTCAGTTGAAGAAAAGTTGAACACAGTCTTGAGGGAAGTTAATCTTGTATTTCCTCCATGAACAATAGCAAAAATTCAGTATTTACTCATTCAGCATTCATGGTGAATTTACAGAATCCAAGTACTCTGAATAATAAAAATTGATTTTGTATAAGTATATAATTTTATCTCTACCTATAATATGTTGAGGCAATTGGAAATTTTTATATGGATGTGTTGTTTCATGAAGAAATCAACTATAGGGTAATAATTTTTTAGTATCGATGTGCCTATTTTAGAGAAGTGTACTGAGAAACAGCATTGGATTGTCAAAATGCCTATAGTTAAACATACTTAAAAGTTAAAATAGTTAAAATCATTGGAAATTATAATTTCTCTAGGAAATTATTTTCTACTCTAGCATTATTAGCACCTTCATTTCATTTCTTATCTTTCTCTCACACCCTCTTCCTGCCTTATTCATTTTTTCCTTTTTCCAAAGCATCGCTAGACTTTGAAGATCCTACACTGCCCCACTCACCCACGTCCTTTAGACTTTATTTCATAATTGCTATTTTTTTCCCCTTTGGGACAGTTTCGGATCTATATCTTCAATATTTTTCTTTATGTTATCTTCTATCTCTTCTATTGCTTTTGGCTGTTGCTTCCTGCCGGAAGTTATATTTTAAAGCGCTTCTTTATTTTTCTTAATTATTCCTTTTCTATAGTAGTATGTTTCCATTGATGGATACAATGCAAGGGCAAAAATGCAATGTGTTTTTTAGTCAAAATATGCACTAGAGTAAAAGACACATTGCCATTAATCTCCCTCAGAGTACTCCTCTAACCTTCATACTTGTCCTAAAGTTCTTGCCATTTTCTGAAGCTGTTCTGGAAGTCTTTTTTAAGTATTTTTATGAGATGTGATAAAAAAAATACAGTGAATGCTTCTGCTGTCATCTAATGGAAAGGCAACTTCTCAAAACACTGCAGTGCATCCTCCTCCGCCCTATTAACTGGATCTGACACAGCATCATTTTAGGCTCTTCCCAAAATGCAAAATGACTATGAAAGTAAATGGTTTGAATCAGTTCGGGATATTGAGGTAGCCAAAACAATGCAACCGAAGACACTGACCAAAGAGAATTTCCAGAAGTGCTTCAGAAAATGTCAAAAATGCTGATGTACTTATATTTGAAGTGAAGGAGAGTATTATGAGGAGGTTGAATTGCATTATCTTTTACAGTAAGTAACATACCTATTAAACTTTAAACATTCATATATTTTTATCAAACTATGTATATTTTTGAAAAATTTTCTGAAAACCACATGCACATGTTTTATAACATAGGTGCTCCTGTGTACCCATGAGTGTTGTGTGTCAGTGTGTAGGCAAAGAGGGGTGGAATGTGCTCACCTTCATTTCATGTACCAGTATAAGGTAAGTTCTATTGTGGGTTGCTAACCTTTATATCTATATAGAGCTTTTATAGGGCTGCATGTGTATTTATATAATGCCAATTATCTTGGCTAAAAATTCTGAAATTACAAAGGTATGTAAGGTAAAAAGTAACGCCTTTCTTCTTCTCTCATGTTTATCAACTCCATTTCCCAGAAGAAACTATTTTTTAATAATGTATGCCCACTTATTTAGCCATGCATGTGTTTGTCTGTGTTTGAATATATAGACATGCCATCTTTATTCTTTAATGTTCACCTTTTTATGTCAATGTGTAAAAACTAATTTCAAACTTCTGTAAAAGTTGCAAGAATGGTCTGAAAAATGCTAGTATGGCAGTTCATTAAGAAACCTCTGTATCATTCTCCATAATGGTTGTGCTAATTTATATTTTTACTATCATTCTACAAATATTCTATTTTCTCCTCATCCTTTCCATAACTTATTTCTCATTTTTAAAAAAATCATTCTAACAGGAATGTGGTAAACTCTACTGCAACTTTAATTGACATTTCCCTAATGATTAGTGAAGCTTACCATGCATCAGTGGAACATGTGGCCTTCTTTATGTCTTTTTAGAGAAATGTCTGTCAAGTCCTTTGCTCATTTATTAGTTGGTGTCTTAGTTTCTTTTCTCATTGCTGGGACAAAACACCCAACAGCCAATATCAAAGGAGGAAAGGTTTATTTGGCTGACAGTTTTTGGAGATTTCAGTCCATAGTTGGCTGGTTCCAAGGCAGGGTGGCGTGGCAGAGGGGCATCACAGGGGAGTAACAGTCCATGTCAGGTGGAAGGCTGAAGTTAGCAAGGCAGCAAGCTAAAAGTGATGAGCGATGGGCAACAACCACAGAAGCTCTTTCTGTCCCTTATGTCTTATTTAGGGTATGGCAGGTAGCACTCACACCCCTAATCCTAGTGTTGAGCCATGAATCAATCCCAGTCTCACACCCTAGATCCAGCCATCTCCAAAAAGCCCCGCCTGTGACCTTATGAGGCTTTGAGGGACTATGTAGTTACAAGCCATAACAGTCGGCCTATCTGTTTAGTTTTCTGTTGAGTCCTTATGTATTTGGATAATCCCATAACAGATATATTGTTTGCAAATACGTTCTCCCATTCTGTGGATAACTTCAGTAATTGTTTTCTTCTACCATGTGATCCAGAAATTTCTATATTCCCACATTCTTTGCAGGTTTAATCACATGTAATGACACTGCCCAAGATACAGAATCAACCTAAGTGTATACCCCAATGGTGAAATAAAGAAAATGTGATTTTACACATTTGTGTGTGTTATTCTTATAATTGTAGTTACAAGCCATAACAGTCGGCCTATCTGTTTAGTTTTCTGTTGAGTCCTTATGTATTTGGATAATCCCATAACAGATATATTGTTTGCAAATACGTTCTCCCATTCTGTGGATAACTTCAGTAATTGTTTTCTTCTACCATGTGATCCAGAAATTTCTATATTCCCACATTCTTTGCAGGTTTAATCACATGTAATGACACTGCCCAAGATACAGAATCAACCTAAGTGTATACCCCAATGGTGAAATAAAGAAAATGTGATTTTACACATTTGTGTGTGTTTTATTCTTATAAAGAGGGAATTCTACTACTTGGACAATACAGATGAATCATGTGAAGAACAACATGTTAAATGATATTTTCCAGGTACATAAAATCCAATGTGATATGATCTCAGATTACACATGGAATCTAAAAAAGGCAAATTCATAGGAAAGAGTAGAATGATAGTTACCAGTAGCTAGGGGTAGGGGAAGAAAGGAGGGAGGGAATGGCAAGTTACTGATCAAAGGACAAAAGCTTCAGATAGACAAAAGTAACAGTTTTTGTGTTCTATTGAAAAGCAAGGTGACGGTAGTGGGCAATAGAATTGTACATATTAAAAGATAAGTATAAATTTGAAATGTGTTACTATAACAAATTATAAAATTAATAGATATATAATTTAATCATGCCACATTGTACACATGTATCAAAATATTTATATATATTATTATGAATTAGTATGATAATCAAAAATAACATTAACAATAATTTTTAAATGAATGAATTCAATATGGTAGGTACAATGTCCAAGATACACTACTAAATGAAAAGAGTAAGGTACAAGAAAGCTTATGAAGTATGATCCTGTGGTAAAAAGTACATATATATTAAAACTCAGCAAACTGTGTACTTTAAGATTTATGTGGGCCAAGGATTTAGCTCTGTGGTTCCACCACCTGCCTCAAAAGCACAAGGTCCTGAGTATGATTCCCGGAATGAAAAAAAAAATGTATGAACTTTAATTGTTTGGAAATTATGCCTCAAAAACTAAGACATTTTATATATATATATATATATATATAGTCTATGTATTTAAAACTCAATAAACTGCACACTTTAAGATCTATGCATTTAACTGTTTGAAAATTATGCTTCAACAATACAAGGCAATATATGTAAAGAAAAGTTGACCCATATATTCTATTCACACTGGTGTGTATTAGTTTGCTAAGGCTCATAACAAAATGTCACAGAATGGGTGATATAAAAAACAAAAATGTTTGTTTTCTTGCTGGTGTAGAGGCTGGAAGTTTAAAAGTAAGGTGTTGACACATTTGGTTTCTTAAGTTTTGTCTGCATGGCCTGAAGATGACCACCCTCCTGATGTGTCCTCCCAGGGTCTTTCCTGTGTGAACCCAGTTCTCTGGTGTATTCAAACGTTTCCTTCTTCTAAGAACTTTGTCAGTTTGAATTGGTGCCCACCTACATATGATCTTATGTAACCTTCATTACCTCTTAAAGAGCTCCACATTGCAATACTCAATGAGCTTTCTTCATTCACAGTACCAATTTTTGTAGTTTTTTTTACCTGCCATTCAAAAATATTAAATGGAAAGTTCCAGAAAAAACAATCCATAAGTTTAAAATTGCTGAATAGAGCATCTTGCTCTTTGCTGTCCAGGGCATTACTCATCTTCATCCAATGTATCCACTCCTGCCCATTAGTCACTTAGCAGATCCCTCAGTTATCAGATCAACTGCCAAGCTATAGCAGTTCTCGTGTTCAGGAAATCCTTATTTTACTTAAAAAAGTTTTGGAAGCACAAGTGTAGTGATGCTGGCCATTCAGATGTGCTGAACAGAAGCTTTAAGCTACTTTCCTTAATGGAAAATATAAAAATACTGTAAGATATTTTGAAAGAAATAGATATCAGATTCACACAATTTACAATTCACACAAATTGTAATCACAATTGTAATTGTTCTCTTTTGTTATTAGTTATGGTCATTAATCTCTTACTGTGCTCAATTTATAAATTAAACTTCATCAAATCTATGTACATATAAATAAAACCAGCATAGGCAGGGTTTGATATTCTCTGCAATTTTAGGCATCCACTGTGGGGTCTTAGGGTGTATGCCCTGTAAATAAAGCTATGGGAGACCCCAGTAGTCACAGGTACTGGGTGTTATTAATTCAACACCTGAATTTTTGGAAGAGAGAAAATCCAATACCTAATAATCAGGAACATCAGTGTTAACAATCTACTATATTTATTGTATTACTTTACTTATTTATGCATATTATTATATTTTTGACCACTTGGAAGTAAGCTGCAGCTATGAGTTCTCATTAACCTTTAATACTTGGATGTTCATACCTTAAAAACAAAGATACACTCCTAGAAAGGAGTAGTATAGCTATAAAAATCAGAAATCAATGTTGAGATTAATATTGACTTCTAATTCAAAGACTCACTGTTTGACCCAAAATGCCCTTAAAATTTTGATGGTTCTGTTCAAAATCATCTGTAGTGTTTAGCTGTCAAATTTCTACTTTAGCTTTCCATCTGGAAGATAAAATCAAGTTTTTGTTTTCTCTGACCTTGAGATTAATATATATATAGATAGATAGATAGATAGATAGATAGATATATCTTATATATATGTAGGCAGTGTGCTTTGTAGAAAAGCAACCTTTGTGTATGGGGTATTTCCTCAGAATTTAGATTTAAGGTAGGCATCTTTTTTTTTCTCATTCAGTTTATTGGTACTTTTTAGGTATACAATACAGTTACATTTATCATTGGGATCTTGTACCTTTACATGACAGGTCTTGGTTCTAATTTTTTCCCCATAACCCTTCCCTCCCTTCACCCCCTCCTCCCTTCCCCATTTACAAAAACGTTTTTTCCATTTTTTCATTTTCTCATATTTTTTCTTTTCCCTTATTACCTTTCCCCTACCCTTCCCACTTCCCCTACACCTTTAGCCCTTTTCTTCCTATTTCACATTGTCAATTATATCATTCAGATCTTATTTACACTTTTGGTTTTTCACACCAGAGAAACTATCTGGTATTTACACATGTGTGACTTATTTCACTTAAGAGTATGACCTTAATATGCATCCATTTTCCTATGAATGAGTCTAATTTCTCATTTTCTATGGCTGAATAGTATTCCATTTTATAGAAAAGCCATATCTTCTTTATCTAGTCTCCAAATGATGGGCAATTGGGCTGTTTCCAAGTTTTAGCTATTACAAACTGTGCCATTAAACATAGATGCAAATGTATCTCTATGATATAATTCTTTTGTAAAGATACCCAGCATAGGGATGGCTGGTTCAAATGCAGCCTCTAGTCCCAGCTCTTTGAAGTATCTCCATATTGATTTCCATAGTGGTTGCACTAGTCTTCACTCCCACCAACAATGGAGAAGGGTTCCTTTCTCTCCGCATCCCTGCCAACATTTGCTATTGGTTGATTTCTTGATAGCAGCCATTCTTTCTGGGGTGAAGTGGAATCTCAGTGGTGTTTTCATCTGCATCTCTCGAATGACCAGTGATGTCACAACATGATGAAGCCCAACAGAGCAAATTAATTAGGCAAGGCAAGAAACTAAAGGAAGGGGGGAAAAATTAAAAAAGTAGGTATCTTTGTTAGGAATAAGACAACTGTGATTCTGTGTTCTTCCTAGTACACATTAGAAGACAAAGGATGATGTCTCAGTAATGGATCTGCAACATTGTATCATAGATTTAAGATGATGTCTGCTAGGTTTCCTACTCTAATATTAATAAGAATTTGTATTCATTAAGTGACAGCAGTTTAAATTCTACTGTGATGTTTTACCATTGTCTTGGTCACTTTCTTTTCTTACTGAGACAAAATAGCTGACCATCACAACTTAAAGGAGGAGAGGTTTGTTTTGGTTCCCTTGCCATCCATGGTCGCTGGTTCCAGGACAGAAGCAGCATGCAGCACAGGAAACCTGCTGCTCCTGTCACAGTGATGAGGAAACAGATATAGCAAGGAGAGAACATGAGCAGGGGAATCTATCCTGCCACGTCAGGTTCCCAGGGACCTGCCTCTAACCTGACCCCATTTCCTGAAAGTAAGTCCACTCCAGTGCTGGGTTAATCCAATCAATCACCTTCCACCTGACCCACCTATGAGCACACAAGGCGTTTAGGGGATATTTGAGAGCCAGCCCACAACTGTATAGGAGATATTTCTTCCCTCCATTTATTGATTAATTGAGTGATTGATTTATATCAGTGTATGCCAGGAGCAATTCTATATAATTTTGGGGAAAAATCATTTCACAATTAAATTATAATTAGGCCTAGTTTTCCTGCCTATGGGCCAGAAATGGCATGTCCAGACAAAAGTCCATTTTTGCCAGTCACAGCTAAAACCTCAATGGTTCCATGATGTTGTGACACTCCAGGGCAGGATTACATCAGCTGAAGACATCCTAGGTCCTTGAGAGCTGAGTAGTAACAGAAAGGTTTCAACTGAGGAGGGACAATACCTAATCAATATAAACTTCTCATTAACCTAAGATCTTCATCAGCATAAATTCCTCATTATCCTAGGATTATTGCTGCCCTATGAGTCATCTGTTACTCCCAATGAACCAAAAAAAGGTATGTGGCAAGCTCAGAGTGCCTTGGTCTTTACTGCCCAGAAAAGCATTGATCAGGCTAGAAAACAGCTTCTCTCTCATCTCCTGTCTTTATTCTTTAACTTGCCTTGTACTGTTGTGGCTCACAGGAGACTAGGACCCACTGTTAAGGGTTCTGGTAATATCCCCTTTCCCTGTTCCCTACAAGTGTGGCTTCATATATTCCTATTTTATACAATGTATTATGATATGTTGATAGAATTATTTGTTTTGCTGCTTGGATGGCTCCGTATTTGGCTTTCAAACAAATTTACACATTGTTTTGATGTTATCTATAGGGCAAGTGCCACTGTAGCTCATCGGATTGTATAGGCTGAGATTAGATGGATTATTTTACAGCTTATAAGGGGAAATCTTAAAATTTATCTGCCATCTCTGATAAATAGAATCCCAGAACTATTTTCTCCTAAGGAAAAAAAGCCTTTTGAAATTCATTTATTGATATTTCAAAGTTCATCAAATAATTAAATGAGCTAAAATCTACATCGCTTGACACTTACCTGTTAGGCTTCCGTTTCCTTAATTTTTGGATGCCCTTAGCTAGGTAGTTTCCATCTATATGGGTATCTTAGCTCCATTTATTTTTATATTTTTTATTAAGAAGTCGGGTTTATGAGGTATCATTAGTAAATATATAAAATAATATCCAAATATATTCTTCTTGTGAAATTATGCAAATGCAATAACTTCAATATGAAGCTTCCATTCAAGACCTTCCAATGATCCCTTCTATCATTTTCTCTATAGCAGGAAAGGTGATAGAAACATTTGTCTGCCTCCGGAGAATGACTTTGGAAACACACTAATATTGCAAAGTGCTTCAAACAAGCAGAGGGCTAACTTAATGGTGAAGAAAATTGGGCACATATGAAAAATACTCTACTGTGATAGCAATATTCTCTTAAATGACAAGTCAGGGAGGAGTTTACCAGGTTCTATGTCCTGCCTCCATTATTAACACTGCAATGGCTCTTAGCTTCAGTCTTTGCAGTAACAACCAAAGGCAGTGGGAGGTTAGCCTGAGCCAGCTGAGGTTAGTTAGATGTTTATGATCAGGAATTCCAATAACACCAACAAAATGGTGTAAGCAGATTTTTTAACACTGAAAACAATTTTATCTAATAGAAAAAAGCTTCATTTGTGTGGCTGGACTTTCCGTATTAAAAAGTATTATCCAAGTTTAAAGGACATTATTTATTATCAATAATTATTCCACTGGTGCATTTGGGAAGGAGGAAACGAAAGCAGTTTTTATCTCATTAGCAAGTTTTCATTGTTAACTGTTTGTAATATTAGCTCGCTTTGATCTTCCTTTTGATTATAGTGTGCAAAGCTGATATAATCTGTTATTATTTCCATTAATAACTAAGTATCTCTTGTGGTTGACTAGGCAGTTTGTTATTATCAGGCTGCCTTTGCGCAGTGCAGAGAGGTTTACACCCGTTTCCCCATGCAGCCCATAAACAGCAGGCATGTATCTGCTTTTAGTGGCCTGGAGGTGTTGCCCTCTTCAGAACCTGTCTGCTGGACAGACAGGAAGCACCTTGACAGTGGAATGGAGCATCTAGGCTGTCAATTTTAATCTGGACACAGTTTCTACCTCACCAGTTTTAGCAAATATGATAATGGAACCCTTGTGATCTTGCTGACCCAGGTTTGTTTTCTGGAGGTTTAAATAGAAGAAGAGAAGGGGAGATAAGGACAGGACAGGACTGAGAGGTGTAATGAAGCTGAAGTTTCTCTTGCAGCAAGTGAAGTGTGTTTTCATCATCTTGTCCGTGGTATCTGGGGTCTCCACACTTTGAATATTGGCAGATAATGAAGGTAAAACATTTTACAACTCAAGAGGCTTAATTCTCAAGTTTCTATATTCGTTTTGAATTTATGTGTCTCTGCCATTCTCATTCCCAGAGACTACGTGCTATTTGACAGACTTTGACACATACAAGGATAGTTTTCCTCTACTTCCAAAATGACTCCACCTCCAAGAAAAATACAGTGCTTGACTCATTAAGAGTGACAAGACTAGGAGTAAAGTTGAGTTCAAGTACAACTTCACATTGTTTAAATAGAGCAGGAGGATTTTCAAAACACAAACTTTTCCTAATGTAAAACTTGATTATCATCTATGAGAACCAGCTTTATTTTTTCCTAAATATTGGTACTCAGTGCAAGTTATGTTCTTGAAGCAACACTAGTCATATGAATTTAAGCAAACTCCCTCTAATAGCAGCGCAAAGACAGCAAGGGAGATATTGAAAGTGGTAAAGTCAGTTGGAGATAGCTGTTGATGTTCACAGCTACTGAAATCCTGAAGATAAGTTTTGTCTGTGGATATATGCACTGGATGCAGAAATAGACACCAGTGATCTTTGCACGTGGTCATGACTTACTACTTACCCTGGATTTATATGTGCCAAAAAGAACAGAGAGGAGGGAATGAATGAAGTCAGGAGATCCATCACATCCTTGGGGTGTCTGTTGCCCTCTACAATAGCTAAGGAGCTTTGGAATGTTCTTGTCACCTGAAGGTTACTGAGACCATAGCTAAGGATCTTGGAAGTGGAAAGGAGGAGCAGTTCTGATCCCATAAACGAATCTCAGCTCTTCAATTGACCCATGCAGATCATGCCCCTGTGGTAGTATGCCCTCTGGACCAGGTTAGAGAACACTAAACTTCCCCCTGCTCAAAAGATGTGTTGTAAAAGCCGCTTTCCTAGCAAGGTGTGCTGGTTGGATGGTACCTGGCTGTGCTAAAGTGGCTCACTCATTCCCACTTTAATAACAACAAGCAAGAAATAGAGAGCAACAATGTTTCCCTTGATGCCTAATTATGGGCCTTTACTGAGCCAGAAGCTTTGTGTATGTTGTCTGTTTTTAGATTTTTGCCACAATTCAAGATAACTCTGATATTTCTGCTATTCTAAAGTATTAAAGCAAGAGGGAGGAGGTCATTAGCCCGAGGATATCTCCGTACCAGAGCCCTTCCATGAGCAAACTGAAACCTGACTTCTAGGCCTTTCGTTTCTTGTAAATGACTCTGAAAATAAAAAAGAGCCTAAGCCAACTGACCAGTTGGTTCCATAACTAGGGAACTACCATTAGACCATACCTAAACAAGGCAAACACCTAACTGTGACCAATCAGTATTTTCTTTCCTTCCCATTTACTGCCGAGGCTGCTGGAGGGGCAGTCTCTGAAAGCTGTTTTGGATTAGAATACTACAGGATGTATGAGGGGTTCTTTGCTCAAATAAACTCTGTTAAATTATTTTGTCTAAAGTTTTTCTATTAAGAAATCTATACAGCAGGCATTTTGGGACTCTGCTAGCCAAGGCAAGTCAAAGAGTTTTTCTGTGAAGCCCTTGTTTTCTGTACAAACTAGACTTAAATAATATTTAGCCTTTAGTTACATTAATTTTAATCTTTCTGATTATGAGATTTATTTTTTCATACATCCCACAGTTCCAGACCACCCTCTCTCTTCTTGAGAAGGTAGAGAAGTGGCAGAGCACTTTATCCACTCCAAGTGACTCTTTATAAGATAGGGGATGTTGACCCCTATTCTTATCTGACTGGATACAGCAATCATTGGCAGCCCCTGGAGACTCTTTAGAAAGTCTCACCTCCAGTGCAGGGAATGCTGGTATAAGTAACATTAAGCTCTAGGCAAGAAAGCCATATTCCATTTGTTGCAAGGTGTGGAATTTATCTTCGGGGGAAGCTACAAACAGTTCCTGATATGACTCACTGTAGTATAATAGAAATCAGACATGATTTGTTAATTTCATTTGTCCTTTTACAAGAAAGAAAAAAAAATATCTTTAATTGTGCAGTGTTGGCAGAGGCTTTATAGCACATACACTAAAATTTGACCAATATTCTTCCAGAATAAAGCCTCAGAAAACAGATACTATTATTCTCCTGCAAAAAAGGGGGGGAATCGCATTTAGTGACATGCAGTAACCCTCCAAATGTTAAATCACTCCTAAAAATGAAAAGACTTCCTGAAACCAAAGCTACAATTTTTACACTAGTATATATTTACCTGTTATTTTACCTATCAATTTCCTTCTTGAAAGAAGGAGAAGAAAAAGCTATTGCGTTTGCAGCAAATTAGACTCAGGGTGATTTGGGGGGTAATGGGCTTTTTGACATGAAATATCTGACTTTCATGGTTTGAATCATACTGCTATAGGAGATGTCAGAAAGATTGAGCTAGACTAAGACTAACTATTAAATATAATTGTTTTCGTCGAGCTGCTATTACTATAACAACATGTTAGCATTATTTAAAATCTTCAGTATATAATTTGTGTATTTTGATTGCTATGTCTATTGTTTGTCAATATGAGAATATTGATTGTTAGCTTTTAGACACATATTTTTTCATCTTAGAAACTCTCAGTTTGAGCCTCCAGTGTCTTTTGGCCATACCTCTCCAATGGATGGCTTAGAAGTGTAGGCTAACTGCCCTTGAGATGTACCATGAACCTTCCCAGTGCACTGGAGTTAGAATCAGATGAAGGTTTGTAAATGTGACCTTGGATAACTCATGTCTCCTCTCCAAGTTTCAGTTTGTCTGGAAGCCAAACTTTCCAGGGAGATTTTGTGATTAAATGGCATGCATATGTGAGTTTAACAACATTTTCCCATAATTAGTAGTAATATTATTTCCATAAATATTTTTTGAATCTGACTTTTTGCAAATAAAATTTATGTTATGTGAACATCATTTTTTTTTTCTAGCTGATTAGGAAAGCTCTCTGACTTTCTTTACACAAAAACCAGATCACATTGGTTAAAGAGTACAATCTGCCTATAGGTTCAAGAAAAACACAAAAGCTGCTTGCATTTTTGTGACAGCCCAGTTCCAAAAGGACAGATGTAAAATCCTAAAACACTGAAGAATAATGTATTCTGGCTAAGCCAGACCTATATTGCCTTCCAAGAGCTCCTGTTATTAGCCAGGCTTGTCAAGAACTAATCATTAGCTTTCAAGTTTTGTAAGGCTACTCTGAAGGTTTACTTTAACTTTACCATACACAAAAATGTTTGTATTGCTACCCACTGATAAGAAAACTATTAGCATTCATTAAGTACAGCCATAAATCTCTCCCTCTTGGAAGAGCAATAATGCAGCCTTCCAGCTGCCATAATGAATGCAGTGTTTAATCTCTCCTTGGGAGAGTGTCCTAATGTCCATCACACCTCTGCTAGGGCTGTACACCCTGGGAAAGCATGGCATTCTGGGAAGGGGACTAGAGAGAGAGGGCTTATACTGTGGCCTCATTTTAGGTTCAGAAAACCTGCATGTTACACTTGAGGCAGAAGCTTTAGTATTAAAAAAAGGAAGTGAAAAGAAAATTGACTTGATCGAAAGGGTGGGGAATTCACCTTCACTGAACACTTGCTGACATGGCAGGCACTATTAAAGGAATTTTGTACCTGTATTAGCTCATGTTCTCCTCATAACTACTTTCTAAGTTATTACTCTACCACTGTTATGGAGGAGAAAAGAGGGACACAGAAAGATTGGTTCAAGGCTGCTACATTAGAGAGAGAATTTGACACAAGCAGAGTCATGTTGAATTTATTTCTCACCAGCTGTAGAGTGTAGCAGCATCTTCTTCTTCTTTTTTTTTTTTTTAATTACTGGGTACTGTCCCAAAAAGCAGTATCTTGTTGCTTATTGTTAGAAAGCAAACTTCTCTTTATGTGGAGGAGGACATGACCTCCAAGGTAGACAATGAAAGGCTGGAGCTTCATTTTATTTCTCCTGAAGCATATAGTGTGAAGTGTTCTCTGTCTCACTTGACTGACACAGCATTCCAGGTTTTCCTTAGAAGAACTTCATCCCTGGGTTGCAATAGTCTCAACCAACTTCCTCCAGGAGTTCTGTCTTCTACTTGTAAGTTCCCTGAGTGGAGAACATCTGGTGCCCCATGTCATCTGATTCAGCTGTGCAGCTGAGCCTCAGAGCACCAGAACCAATGGCCCAGGGACAGGAAAGTGTTTCTCTGTGGGCCAATAAGAAACATATCATGTGCACTATACTAAATTATCATCCAGATGGGAAAGGCCGAGGCAGTTGAATGGGTTCTTGTCTTCCCTCTCCATAAATTTCTGGCAAAGGCATCTAAATTTCAAGCATTTTTATAATCTCTGAATTTCTTGAGCAGATGGTAATGAATGATCTTCATTTCTAAGGGGAACTGAAAGAAAAGAAAAACTAACTTCTCCAAGTCTGAAAGATAACTTTCCCGTAAGCAATGTCATGTTGCGATCATGCCTGTGATGACCATGCAAAATACTTTCCACCCCTGGGAGAATGTGGAATGCAGAGGTTATTGTACCAGAGTACCAAGCCTCAAGAGGTTCTGCTTTGATCACTTCATCTGGAAAAACTGAAGGTTAACATCAGCATCAGCTTTAACATCTAGAACAGCATAGTTTACCATCCCTACTTTACAAATCCAAAATCCAGACTGCTCCAAAAATCTAAAACTTTCAAGTATTAAGAAGCCAAAAATGGCAAATTCTACACCTGACCTCAAGCAACCATCAAATCAATGGCTTAGTAAAAATGCTGCACAAAAGCTACCTTGGACTATATGTAGGAAGCGTATATAAAGAGCATGTTTATGCTTTAGTTCCATGCTCAAAATATCTCTGTAGGTATATGAAAATATTTCTAAATACAAGACATCTGAAATTCAAAATACTTGGGGCCTCAAGCATTTTGGATAAGAGACACTTCAACCTGTGTAGAGGAAATGGTGGACATTTATCTTCCATATCAAGGGACAGCAAAATTAAAACATGGCTTGATATTTCAGAATGTTAAATTAAATGCACGCATGAGAAAATTACTCTCAAATCACATGAGAAGATGGGGAGCATCTCTAGGGGTTGTAGAGGTGGAATTATGGCAGCTTATCTTTCTGTTGATGGCTCCATGGACTTGGAAGTGCAGTCCACCTGCTTGCTCAGTTTCTCTGGCTGTAGTTCATCCCTTTTGGAGTCACATCAGAAATATTACACTGAAATATTAGCCTTACACAAGTTATATATGAGCGCTCAAGTTGGTTTAATACTTATTTAAACTTTACAAGTTTTGCTACTTTAAATATATTGCACAGTCCTTCTGTTCTGTAAAGGATAGCAAAAGGCATGGGGAATAACATTGAAAAGGAATTGTTCTTATAATTATTTCATTTTCTCTGTGGTATTTAAGTCTCTAAATTGGCTGTGAGTAATATTTTTACTACTTCGTTCTTCTGAAAAAGAACAAAAGGAACATCCATGTACTACAAAGAAAATGCGTAAGACAGAGGGAGAGAGAGAGAGAGAGACAGAGACAAAGTAAATCGAAATATTCCTTCAACTGAGTTAAAATAAAATCTACATGATTGTTTCATGCTTAATACACTATGGAAATAGTATTTTAGTCTCAATAGGAACTTGACCATTTGCACTTGTTTTCTGTTCCCTTAAGGCATTTACAAAATAAACAAGTGAAAGAAGATTGCCAGTTTCTTCTCCAGAAGGAGCTGGATGGATGCCATAGTTTAGGATGAGAGAAATCTGAAAGGTCAGTGCTTGGAGAGGGGCCAGACACCAGCTCCAGTTTCCTGATAGTTTGGGGCCTGACACCTGGTTATGGGAAGGCCTCTCTCTTCCTGCTTTTTTACTGATATAAAGGTGCACAGTTCCGCACTGTGTCCTAAAGTACTGTGAACATTTTTATTTATTTATTTATTT
>NW_022900928.1:75652543-75681176 GCF_012274545.1 Fukomys damarensis
ACACACACACACACACACACACACACACATATATATAAATTGAATTTTGGGAAACTTTAACGGTGCTGCAAACTTTGGAAAAAGTCATCCCAATTTACTGTGTTGACTTGGCATTGTACAGAAATGGACAACCATATTGGTCTAGAAATGTTAATATATTTTATTTTATATTTTTTTCCATGTGTACAGGGGTAACACATTGTACTAAATATGTAAGGTCATATCTACGTGGGTTTGATTACAGAAACTAATAAAGTATTCTCTAAATAATGAAAAAAGAATAAGATAAGACTATAAGAGCTAGAAGCAATTTAAATATGTTAAGGTATATTTTGATGTTACATCATTTTTTTTATTTTTGTAGTATCAATATTGTCGAAATACTTGGAAACAAAATTTCCCCTACTAATTTTCATTGTACAAGTAGTAGTTTTTATGAGGTTTTTGGGAGGCAGGAAAAGCACTCATGGTAGGCAGTGGGGCAGGGAATTTCCAGTGGATTGATGATCTACCTTAACACAGTGCTGGGAAAAAAGGGAATTAGAGTTTTTTTTATTTTTGTAGTATCAATATTGTCGAAATACTTGGAAACAAAATTTCCCCTACTAATTTTCATTGTACAAGTAGTAGTTTTTATGAGGTTTTTGGGAGGCAGGAAAAGCACTCATGGTAGGCAGTGGGGCAGGGAATTTCCAGTGGATTGATGATCTACCTTAACACAGTGCTGGGAAAAAAGGGAATTAGAGTATACAGTTCCATAGAATACTAAGAATTGTTCCAAACAGAATTTGGTGCTAGTTGATATTTATCAACTAACAGCAGTCATCTGACACTTGCATACTGTGACCTCAAAATACCTCTTACCTAGTGATTTAACTTCCTACTTAATTACATTAGCTAAAGATTCTGAATGTAATTTTATTTGAGCATTTGCACGCAGAATAAATCTTTGTAGTAAAACGTCATCAATTTGATTTTGGCTCATACCAAGTACTGCCTAAATTTATTCATTGTTCCCCAATCACCCAGCTATATTTTCTTTATTTACAATGTTAAATTAACCTAATGGATGGATTTTGATGTTGAATGAAAAACTATATCTCTCAGGTGCTTTCTTTGATGCATAATGAAAGTGGTAAATCAGATCTGTGAATCATTACAGTTGCTTGAAAATAGAAAGGAGAGACAAGTAGGTCTATTAATGAGTTTTATTTTTTCCCCAGCCTCCATCTACTTAGCCTCCAAATATTACATAAAGTTTTAAAACATCATGATTAAAGATTATTAAAATAAATATAATGTGCTATAGTTCTGCTCTTTTGTCTCAACATCATAAATCTGATATTTTATTCATACTCATTGCAAGACATTTATTTAGACACCTGAATTTACCTGGAACAAAATTTTACAAGTCTAAAATGTGCCTAAAAACCTATACCTTTACCACCATTGTTACTTTCTTCTTTTCCTTTCTGTCTTCCCCTCTCCCTTTTTCTCTTCCTTCCCTTCTCCCCCTTCCTGTTTTTCCATCTTTCTTTCTTTTCCTTAAAATAGACTTAATGAAACATGATTAACATATAAAACTGCCCAGAGCTGGAGAAAAATCTATTCAATTTAAAATGTACAATTTGATATGGTGAGAGAAACAGATACATCCCTTAAATCATCATAATCATTTACATAACAGATAAGTAATTATCACACCTCAAAGTTTCCTTGAGCCCTTTTGTAATATTTCCTTCTTTCCTGTCTTCTTAACTCCACATGTCCAGATAACAATAATCTCTTATTTTTATTACATTTCAATTATCTAATATAAATGGAATGATGATACATTTACTCTGTTTTGTTTAATAGTAATAATATTATGGGTTGATATAACAGTCCGTTTAATCCATCCAAACCTTGTGGGACTTTTGAGCTGTGTCTATATTTTACCTACTAATATTAATAAACAAATATTTGCATAGACATCTTTTTTTTTATTTCTCTTGGATAAATACCTAAGTATGGGATAGTGGGCTTATATGTTGGACACATGTTTAACTTTTTTAAAAAACTTGCAAAGCTTTGCCCAAATTGGTTGTGTTTCTTTGCATTTCCATTAGCAATCTATGAAGATTCTACTACTAAATAGCTCTCCAACACTGGTTGTGTTGGTGCGTTAACTTTTATATACTTTGAAACATTTGTAAGGATATATTATTGTGGTTTTAATTTACATTTTTCTGTTGACTACTGAGATTGAACATATTTAAATGTGTTTATTTATAACCCAGATATCTGTTATGGTAAACTATTCATATTTTTATTAGATTTTTTTTATTATTGGATTTTGAAAAATCTTTACCTAATCTGGTAACAAAGCCTTTATTGTTTTATGTGACGTGCAATTATCTTTTCAAACGGTTTTTATTTCAATTCTTTGAATAATGTGCCTAAAAGCAGAAAACCTTTTACAGATTCTAATTTATATATTTTTACAAATTGTGCTTTTGATACTCTATTTAAAAATTATTTGGCTACTCCAACATCATAAAGATTTTCTTTCACTTTTTTCTGAGTTTAAAAGTGGAAAGGTCTATGTTTAGTCTATGATTAATTTTTAGTTAATTTATATATATATATATATATGGTAAGATATAAATAAAATTTATACTTTTGTATATGGGCATTTAATTATTTCAACACCTATTATGGAAAATGCTAGAATTTTTTAATAAGTGTGCATCTTGTCAAGAATTAACTGAACAAATACATGCTGGTCTATGAATTTTTCAATTTGGTGCTGTTGATATGCCAATGTCAGAGTACATTAAATTCAGAAAATGTAATTTCTTCAAGTTTGTTCTTTTTCAATGTTGCTTTGGGTATTCTAGTTTCTTTGCATTTCCATACTTATTTTAGAATCAATGTCTCAGTTTCCACGGAAGGCTGGAAGAATTTCGATTAAGATGGTATTGAATACATAAACTTGGGAAAAGTGATGCCTTAGAAATATTGAATCATCTGATCCAGAAACACTATATATCTTCACCAATTTCAGTTTTTAGTAATTTCCCCCAGGATTTAAAAAAAATTTTTAGTGTACATGTTGGCATATCTTATATCAAATTTATTATTAAGAATGTTATGTATGCAATGCTATTTGTATAAGTGGTACTGTTGTTTTAATTTATTTTCCCATTTTTCATTGCTAATATATACAAATAGATTTTTATTCAGTGTTTCTAAATATTTTGATTGCAGTATTCAGTATTTTTATTCAGTTCAGTTTAAAACATTTTGTAATTTCTGTTTTTTTTTTTCTTTTCTTTTTTTTGGGGGGGTGGTTTGTGACAGGGTCTCACTATGTAGTTGAGACTGACCTGGAACTTGCTATGTAGCTCAGGCTAGTCTTGAACTCACAGCCTCCTCCTGCCTCAGCCTCCTGACTGCTGGGATTACAGGCATGTGCCTAGCTGTAATTTCCTTTTTTTAATTTTATTTTATTTTTTCGTACTGGGGATTGAATTTTGGGCCTTGCTCAGCAGGTGATGGCACCACTGAGCTAAATCCCTGGCTCTGTAATTTCTATTTTGATAAATTCATTCATCTATTAATTATTTAGAAATATATATATCTTTCTTCCCATGTATTTAGAGATCTTCCAAGGATCTTTCTGTTTTCAAATTTCAATTTTATTCCAATTTTGGCTCCAATATAGAGCTAGTATTTCTTATTACCTGAAATATTTTAAATACATGTGATTATTTAATGGTTTAGAATATTCTCAACCTTGAAAAATGTGCATAGTTTAATAACTGTGCATTCTACTATTAAAGGGTGGAATGTCACTTAGATCAAGTTGATTCGTATTGAATTGTTCATGTCCTATGTGCTGCCTCCTTGTTCTATTTGTTATTAATATAAATTAGTGAGAAAATAATTTGAAATCTCTGACTATAATTGTGGATTTGCCTATTTGTTCTTGAAGTTGTAGTAGTTTTTAAAGTAGCTTTTTAGAGAAATTCTGGGCTCTGTTTCCTACCTACCACACCATAACCATTTCTCCTCTGCCATGCCCTTCGGCCTGCTTTGGAACCAGCTAACTGTGGGCTGAATCTTCTATAAACTGTGTGTTACGATAAACCTTGCTTCCTTTAAATTGTGGGTTTGGGGAATTGAGTCTCAGTGATGAGAATGTAACTAACTCAATTCCTATATATTCCTGTCACTTTGTGTGCGTGGCTTTCTCCCCGTCAGTGTCTCACACCAAGATTTTAAATTGGTTAAAATCAACCTACACAGTACATTATTTTCACCCCCCAAACCTACAGTTTACATTAACATACATTGTGTTTTACATTCCGTGGGTTTGAACAAATATATAAGGATATGTATCTGCCATTTTAGAGTATCAGATAGACTAGTTTCTCTGACCTAAACATCTTATGTTCTACATCTTCATCCCCATCATTCGCTTAACTCCTACGAACCTCTGATCTTTTTATTGCCTCCGTAGTTTTGTTTTTCTCAGAATGTCATGGAGTTGAAATGGTACAGTAAGTACCCTTTTCATGTTGGCTTTTCCACATAGTGAGGTGCAGTTCAGGACTCTCACGTCTTTTCACGACTTGGTAGCTAATCTATTTTTAGAGATAGAAAACACTGCGTCACATTGTTGCACATAGTTTACCTGACAGTTTGCCTGCCAAGGTACATCTTATTATTTCCAAGTTTTGACACTTATAATTAAAACTGCTAAAAATGTGAATGCAAGGTTTTTTGTGCACATATCTTTGCTTTTTTAAAAATTGATTTAGATATTTTAGTTTATTGGTACAATTTAGGACTACATTAATCACTGGGGTCTTGTATATTTATATCAACTATCTTGGTTCTTATTTTTCCCCATTCCCCTTGCCTTCCCTTCACCCTATCTATTTACAAAGGCTTTGTTTCTATATTTTTCCTTTTCATATATTTTTTTCTTTTCCCTATTTATCTTTCCCCTCCTCCTCCCACTTCCCTTACTTCTTTAGATCTTTCTTCCTATTACACAATGTCAATTATATATTTTGATCCTTGTTTATGCTTTTAGAAAAACTATTTGTTATTTAAGCATGTGTGTCCTATCCATGTGCAAATATCTTTTTAAATCCTTTAGTAATTAATTCTCTTTTTAATTCCTTTACTACCAAGGATTCCAATACTAAGGTATGATGCTGCTTAAATGTGTGGTAAGAGTATATCTAGTTTGTTTTTTCAAGAGACTGCCATGTAGCTCTTGGCCTAATAGGTATGTATTGATATCCCCTTGTTTGAATTTGTGGGTTTTCTAATGATATATGCTGACTATATTTTTATATTCTTATTATTCAGATGATTGTTCCAATTTTTTGTTCATTTTTCAAACATAATATTTAATTTAAAATTGCTGAGTTTTAAGAGTTTTTGTGTATAGCTTAGATGAATCCTTTGTCTGATTCATTTTGCCCATGTATTTTTCCAGTCTCTGACTTGTTTTGTCATTCTCTTCATAGTAACTTAACCAGAGTATTAGCTGTTAATTTTAATGAGGTGCTCGTTAGCAGTTATCTTTATCATGAGTCAAACATTTAGTGTTGCATATAAAAAAGTCACTGTCAAGCATGAGATTATCTGGATGTTCTTCTTTGTTATAGTTCGCATTTTCCTCTAATTTCAGGAATCCATTTTTAGTTGATTTTTGTAAATGGCTTAAAGTCTATGTGTAGATTCAGTTTTCCACGTATGGATACCCAGTCAGTCCAGAATATTGAAGAGTCTGTTCTCCATTTTGCTCTTGTCAAGCGTAATTTTATCACAGTTGTATGCATCTCTCTAGGATCTGTTTCATTAATTTACTATCTAATCTTTACTATCTAATCTCTAAAAAAAGCACACTTTTTTATTACCATATATTTATAGCAAGTCTTAAAAAGTGGAGGGTCAGTCCTTTGACTTCGGTCTTCTCCTTCAATGTTGTACTGACAATTTTAGGCCTTATGTCTCTCCAAATAAAATTTAGATTGAGAGTATTGCAATCTACTAATTTGCCAAGATTTAACTATGATCACAGTGAATCTACAGGTGATCAAACTGGGGAGGTAAAACATTTTGACAGTGTAAATCTTTCTATTCATGAACATGAAATATCTATTTATTACTTTTAATTTTTCTTCAAAATTCTGTAGTGCTCCTCAAACAGATTTTCTACCTATTTTGTGAGATCTATGCTTATTCATTTCTGTGTGCTAATTTTTAATAATATTATGCTTTTTCTTTCAGACTTCAATTGCTTATTCCCACTATATGAAAAAACAATTGACTTGCATATATTAGTTATTTATTGTTTGAGCATTCTATAATTGCTCATTAGTTCAAGGAATTTTTTTGTTGTTTCTTTGAGATTTTTATACATAAAAAAATCATCATTTGTAAATAAGCTCAGTTTTATTTTTTCTTTCTCAATCTGTACATTTTTTATGTCCTGGGATATAGAAAGAGAGACCATCTAGAAAGCTAAGAGTTCTAATAAAGGGAAAACAATGAGAGCATACGTAATTTATTTTAGAATTTTAAATCCATTTAGTTTTTTCTTTATAAGTAAAACCCTCTGCAATAGATTAAACTCAACAGTTTCTTGAATCATGCTTCTTTCAAAATTCAACTTCTCTTTCTTCCTACTCATATTCTTTAATATTTCTATTATTATTGAATTAATAATATCAGTGCATGTGGCTACCTAAATATAATACAGAACAACATTCTTGCTCTGTGATAACAGGTGATATTAAAATAAATTTGAGATGTGGTTAAGGGAAAACTCACCTATATAAGAAATGAAACAATTAGAGAGAAGTAACAGTAAGACGAAAGCCTTTGATTAAATGAAGTAATTCACTGTACTAGTAGTAAATTCAGTGTTCTGATTTCATGCTGAGAAATCAAGCAAAGCCTGGATAGGGACATAAATTTTCTCTTTGTGGAAGGCTTCCTACTGCTCAAGAGACAGACATCAATCAGCCTTGAAAATATTTTTCAAATTTTAGATGGCATCTTCGTATTTCTTAGCATTCAGTTCCTCTCCACCTAACCCATCTATGGGTATTACTTCTCATCCTAACTTTATAGTACTCACATCTACCTAAAGTTATATCATTATGTTCTTAAACAGAAAGATACATTTAATATTTGAACTATAAGAAAATGCATATCATTTTGTCCAGAGTTTAAAACTAGGTTTTATCTCATACCCAGTTTTATCTCATACCCTTGGTGGCCATTCTCAGTTGGAATTCTGCTTGTGTTCTCAAGAAGATGAAGTTTCATCTGAGGACAAGCAAACTGAAGGTTTGCCAGGGCTTTGATGTGCCCACTTAGTCATGTTATATATTCTTTTTGATATCTGTTGCTTTCCCTTTGTCAGTATCTTCTTGAGGATTTTTTGCACCTACATTCATTGGCCTATAATTCTTTTGTTTATTTGTTTGTTTTGTTTTTGGTTAGATCCTCATCTGGTTTTCGAAACAGAATAATACAAGCTTGCAGAAATGGCTCTGGGGAGAACTGGCATTAGATCTTTGCTGAAGTTCTTGTGGAATTCAGTGTTGAATTCATCTAGTCCTGAGCTCTTCTTGGTACGATTTGTATTACTGCTTCGATTTCATCGTCTCTTACTGGATTATTCAAAGTAAAATTTCTAAACAATATTCTGTAAAATTGTTCAAGAGATGTGGAAATGTTGGTCCCTTCTATCTGGGAGCTGCTCTTAGAAACTGCTTTGATACTTTTCACATTTGTTTTAATTAGTAGGAGGTGGTACTTAGAATTGTGTGTTCCCACAGCCATTGAACTAAATTTGTCTCTCATAGACCTCAAGCAAACTGTGGGTCTCAGCTTGAGAGACATGGATTTAAATAAATAGATCTTATACTTTGAAGATGAAGTTTTTCTAAAACATTACTATAAAATAGTTTTTATAGAGTAAATATGAGTTCTGAGACTTCTACAAAAACTAAACATTGGAAGAATGTAATTGAACTAAAATTCAAAATAAAAATAAGCTTAGCATGGTCTCCTGAGTATATATATGCCTGTGAACCTCACTTTGAGAAAATTTTGATACAATACGTTAGGGTTTACTGTGTATGGCCATGTGTCTATCATCTCATCTCATCTTGCAAGAAATCCATGTAATCAACAACAATATCATCTACCCCCCTTAACTGAATGTATGATCTTTGATGGGGCTAGCATTTTAGTCTTGGTCTTTTAATTTTAAGTATCACTAGTATCAGATGCCCTTTCTACCATAAGTGCTTTTCATGGTGCTTAAGAACTTATTAAACTCTGTCATGTAATTCATCACATGTGGATTCCAGGAGGACCACTGGGATAATAGGATAGATATTGTTTCTGTGAGCAACATGATACTAAGGTCCATGTCTTCTTTAGTGCTCTCTGGACCCTGTCCCTTATTTTATTAAGAAGAATTCATTTTTCCACTACTAGTCTTTTTAGGTTGCTTGATTATAATTTTTAGCAAAATTCAGATTATCCTAAATATCTAAAGCAATGTGTATTTATTAAATTCTATTGTATGTTTAATTCTGGATAATATAGAAATTATGTAAAACAGTATTTCAGGGGGTTCAATAATAATTTATTTATTCAGAATCCCTGGGGGATTAATCCTTGGGGCAGAAAGTAAGGGAGCCATGTTGGTTTAAAGCAAAAGCTAAACTATCATCATTTTGGAGATTCACAGAAGTACCTACAAAGCTATGTAGAGCTCTGCAGCATCAGTCTATTTATTTCACTCAGTAGTTCTTAAATTTATTTACGTGTGTGTGTGTGTGTGTGTGTGTGTGTGTGTGTGTGTATGTGAGAGAGAGAGAGAGAGAGAGAGAGAGAGAGAGAGAGGAGACAGACAGAGAGAGAGAGAGAGAGTGCACACATGCTGAATAGACTCCAAGCATGTGCCACTTAAATAAGGAATCAAGATTCACTAATGATAGCTTGAAACACCCTGCTTTACAGCTGCTACTATACAGTTTCAGTGTGTCCTTCCCAAGTCTCAGAGGGCCCAAGCTCTTCTGTTACCTGAAACCTGTGTCTTTCAAGTTTCAGTGTCCCCTAGTCACTGAAGTGGAGAAAGCGAAATCATTTCTAACAATGGTCTTTCCTCTAGCAAGGCCAACCCAAGCAAGTATTTGTGATCCTGTTTTAATGCAACATATACCACAAAATGTTTTTGGTTCATTCAAGTGTAAACTCGGTGACACTCAAAAGGACAACGTAACAACCAAATATTTTGAGTAAACCAATGAGCTATTTATTACTGCAAAACATTGCAGAACAGGGCTTTTGTATATAAGGATGAAATAAATGTTAATCATCACCATTGTTCCTATTATTATCTGTCTTATAACCTATAAAATTAACCTTATTTTATGCATTGCAGGTGTTTTGAATATTTGAATGCATATTATATTTCCATAAACTGAAACATGCTTAAAGATCACATATAGCTAGATGTTGAAGGGTTTCTTGCCCAAATTTTGAAAATTATAATTGTGGATTAGTTGCAATATGATTATAATACACTGAGAAAGTGTGCAGTTCTAAAATTTATTTTCAACATTCTGAAAATGAACACAATAAACAGAAAATAACAATTGTGATATAGGATTTATATATGGAATATAATGTTCAATACAGAGAAAAGAGTCCATGGATGACTGACTCTACAGAAACAATATTGTAGAAAAGATGAAGAATGACTATGTCTATAAGAAAAATGTAAATGCATTTAAGATTTAATTCTATTCTTAATTCATAAATAATTATCACATATATTTATGAGGAGCAATGTGGTGTTTCAATATGTATCAATGATCAAGTCAGGGTAATTAGAATATTCATCATTTTGAAATTGTCTCCCTTCAGGGAAATCTTCTGAAACAATTTTTATTGTGGAGATGTTTATTCAGGAAAGTGTTTGCAACATTTTTTTTGCTCTGGATATTCACACTATGTGTTTGGTAAAATCTTCTTGCATGTTATACATTGATGACATTTTCATCCTGGAAATGCATTGCCTTCATAATTGAGCACCCTCCATGAGGTGCATCAGACCCACATGTGCTTTGAAACATATTAGAGCCAATATATTAGGAGTTATCAGAACATATTGCTCAATAATAACAAAAAATGAATCAAAATGTCCCATTTTAGCTTCAGTAGCAGCAGCAGGGCACAGTGGACCACAGAACTGATTAGTTACTTATTAAATAGAAATAGTGGTGACAGAGTCTTAAAATATCAAATTAGTCTAACAAAGCTCCTAGCAAAATAGAAATACCTGAGCATAAGTTGGGCTGCACACATTGTAGGGCACCATCCTTGAAACTTGGAAATAACCAAGTTCTTACTGATGTTGCCTTCTGCCACATTTTTCAGACTCTTGGTCCTTAACAGTAGCTCTAGCTTTCTCTGCTTTCTGTATATTTTTTCCTGTAATTTGTTCACCAAATCTGAGATGATACCTAGGATATTAAGGACCTAACCACATTAGATCTAGTGTAAAAATGATCATTTACCTGGTCATGGATACTGAAAAATGTGAAACAAACCCAATCTTTACAGCAAGTGTAATTATTGGGCAGCACCACCAGATGCCTTGACCAGAGAAGGAATGGAAAGTCTGAAATAGAAGCAATTGCATATGCTATTAATGCATTTGGTAGATCATTGGGTCACTAATAATAGTTGGCAACTAACCGGCAAAATAGAATCAATAGTTTTTAGGAGCTAGATAGTGAACTAGTGTTCTGAGTAGCTATCTTCTTATGGAAGATGAGAATTTCTGTGAAGTCTGGAATGCTGCCTGTGAATTTTGAGTACATGCATGCACCATGAAAAGGAGATTACCGAAATGTGGTACATATAAATTCTAAAGCTTAGCACCATTCAATCTTACAGCATGATGAATATTGGATGTCTCTTATCTCATCATTGATAGTTTCATTTTTGAACATTATGAAGGATCAGCATCTGTTTATTGGCAGCAAGGTAAGTCCAGTGAGGCAAGAAAAGCAGAAAAAAATGGTCATAACAGAGTTTGGGAGCAAACTCCCTATTTTCTCTCTGTGCTGATAATGTCTTCAAATGGATGTCTGTATCATTTCATGAAGCATCCATCTCCAGGTTCCTCTTCACCCTGGAAGAGGTTGGATGCCTTTCTGAAGCCTTTCAACTATGTAAGGTCTTCATTGTGGGATTGGGTTGGGGAAATGGAGGCTGTTTATATTTCACTTTGCCTCTAGTCAGACTTTCCTCTACAACTAATTTTACGGCCTCGGGTGTATCTGCTTTTGAATATCCTTTACATCCATCTGCTATGAAGATGAATTAGTTATTTAGGTAGCAATCAGATTCCTGGTTTAGCCAAAGTGTATCCATTTCTCTTCAGGCCTATTAAGCTGAGGATGAAGTTTCGGGCTAATGTTCAATGCAATCACCACCGCACTGGAGATGTCAGGCACCTAAATATTTTCTGTTCACTAATGAAAAACTTCTTTCTAAAATGAGAGGTATAGAAAAAGGAAAGAGGAATGATGGGAAAGAAAAAGTCAATAAAGACTTAGAGAGCCAATTAAGCATTTAGGTAGCTGCCAGCTTTTATTACCTCCAACTTTGACTTACACTGCTAAGGTCAGCAAGTGGTCAGTGCAGCAGGTATGAAGGAATGACATTAGGGTCCTTAATAGAGGGAACATCAAATTCCTAAATGATAAAGAAGGTATGATTGGCCTTTATGGCAGGGAAAAGTACCCTTCATTACTGGGCCAGGATAAACCTCTCAACAAACTTTTAATCAAAAGAAGGATTCTCCCACTACTACACAGATTGTCAAGCTTCCCACCAAATCTTTCATCTGAATGTGCCATCTCCACAGACACAGACACACACACTTCTCAGAAAGTTAAGCAAGGACAGGTAATAGTGGGGGAACAATATCACATTTATGCATTGTGAACCCTAGAATATGTGGAACTGGGGGAACAATAGGGTAAAAGGGATGATGGGGGAGGGTGAACAAAATCAAAGTATATTATGTGCATATATGAATGTGCCAAAATGAAACACGTTAATCTGTATAATCATTATGCATTAATAAAAAAGATTTGAAAACAATTATGTTTATATTCTACATAGATTAAGGCACAGTGTGAGGTATTTGGAAGGTATATTAAGAATGAAATTTTTTTTAATGAATAGGATTTTTTAATTCTGATTTTTCTTGTTGTGATGAGACCTTCATCCATCAGGCTATGAAGAACTGAATCTTGCTAACAGTCACATGAGTGAGCTGGGAACAAACCCTTCTGGTCTAGCTTTAAGATGACTCCAGTCTTATAGTGTGACCATGTGTCATGATTGCCTACATCTGGCAGTTTGCATGGAATTTCAGCTTGATTAATATTGGGATGTAGCGGTGGGATTGGTAGAGCACAGTACTGGGTGTGTCTGGGGGAGCCCAGGAAACCTGAACTTGGGGGTTTATGTCTGGTCCATCACTCACAATTTTTTGGTGCTGTTCCCCTGCTCTATTCAGCCATCATGAGCTAAGCAGGTTCACTTCACCATACCCTTCCACCATGATGTTCTTCATTTGGACCCAGCAGACCACAGTCGGGGTCCTCCAAAACCAGAGCCAGTTTAAACTGCTCCTCCTTTCATTGTCATGTTCATGCATCGTGTCACAGTGGTGGGAAAGCAGACTAATAAAATAGGACTGAGGGACTTTCCTGGACACAGGACTTCCAGGGTTAAAAATGAGGGAGTTCAAAAAAACTCAAAGGTTGCTCACATTATTTATGAGCCAAGAAGTCCCAGGTAATCTGCATGCAGATTACTAGCCACAAAAACTTTGAGAAAGTGTTATTTCAACCCACTAAGTTCTAGGCTAGTTTGTTATGTAAGATAGGTAAAATTGACACCTAGTATACTATCAACCAGAGTTTCACTGACAAGGTAGGCACAATTATAAAAAGATCTAGTTTCTCCTCCAGCAAAAGGGTTTCTTAGCAAAATTATAAGGCTTCAATTCAAACATTTTACAATGAAATTTAACTATTATCAATAATTGTATGTGAACAGAGATTCCTAAAGTTGTTGTAATGTTTCACTCTTAAGTAAACTGACAACCAAGGTTAAAGAAAGATGTTAATATAATGGTCAAAGGGCAAAGAAAATGAACAAAGGAAACCAATTTAAAGGTAAAAGAAAATGTAGACAGCAAAAAGCAAAAAATAAATCCTTTAACATAATTGCTACTGTACACAAGAATATATTCAGAAAAGTATGAGAAAGTGTACCCAGGAAATCAGAATAAGTGTTTTAGGAAGGAGCATTAATCCTGAAAATGGACAGTGATATGAAAGATAACAAATCCTCAGAGATGTTAAAAGATACGGGTACATTTCTCAGAACACTGAGTCAAAGAGTCAAAGATATAAAAGATGAAAAAGAATTAAGCAGCAGCCTAAACTTAATAGGAATTCCAGAAAACCAGAGAATGAAAAAACAAACAGAAGAAAAGTCATAAAATAATTCATTAAAAATCCATCTTGAAAACGGCCAGCAAACACCCAGGACAGTAAGAAAAGGTCTACATCATCAATGATGAAAAACTGGAAGAAAAACTAACATCATAAAAATTTAGGACACCAGAAGTAATGATAATAACCTAAAAATAATTAGAAACAACAGATCAATAATGAGAAGAGCCTCAGATTTCTCAAAAGCATAACATGTAATACAGTGTTACTCAAAGAAAATGATTCCCAATTACAATTCTCTTTCCAGAACAACAAAATACTAAAACACTTGACAGTAGATTATTAGGGTGCAAATGGGATAAATACAAATGAAGACCACTGTTTGCCGCAATTTCTTGTGAAGTATGACAGACCTATGTAGGTAGGGTTGGCTGTAGGTCTATCAGGAAGGCTAATAATGCTCAGCAGTACTTCAAGGACCCCTTTGTTTTGTTTTGGTTTTTTTTTTTTCTGATTTCTGAATTTATAGGTGTGTGCTGTGTGACTTTTTTTGCCATGTAGTTCAAAAACAGTAACAGATGTTGTATTCAAGCAGAAGCATTCAGAATTATGAGTCTCCTTCACCATATTCAGTTTTTCTGCAGTTAAACCCTGAAGACATGTGTGAAAATAATGAGACTTTGTTACCCTTAGCCAGGACTAGTATGGACAAAATGGTGTGACTATTGACAATGGACCTGGAGGGTGATAAGAAGTCCTGTTTGTTTTAAGGCATTAATGGTTTTGAGTTAGCCATCCTGAAGAATGTAATATATGGTCTTCTGTTTATGCATAATATGAGATAATTTAATATGTTTATGTGGTAAAACAAAAACGGCAACAAGAGGAAGAATATCAGGCAAAAGGACAAACAATTAAGACACAGAGGAGAGAAAAAAGATAGAAACCAAAGGACAATAGACTAATGAATCAACCTTCATTATGAAAAGAAAAGCTACATCATTTATGATAGAAGGAAATGAGCTGTAATGGGATATAAATGTAGATATTAGGACATTTTCTGTATATCTTCTTTCTGAAAAAGATTACTTGTTATATATTATTGAAATTATGACAAGAAAGATGGTGAGATGTAAATATACAAGTTAGTTCAATTGTGAACACAGAAGTCACATTATTCAAATCCAAGAATGAAGGATTTTACTTCAGGGAATTAGAGTTTTTTACAAATATGAAAAATATCAATGGAAAAAAGTGATGTAGCCAAAATGAAAAATCTCCACTTTCAGTTACAAAACAGGAGGATCCTAAGGGTTCACATTAGAAACTGCTGGAAATCTCTGAACCTTTTACAAGTGTATGACCAAATATCTTGGCTTGCATAAGTAAAGTGAGTGGTTCTGAGACTTGTTGAAATTCTATGTCTATTCATTAGTCTGCAAATGCATGCAGAAAATGATAGCTTCTACTTCCTCCTCACCTTGAAATTAATGGCAGATATGAAGTGTACAGTAATTCTTGGGAAGGGGATTCTGGAAATTGTAGTTTCCTCTTCACAAATCAGAGGATGTTCATGAAGGAGGTAGAACTTATGGCAGATCGATGAGACAATCCAACATAATGAGTATTTTCAAACACTGTCCTTTGTGACAGAATCCCATGGTTCAAGAAAATCTGAATCGCTTGTAGTAAAAGGCCTGCTTTGCTAATGTTGAATACCTGCCTCAAAAAACAAAAACATGGTGGGGATGTGGGGAAGGAGGAACACCGCTCCAGACACTTATAAGCTAAATGAATACACAGAGAGGCAGTACTCTTAAGTGAAATAAATAGGACACATGTTTAAATACTGAAAAGTTTCTGTAGTATGAGAAACTGAAAGTGTAAATAAGGACTAAAAGCTGTAATAGATAATGTGAAATAGGAAGAAAAGGGGGCAAAGAGGAAGGGGAAAGGAAAGAAGGGAATGGAATTAATATAAGAAAATGAAAGAATGGAAACAAAGTCTTTGTAGATAGGGACAGATGGAGGGGGATAGGGAGGGATGGATGGGTTGAAGGGAGGGCAGGGAAAGGGGAAAAATAAGAACCCTGATGGATTATGTAAAGGTATAAATTTCCAACAATGAATGTCATTATATTGTATACCTTAAATGTACCAGTAAAATTAATTAAAATAAAATTAAAATAATTAATAATAAAATTTAAAAAACAAAAAATAAGGCCAGTGTCCTGATTTCCCTTCTTGTTGAATAATGGCCAGTTGTTCTAGATTTTTTTCAGTCAGATATATAGTTAGAGTCTTACAGAGTACTCAGGAAAGAGGCAGGTCACACACCATGTGGCTTTCCCACACAGATGTAGCAGCACTGTTCAATTCTCAGCTAAGGTTGTGCATTTCTGTTCTGAAATCCCATGGTCAGAGAAGATCCAGCAGCTCCTTTGGTAGATGTTATGTTTGGAGGTGTGTCTAATTCAAGGATCCATTGTGATTGAAGGTTGGATCATTGGGATGGGTGCCCTTGAAGAGGACTGAGACTAAAATCTCTCTCTCTTTATGCTTTGCAATATTTGATTTACACACACACATCACAACCACCACAATGAGGAGATGCAACCAAGGGAGAGGGTCCTCATCAAAATTGAATTGATGCAGTCATCATGCCCTTAAACCTCCAGAACTGTGAGCTACGCAAACCTTTTCTCTTCATTGGCTGGTTGCCTCAGGTATTTCATTGAAGCAGTGTAAAGCTGACTGACACAATACACTCGGGTCATGACGTGGCTCTGAGAGTTATTCCTGGAACGATAGCCTAACATCTGTTCTTTATTTTGAATTTAACAAAGCCTTCTCTATTTAAATAAGGCAGGGTTTCCATTGCGTACAACAGTAACACTGGCCATTACTCTGTGATTTGAGAGAGTGTTAAAAGCTTAGAAAAGCCATTGTTGGGCTGAAAGGAGATGATTAAGGGGCATCTGGAGAGACAGCCAGAACACCAGATAATGTAGTGTTATATTGACAGTGATCTTAGTCTATATGATTTTTCTGTGTGCTAGACATTTTTCTGTGTGGTAGGCATTACAGTTTACAAAGTGGACAAAGAAGATGTCTAAATTAACCTAGAGCACTCCTGACTAAACAGTTGAAAAATATTAAAGAATTGAATAGTCAAACTATAGTCCAGGCAAAGCAGTGTTAAAAATGAAAACTAGAATTGTGCTCATTAGTGTCCACATGTAGTCAGTCATGAGTCTCTGGAGATGGTAGTTCCATCTTACAGTTATAAACAGTTATTAGAATCTATCTATCAAATTTTCCTGATAAATCTGCTTAAATTCTCTGATAACTCTACTCTAATTTGTATCACTGTTTGTACAGTTTGCCAATAAGAAACACAGCGAAGCCACTAGGTTAGGAAACAAAGGAACAAATGCCTATTGAGGAAATAAAGCAAAAACAAAACAAAATAAAACAAATGATCACATTACATTATCCTGCCTCGTGGTACAGGTTGAGTGTAACTCACCTATAATGCTTGAGAACAGAAGTGTTTTAGACTTCAAATGTGATTTGGACTTTGAAATATTTGTATATACATAGTGAAGTATCTTGGTGATTAGACCCAAATGTAAATATGAAATTCATTTATGTTTCATATATATCAATGGTGGTGAACCTATGGTACTTAGGCTGCAGTGGGCATGTAGAGCCTTCTGTCATCAGGGGAGTCAAGTCACCCCAGCATCATCCCAGCAGCTGAGCACTGGATAACAGCACACACAGGGTCCATGTGCCTGCTTGGAAAGGAGTAACTGTATGAGGAGATGATGTTATGAGCTTCAATTTATTACCACAGTTCATCCAAGGTTTCACATGGCTGATCAGTATTCAGTTTAATTGCAGTGTTAGTACTTTGCAGCAAATAAGTTTTGGGTTGCGGTTTGGACACCTGGACTAACATGTTCACCATCACTGATATACCATTCATGTAATCTATAGGTAATTTTACACAAGAAATCTTTAGTGCAACTCCAGTTTTATTTTAAGCCATGACGTTAAGACAGGTGTTGAGTTTTCCATTTATAACATGTTGGTGTCACACATTTTTCAGATTTTGGTGCATTTCACATTTTTGGATTATAGATGCTTAACCTACATCCAAAAATCAATGTATTCAAGGAGAGATTAGAAAGAAGAAACAGCTGCCTTGATACCATTGGTATCTGCACACAGATCCCAAAAAGAAATGGTGGGGACCAGAGTGGTGTGGCTGCAGGTAGATCCAGCCAGGGCCCCACCCCAACCACAGATACAAAGCCCTTTGTATTAGGCTTGGATACAGAGGCCCAATACAAAGGCCTATCCAGAAAAGAGCTGCAAAGGTGCACAAGTCTAAGCAAGAGGAAAACTTTGATACCATTGTTAAGCATGCTCAGATCCTGGCAAGCAACTAGGTGCACAAGAAACAGCCAAAGGCCCATCTAATTACCATTGGTAAGTGTGTGGAGACCCTATTCAAAAGCCTGCTCAGACACCAGTGATTGGGGTGCACAGCTCTCAGCCAAAGGCCCTCCCAGACAACAGCTATATAGGGGACCTAGCCAGAGGGACACCTAGATACTATCCCAAGTGTACACAGGCCCCAGCAAGAAGCCTGCTCATACAATAGGTCAGCTGAGGGATCCAGAAGGCCACCATTTGAACCCAGGAATTGGTACACTGGTTAGCAGCAGAGAAAACATTGCTCTGTGGCTTGCTGAGAATTAAAGATCACTGGGTGAGAAAAAAAAATTCAATAAAGGCATAGCAGGTTTTATCTGTTGAAATGAGAAGATATGTAAAGAAATCTCAAAACAAGACTTCTAGATCACCTAAGGCAACCCCAAAGGGAAACTAGATGGAACAATCTGATACTTAACCCCCTGGACTCCATGAACTGGCAACAAAAGAAGATCTGGAAACATGAAATCAGAAATAATTTCTCAGATAACAGAGATTGTGCACATAGTGCAAGACATGATTAATAAATCTAGAAAAGTCACAGATAAAAAATAGAGGAGTGGAAGAACATGATAGAATCCCAACATAGAAAACAAATGGAATCCATTAAACAAATGCAAACAGACTTCCAAGAGATTTAAAACTCTATTGAAAGTTTACACAGCATAATGCACCAATGCAATGATAGAATATCAGATATAGATGATATGATTGTAATTATTGACCAGGAAAAGAAAATTTTCTTAAAAATAGTTAGGGACCATGAGAAATCAATCAAGCAGCTGCTAGATGATTCAAAGAAGAAAAATATGAGCCTGATAGGAGCCAATGAAGAAACCAGAGAGAGTGCAGATGGCATAAAAAAAGTTCACAGAAGTAATGGCAGAAAATTTCCCAAATAGGGTAAAAGAACTTGACAAATAGATAAGTGATTCATATAGGACTCCAACTAGCCATGATAAAAAAAGAAAGTCTACACATAGGTATATAATAGTTGAGATTCCAGAAATGCTACAAAACAACAAAATTCTACAAGTAGTTAAGGAAAAGAAACAAATCACATAGAAAGGAAAGCCCATCAGAATCACAGCAGACATCTCAACACAAATACTCAAGGCAAGAAGAGCTTGGAGTGTCTTATTTCAAGTCCTAAAGGAAAGCAACCTTCAACCCAGATTGGTGAATTCTGCAAAACTATCTTTCAAAATTGATGGATTTATAATAAATTATAAGACAGTTTCATGACAAGGAGCACCTCAGGAACTTCATGACTACCAAACCAATCAAAAAAACTTTTAAACAATATCCTAGGAAAAGAGGATCACAACCCCAGCAAGCCTAGCAGAATGAATCCATCAGGCACAACAAGAAATTAAATGCGAAGGAGAAGAATCCAACAAAAAGGAAAAATCATGACAAGGATAAGTCAATACGTATCAATTATAACTATCAATGTTAATGGTATCAATTCACCAATTAAAAAATATAGTGGTGCAGAATGGGTCAAGAAGCAAGATGCAACAATGTGCTGAATACAAGAAACACAATCCAAAAAGAAACATGTAGGCTGAAAGGAAAAGGGTGGAAAACAGTACTCCCTGGGACAGGCACCCCCCAAAAGCAGGAGGAGCTATCCTCTTTGCAGATTATGGATTTCAAACCAATACTGATTGAGAAAGACAAAGAAGGACTCTGCATCATTGTAAAGGGAACAATCCAAGTGGAAGAGATGACAATCATAAATATATATGCATCAAACTCTAGTGTGCCCAACTATATAAAACAAATGCTAATAGACGTGAAAAATCAAATAAGCACTAATATAATAGTAGTGGAGAACCTCAGTTCCCCACTGTCTACAAATGGATAGATCAACTAGACAAAAATAGAAAATGAAATACTAGAACTCAATCGAACTCTTGCACAAATGAATTTAACATATGTTTACAGAGTGCTCTACCCCACAAAAGCAGAACACATTCTTCTCAGCTGCACATGGGTTGTTCTCCAAAATAGACCACATACTCACTCATAGAACATGTTTAAGTAAGTGCAAAGGAATTGAAGTTATCCCCTATATATTATCAGACCATACTGCAATGAAATAGGAGATCAATAGCAAAAGAAAACACAAGAATTTCAGCAACACAAGGAAATTGAACAAAACACTTCTGAATAACCAATGGGTCAAAGAGGAAATTGAAGAAGATATCATAAAGTTTCTACAATTAAATGACAATGTTAATACAACATATCAGAATATATAGGACACAATGAAATTGTGAGGGAAATTCAAAGCAGTGAATATTCATACCAGGAAAATCAAGCAAGCTCAATTAAACAATCTGATGCTCAACCTCAAACTTTTAGTAAAAGAAGAGAAGAACAGACCCAAAGCTCGTAAGAGGGAGGAAATTATAAAGATCAGAGCAGAAATCAGTGCAATCAAGACTGAGAATGATAGCCCCAAAATCAATGAAACAAAGAGTTGGTTCTTCAAATGAATAAACAAATTGACAAACCCTTAGCCAATCTCATTGAAAAAGGAAAGAAAGGGCAGAAATCCATTCAATTAGGAATAAAAAGTTGAAATTACAATGGACCCAGAAAAAATCCAGAGGATAATCAATACCTACTTTATGAACCTACTCTCCAGTAAGATGGAAAACTCAGAAGAAATAGACAGATTCCTAGATACGTATCCATTACCAAAATTGCATGAAGACCCACAAATTCTAATATTAATATTAATCAATAAAATTGAAAACGTAACAAAAAACTTACTGACTAAGAAAAGACTGGGCCCTGATGGCTTCACTGCTGAATTCTAAAAAACATTTAGAGAGGAACTATTGTCACTACTGCTTAAACTCTTCATTGAAACTGAAAGGAGAAGAAATACTCCCAAATTCATTCCTGGAAGCAAGCATCACTTTGATCCCAAAAGCAGAGAAAGGCCCAGATGAAAAGAGAATGATAGGCCAATCTCAATAATGAACATAGATGCAAAAATCTTCAATAAGATACTGGCAAACAAAATGTAGATCATCAAGAAGGTCATATACCCTAACCAAGTGGGATTCATTCCAGGGATGCAGGGATGGTTCAACATACACAAATCAATAAATGTAATGTACTACATTAAAAGAGCCAAAAAAAAAAAAAACCTCATATGATCATCTCAACAGATACAGAAAGTCTTCGACAAAATCCAGCACACATTCAAGATAAAAACAAAAAAATTAAAATAGATGATCTCGACCTCAATGTAATAAAAGCCATCTATGAAAAACTAACAGTCAATATCATACTAAAGGCTCAAAAACTGAAATTCTTCACATTAAAATCAGGAACAAGAAAGGATGTCCACTATTAACATTCATGTTCAACGTAGTTTTGGAAACATTAGCCACAGCAATTAGACAAGCAAAAGAAAAGTAATAAAGATAGGAAATGACAAAGTCAAATTGTTAGTATTTGCAGATAACATGATCATCTATATAGAAGACCCCAAGAACCCCTCTAAAAGTCTTCTAGGCTTAATAAGTAAATTCAGTAAAATAGCTGGATACAAGGTCAACACACAAAACTCAATAGCTTTCTTGTAAAGGAACAAGAGACTCACTGAGAGAGAAATGGGGCAAAGAATTACGTTCACAATAGCATCCAAAAAAGTGAAATACCTAGGAATCAACCTGATGAAAGAAATAAAAAATCTCTATTCTGAAAACTATAGTACTCTGAAAAAAGAAATCAAAGATGATAAAAAATGGATAGACATCCCTTGCTCCTGGGTAGGAGGAATCAACATAGTGAAAATGGCCATACTTCCAAAACTGCTATATAAATTCAATTCAATCCCAATTGAAATTCCAGCAGCATACTTCACAGACATTGGAAAAATAATCCAAAAATTCATTTAGACAAGAAGAGACCTATAATAGCAAAAGCAATGCTAAACAGTAAAGACAAGGTATGGGGTATCATAATCCCCAAATTAAAAATGTATTACAAAGCTACTGTGATAAAAATAGGATGATACTGGCAAAGAAGACCTGAGGACCAGTGGAACAGATTAGAAGATGCAGACACACTCAGCCACTTCATCTTTGACAAAGAAGTCAAACACCTTCGCTGGAGGAAAGATAGCCTTTTTAATAAATGGTGCTGGAAAAATTGGATTACAATTTACCAAAGATTAAAACTAGACATATCTCTCACCATGCTCTAAACTAAAATAAAATGTATTAAGGTTCTAAATATTAAAACAGAAACACTAAACTGGCTGGAAAAGAGATTAGATAGAGAACTCTTGAAGATATTGACATAGGAAAAGATTTCATGAAAAAAGCCTCAGTTGCACATGAACTATCACAAACAATCAACAAATAGGATAACTTCTTGTTAAAAAGCTTCTTCACAGCAAAAGAAATTACCAACACAGCTTAGAGAAAACCTACAATGTGGGAAAAATTTTTACCAGTTGTTCCTCAGACAAAGGTCTGCTATATAGAATATATAAGGAACCTAAAAGAAATCAGACCTCCCAAATTTAAAGACCCAATCCAAAAATGGGCAGCTGAAATGAACAGACAATTCACAAACAATTTGAAGTAGCAAATAAACATATAAAAAATGTTCAACATCCCTGGTAAATTGAGAGTTGCAAATGAAAACAACACTGAGGTTCCACCTCAGCCCAGAAAGAATAACTGCTATCCTGAAATGAACCGATAACAAATGCTGGTGGGGTTGTGGGGAAAGAGGAACCTTACTCCACTGTTCGTGGGAGTGTAGACTGGTGCAACTACTGTGGAAAGCAGTATGGCAATACCTCAAAGAAGTAGGATTGGAAGTCCCATTTGAACCATCTATTCCTCTGCTGGGTATATTCCCAAAATAATTAAAAGAATCATATCACAGCAATATATATGCACCCATGTTCATGGCAGCACAATTTGTAATAATAGATAAACAACGCAAACAGCCCAGTTGCCCATCAACTGGAGACTAGATAAAGAAAATGTTTTTTTTTTAATAAAATAGAGTACTACTCAGCCATAAAGAATGAAAAATTAGAGACATTTATAGCTAAGTGGAGGCACATTGAGGAGATACTCTTAAGTGAAATAAATGAAACACACGTGTAAATACTGAATAGCTTCTCTGGTGTGAGAAACTTAAAACTGTAAATAATGGCTAAAAGATATCATAGAAAATGTGAAATAGGAAGAAAATGGGCAAAGGGGAAGGGGAAATGGGAGAGGTAGAGGAAAATAAAAAAAGGGAATGGAGTTAATATGAGTAAATGGAAATGGAAACAAAATCTTTATATGTAGAGTGGGGTGGAGGTGTTGAAGGGAGTGCAGGGAAATGAGGAAAAATAAGAACCAAGATAGATAATGTAAAGGTACAAATTTCCAATGATGAATATCATTATTTTGTATTCCTAAAATGTACCAATAAAATTAATTTTTAAATAAAGTCAGAAGAAACATCAGAGTTCAGGCATTATCTTGAAGAAAAAATATTAACAGTATTTTTATTTCTTTATTCATAATGACTTTAAATCTTCTACATTTATCTATTCATAAATATTTTTTGTGAGGTTCTGAGTAGTGAAAATTTTGGAATAAACAAAGTAGAAAAAGTCCCTTCTCTTAACAAAGTATAATCTTGTGGGAGAAACTGACATCCAGCAAGTGATGAAATATATGAAGCCCCACAAATCCTGATAAGAACACCAAACTAAAGGAATACTTAGCACATAGGAGGCATTCAGTTTTAAACTTTGGAAATTAAAAGGGTCTTTCTGAGAAATGAATTAATTATCTCAAATCAGAATAATGAGATGATTAAGGAGTGAGCGTTGCTTCATTAGAAAAAGAAGTAGGATGTACAAAGGTCCTGAGACAAAACAATAACAGATGAGGCAATGCGCAGAAGGTAGAATTTGAGTTAAAAATATTGCGGAAAATGTAATCAGTTTTAACATGATTGGTAACCAAAGTCCTGTAATCTCCCAATGCCTGCACCTGCTCATCAGTACATTCACAGACAGTGCATTCACACTTACAGGTGCTTGTATTTTACTACAGTAGAACTTCTAAAAGCACACTTGTGCTTGGGTATTGGAAAGCCCCACTTGTAAACACAGGCTTCAGACTCAACCAGAAACATTTTTAAAACTTTAGCCAATTACAGAGAGTCTGTGCTGAGACTCAGGAACTCAGCCAACTGGACCTGCCCTGACAATTCATTTTGGGTAGACTTCGCTCTGCACAGCTACCTGATGGTTTAGCCTTCTTTCTGTTGCCTTGGTGTGAATGGTCTGTGTGCTTGTTTCTCTGTATTTCAAATCTCTCTGGCTCTGGATTAACCTTCTTTCTTGAATCCCAGGTTTTCTAATAGGGGAATGCTAACCTGTAATGACTAAAAGAGATTTGAAGGATTTCTAAGCCTTGCATAAGAAAGTACATTCTGAATACACTTCAAATCTGCAGCTATAAATTTATTTGGCAAGGAAAGTATATTTTGCTTTCAATGCATAAGCAGGAGAAATAAAATACCCAATATGACACTGAAAAAAGGAGGCAAAGCCTGGAGGACCCATTATCAAATAAGCAGTGGCTGTTTAAATAAATGAGGAAGCCTGTGGCATCTGCTGGTGAATTGTAATTGGTGACAAAGGAAAATAAAAATATCATTAAGTGCTCTTTCCAAAGTAGGGCCTGCATGAGGGGTTGGGGATGTCAAAGGAAAAAAAAAACTAAAAAGTGAACTGTGCTCAACTCAGAGAGAAGGATTGATGTGAAGTGTTCATTTTATTTATATTTTTAAAGAAAGGTAGTGGAAATGCTAATTTTGCCATTTTTAAAATTACATAAAGCTGGAATCAGTGGAGCAAAAGCAAAAACCCACAAGGCCAGTCAGCCCTGTGGTTTGGATAATGCCCACTGTGTGGTTCATTAATTGTGTGTCTCATTTATCATCTGTCTCTGTCCCTTGAGAGCATCTCAGGAGCAGGGCTAAAGCTCCCTGTGAAGTATGCTGAGAATTTGGATGCTGCTCTTAGAGTCAGGACAGGTAAAGATTTCAGCCTTCTAAAATATAATGCCTTTTAAAAAAAAACAGAGCTACTGTCTGAGATGGCTTTACAGTCTTGAATTGTATCCACTCTTATGCACACATGCATGCTTTATCCTAATGCCATCAGAGACCAAGGAAAATAAATTTTCAGAAAAGGAAACTGTGTGTGAAGTTTGTATGTCTTTTAATGGGGGTAAATCACATCCAAAATCCTTAAAAATATAAAAAAATACAAAGGAACAACCCACAATCTTACATTAGCTAAATATAAAGCAAAAACAAAAAACAAAACTAATAAGTGCTACAATACGGAAATGCTCAGATATCAGGGGTGCCTTAAAACAAGATACTTCTTTCTGTCTAAAGGCAATAATTAAATGTGAAAGATTTACAAATGGCGTAGGTGACTCGGTTACTTCAAGCGGCACTGCTGTCAGGAATACAGCTTTTCAAAAATGTTGAACAATTATTTTCAGAACTTCTGAATTAGCGTAAGTGAGTTACTTGTTTTTTTGAAATAATTTTCATTCGAAAGAAATTTAATGTATATTAAAACTATGCATGAAAGACTTCTTTTTATGTAAAGTGGAATTACAGCTTAATCACAGGTAATTGCACGTACTTTATTATCCTACTCACTATAATTGTATGTCTCCATGGTGGAAACATGAATGTATAGGTATGAAAGTATTTATATTTCTAACTTCCACCTCTGCTGTGATCTCAATATGCATACATTTGAATTTCTACTCAATATGTTTACTTAAAGGTACACATAACATTTTTTATGTCTGAAATGAATTTCCTAATTTCTACCTTACTACCATCCCTACTCCAAAACGTTCCTTTTCTGCACTTTTCCTTCTCAGTAAATGTCACCTTTATAGTTATGGTAACTTAGAAGAAAACTTGGGGCTCTTCCTTGAATGCACTCTTCCTATGTTCTCTACATCCAAAACACTGGGAAAATTGTGTAGCTGCTTTTTTCAAAACGATCCAGAGCCTAACAATTTTTCTACTGCAGCCAGCTTCAAGTTCCTACAGTGGAACACCCAAGACTACTAATTTATGTGAATAAAAAAGTTTATTTAACTCACAGCTTTAGAGATTAAAAAGCATGGCATCTGAATCAGCTTAGTTCCGATAAAAGTGGCACTTGGTGCCACACTGTAGCACAGTGTGACCAATCATACATCAGGAAGCAAAAAGAAACTGAGTCCATGAACCTACATGAACTCCTTTCTGAGGGAATGTCACATAAGGGCAATGACCTGAGGACCTCTCTCCAGGACCCATCTATTCAAGATCCACAGCATCTCTCTACCACTACCCTGAAAACCAAGTCTCACAGACCTTTGGGACAAGTTTCCAAATCAGAGCAGGCAGGTACTACCTGGGTCCAAGATATCAATACCATTCGCCTGTACTACATCAACCTTCTCCTAACTTTTCCCCTTTGTTTGTCCTTGTTTCTCTACAGTTTGTTGTAACACAGCTGAAACTGAAGTCTAACTAAAACTCATAGTGGCCCCCAATTCACTGAAAGTCTTACTATCTTTTTCCCTGCCTTTTTTCTTATCTCGCTTACATGACTCCAATCTTCCTCCACCAGCAAGCTCAAAGCTGCTCCCCAAACAATCCAAGCACACTCTTGTTGCTGGGCTTTGTGCTTGGCTGTCCAACTGTACAGACTGCCCCTTCCACAGGTATCTGGGGGTATCTCAATGTCTCTCCATCCTCAGCTTTCTGTTAAATTATGATTATGTCCTGCGGGTTTGGCACAGGAAAACTCTCCAAGCATCAAATCAAATTCAAAACCCTTACAAATGGCGGAAAGCAATGGAAAGTACAGTTTGACTGTGGTTTAGAGGATTAAAAGGGAATTAAATTTGGAAATGTGAGATTTTGAAGGGTGTTACTTCTTGGCTAAGAAATTCAACATTTATCCTAGAGTTAATGGGGATGTGCAGAAGTTTCTGAGCAGGTAGTGAAATAATTAAAAAAGAATAGTCTGGATGGGGTCACCGGGAATAAAAATGGATGTTGAACAGCTAAGCCACATGCTACTGTAAGTGTATGAGTGCTAAGCAGCAAGACACTAATATGGAAAATGTATTATAGAATTATAGAGATTTGCCAAAAAATTAACCATAAAATATGTCAGCTGGATTGATTTGGAAGGCAGGTGTTATTTGCTTATATAACACTTTGTTTGTGAGGCAGACCTGAACACTCCATGCATTCAGTGTATACTATATCACGTTACATCATATTATAATATATTATCCATTTGCCCCCTTTTTCTTCTTTGTTATACTATTTTGTATTTGCTACAAACTGAAATACCATACTTGATCTTAGCCAAAAGGCCGAGAAGGGGATAAACTGAAATACTACATATCAATGAGTCAGTAAGTGTTAACAGAAAAGAGCCACCCAGGAAATATTTGATACTAGCAGACCATACAGTTATTGTTGCAACTACTCTGCCATTATGGCTTGACTGTAGCCATAGGCAGTATTTTAATAAAAGTGAGTGTGGTTGTGATCAAATAAAAGGTCTTTCACCAAAACACATAGTAGGCCAGATTTGCTGTTGACAGCTGGCCACCTCTTTCTCTGAATTATGGCCACCTTGCCTTTCCTATGTAAGGTGTGTGATGACAGATACCTTTGTTTATTGTGCTGATTGCTCTGTCCTCAGCCTTTGAAATAGTGTGGGCACATAGGAACTATAAGGTTCACCATGGAATGGTTAGAGTCACTTGAAGTTAGAAAGAAGGTGGAAAGTTCCATATCCATGTCTTATCGGTATTTGATAGTTCTAAGTATTTCCTACAATGAGTATAGCTATATCCTTTATTTAAAAGATAAACATTGGCACTCTGTTGTTCACAGATAATATTTGAGCTTCTTAGTTGTTTTGAGGAAGGTACCTGTAACCTGTTGGAGCAAAATGTCATACTTTTAAGGTTTAGAAGTACAATTATGAGAACATTAGAATAAGAGCGAGACAGGTTAACTCAAAAGGAGCCAATGATTCAAATGGAATTCTAGGGAGCTAATTTGTATGAGAAGCATATCTGTTACATGGCCTAGTTTTGCAAAAATGCAGGCTAGATGAGAAGAACAGAACATGATTATTTGCTACCAACCACACCCCAGCCTTATTCAAATCTGTGTGAGAAGACAATTCATAATAAGGTTTCTCTGTAAACCCGAAATTGCCACAAGAATGTGGTTTGCTCTAAAGTTAATTATATCATTTTTATAGCTGTAAAGAGAAACTGAGTTCCAAAGATCAAGCTAAATCTTTCTCTTTCTCCTTATCAGCAACATCTTTTTTCTGTTGGTGCGGTAGCAGGGACCAAACTCAGGACCTTGCACTTTCATATGAGGCACAGTTCCACTGAGCTAAACCCCAGTCCCTCTTCCTCCCTATCAAAACAGGCCTAATTTCATATATATAT
>NW_022900928.1:75681298-75693635 GCF_012274545.1 Fukomys damarensis
ATATATATATTCTAAATATATACATTTTCACTAAAAAGGAGTATTCACTGCCAACCATTGAAATGCTTAGTTTGAAGATAATACCAACAGTCTCCCTTTTTGACATTCTGATACATTATTTGGCGTCAAACGCATTCTACCCACTGAATAGTGTTGCATACAGACTGCAACTGTTTGCTTCTTTGATTCTTCCTTCTGTATGATTCTGTTTGCTGAAAATGAGTAACACTTGGGTAGACTTTTAAAAATATAGCTTCATATCTTTAATCGGGTCTTAGTCAAGTCTTAACCTTGTAAAGAGTCATTCAATTTAAAATGAATTAATGTCTCAGCTATGATCCATTACATATTTATTTCGTATTATAACTTTTAGAGGTTAATGTTATCTGCCAGTTTCCAAATCCTCATTGTTCCCTTAGTCATTATCCACAAAGCTGTTCATCTCACCTCTAGCCTTTCTCTGCGACCAGCTTGCATTTAAGATATACTAAAATCCCCATTTTTGCTCAAAATAAAATCTTCAAATATTGGTATTTTGCCTTCTATTTTAACTTTCTGCATATACATAATTTTCCCCACATTCTTTTATTCCTCTGTCTAGCATTTGAATTTCCAAGCCCAGATAAATGAATTAGAAGCCCATCTCACTTACTTCCTAATTGAATGAAAGCAGGCAATTCAGGTATTCTATCTGTGCCTCATCGTGAAATGAAAACATCAATAATATTAACTTTCAAGTTGATACAAAAATGAAATAAATGAATTCCATTTCTGACATAGAGTAAGTGCTCAATAAAATAAAGTTCTGAGGGACCGGGGATTTAGCTTAGTGGTGCTGCTGCTTGCTTGCAAGAGCAAAGACCTGAGTTCAATCCCCAGCACCAAAAAATATCTTTTTAAAAAGAAAGTTCTCATTATTTTTTACTTGCCCCATAAATCTTGTGTCAACTGTTATTCAACTGCTGTGTGAAGATTTCTCTAGAGATAGAAAAGACAGTGTTTTGATATAATGTGGCTTAATATTTATATAGCTATTATTATTTATGGAAAAATGAGAAGACAATGGAATCTCCCAGAGTTAGCATTGGGAAACAGGGAGGTAGAATTTAAGGCAAACAAGGTCAAATTGAGATTAGACTGGGTCTTTCGAGCTCTTCTGAGGGTAATCCACCTCTGGATTTCTTTCAAGCCTGTAAGTTGCCTTAACATGATGAAAATCAAAGGCCAGAATGAAAATAAATTATTTTATTAAAGTTTTATGGTAATAAGTTGGTTAAAGAAGAAAGCTGCTCCCTGAGGGAAAAGGCATGTGTCAGAGAGATGAAAGAAAGAAAATGTCACATGGCACAGAAGCTCATGCAGAATGAACTACAGGTGCAAGTTTTAGGTATAGCAAGTAAATGTGGATAGAGAAGGAAAGATCTGTTAATCTAAACGACATGCCATTTAGCTGAAGCTATCTCTCCGCAGTGCCAAGAATTCTGAATCTGCCGGCATCAACTGCGACTTTGCATCTGTAGCTGGATGTGCCTTTTTGGGGTTTAGCTAAAAATTAAGCTGCAGAAGGGCTTAGAAAGAGAAGTGCAACTTATTTTCTCTGGTCCCTGGACCCTTCTCCAGTTTGGAGCATGTCAGAGAAGCTTGGCCTTCCAAAGATAGCCAACTATATATCAGCTACATGTGCCCAGCCAGTGGAAGCATATTTAATTTTATATGGAGCCTAAAGTAAATAGAAGTAAAAATCTGTTATGAAAAAGCAATAGTTCTCTGAGCTCCCTATCATAAAATTAAAAAAAAAGACAGTGATTCAAGGATTTAGTATAGACTGTGCTCCAGAGGCATCATCCCAGTGTAATTCTACAACTAAGCAAAGAGAAATTTTCAAAAAAAGAAGAGTGTAATCTTACTTAAAAGGCTTGACCCTTAGTGTACTCTATTGTATCTTGAAATTTCCAAATTCTGTATCTTTACTCCTATCATTTCCTCACACTTAGAATTTCTCTCATTTTTCCCACTGTCAGGTATAGATAAAAATAAATTCTTCCATAAAGATTTCCTGTTTACATCAGTCTAAGATTATCCTCTAATCTACTGAATTTCTATAATGCTAGTTCTCTACCCCCAAATAAATGATGAGAAGAAATACTAGCCCTTGAAAAATTACTTCCATTTGTCACTTGAGCCTTTTTATTTGTTAGTTAACCTTTCCTCTTCTATAGATCTACAATGGTCTTCTTGTTTATATTTGTAGTAATAGATTCCAATCATGAAACTATTAGTTTATAAGGTAATATTTGGAAAATGTAACATTTATAGGGATAATATTTAAAGTACTTTTTATAATCTCATAATGTAGCTGGAAAGAGATGCTTGGAATTAGTCTTTCTCTTGTAACAAAATACCTACATCTGGATAAACAGTAAAGAAAAGAGATATATTCAACTGGTGGTTTGGTGTTTCGAGATCATAGCACAAGTAACTCACCTCTCAGCTCTGATGAGGACACACTGGCTGCAAGATGCCTCAGACTGCATAGTGATGTGAGTACATTTGGCAAGATGTACACATGGGAATGGGGGGCCAGAGGATGAGAGTGGCAGGCTTGTTCTTCTACTGCAACTTAGTCTCCCAAGAAGTAAGTGGGAAGCAGGGTCCCACGAAAACTACTATCATCTGAAGGCAGCAGCTCTAAGGACCTCATAATCCCCCATAAGCCTCCATTTCTGAAGGTATCCACACCTTTCTTTGTTGCCACACTGGAGGCAAAGTGTCCATGTGAGCTTCTGAGGGACAGACTCAAGCCACAACCAAACTCTAGACAGGCTCTTTACCTCTGAAGACACAAAGGAGTTAAAAATGAAAGGATAGAAAAAAAGACACTCCATGTGATTAAGTAACCAAAAGACTCTGGGTAGCTATTCTATTTTTAATTCTATAATTAGACAAAATACACTTTATGTTAAAAACCATTACAAGAGACATACAATAATAGCACATATTCATTCATAAATGGCTCAAATCCTCAAGAAGATGTGACAATTATAAACAATCATGTTCTGTACAACATAGCCCCAGAATATATCCAACAAATATTGTCAGAATGAAAAGGATACATATTTTTGGCTACGAAACACTTCTCAATTCATAAAAAGATTGAAATGATTCTAATTATTCTCTCCAGTCTCACCGGATGAAGGTAAAAATCTACAATAGAGAGATATTTCTTTCTTTTAAAACATCCATTTTTTATTGTATCTTCAAACTACTTGTTATTTATATATGCACACATTGTATATTACCATATATTTACATACTAACTAAAAATTTACAAAAATATGAAAATTAACACATGTTAAACCACAAGTGGCAAAAGAAATATGCACAAGAATTAGAAAATACCTAGAGATGAATGGAAATGAGAACAGAGATACCGAAACTTACAAGATGAAGAATATTGCAACCTTATTCACAATAGTCAAAGATGGAAACAACCCAAGTGTCTCTCAACAGATGAATATATAAATGGAAAACGATGTATACATGCAATGGAGTATAATTCAGCCATTAAAAGGGTAGAGTTTTGTTATAGACTATAACATGGATAAACCTTGAAAACTGTATTAATGAAAAAGCCAGACATAAAGAACCACTACTGTATGATTCATTTTATATAAATTATTTCAAATAAGAAAATATATACAGAAAGAAGAAGGTTTGGGGATTGCCATGATTTGGGGGAGTATGAATAGGGACATATTTTTTAGTGGATATAGGGTTTCTCTTTGGGAGTAAAAAAGTTTTCATAATAGGTATTGGCATGCTTGTACAACTTTGTGATATTAATTAAGATAATTTAACTCTACTTTCAGCAATGGGATTTGAGCATCTGAGTCTGGAGCTGGCCACTGCTTTGTTATTGGTGTTTCTTCTGTATTAAGGCCTATAGCTGATGACCCAAATGTGTAGATGGGCTGACCTTGTCCCTGGATGTTTTACTACTGGTTGTTTTTGTTCCATTTGATATTGTTGCCATTTTAAGAGAATCTCACTTTTGTTTTACATTCTGTTAGTTATATTCCAAACTTTATTTCTAAATAAAATAGAAATATTTTTGTTTGTAATATTTGTTCAGTTGATACCTTATATTTTCTAGGTAAAAATTATACCTAATTTAAAATGAAGGGGATGAAGTCCTGATAGATGCTACAATGTGGATAAGTCTCAAAAAATTTATGCTAACTAAAGAAGCTGGACACAAAAGGTCACAAACTGCACGATTCCATTTATTTCACATACACAGAATAGATAAACCCATAAAAACACAAAGAAGATTTTTACCAGGGCTATGGTGGATGGTGGGATTGGGGATACAGCAAGGAAATTGAAAAAGGGCTTTGACTTTGGAGCAACAGAAATGTTTGCATGTAGATACAGGTGAAAATCGCACAATCTTGTGAACGTTGAATTTTCCCTTCAAAATAGTTGATCTTATGTAAGTCACACCTTAGTAATTTTGAAAAATCAAATCAAAGAAGTAATTTGTAAAAATAAAATGAAAACTTTTGAGTGCCAAAAAATTTCCGTATTTATGTGCATATATACCTGCACTCGATTATTATGTTACATTTTTCTATTTCTTCAGCAATACTGCAATGTTTTCACTTTTGAGGATTTGTAAATTTTTAAGTTGAATAGTATGAGTTATCTTTATCATTTGTTTTATTACTGGTTCAGCTATATCCATACAAATTTTAAAATACACTTGTCTATATCTCCCAAAAGCTAAATCCCATTAAGGTTTTAAGAAAGATTGGATTAAAACTATAGATTATCTTAGGGAAAATTGACATCTTACTCCAGCAAATTGTTTTATGGATAAATACAGTACATTTTCCATTTATTTAGATCTTTCTTATTTCTATCATCAATAAATTGAAGTTTTCAGCATATAGCCTTGCACCTATGTTATAAAGCTTATGTTCTAGTAACACTTTATGGGACAATAAAGATGATAGTGTTTTATTTTTAGTTTTTGTTTTCCATTTATTTATTACAAATATGTAAAAATATAATTGATTTCTTAGGTGTTGACTCTATCTTGCGACCTTGCTAAACTTATTTAATAGCTACGGATATTTAAAATTAATTATTTTTCTAGATTTTCTATGATGATTTTTCTCTGTGCACAATTATGTCATCTATGCATGGGGGAAGTTTAATCTCCCTTTAAATTTTGTGACCCAGCTTTGCATTCTTGTGATAAACTCTGCTTGGTTGTTCTCTTCATATACTGCTGGATCCAAATTGTTAATGTATTTTTTAATGCTTTATTTTGAAAGCACTTGAGAATGACATAGAAATTGTGAAAGTATTAATGAAAGTTTCTATACATCACTCACCTACTTTCCTTCCTAATATATTATATGATTACAGCACAGTAATCAGAAGCAAAAAATAAATATGGGCACAATAGGATTGAATGTTGAACTACAGACTTTATTTGGATTTAATATATTTTCCATGTAATAGTTATTTAAAATGTCATCACAGGTGCAGATCTATGTAGCTACCACCAGAATCAGGACACAAACTTGTTCCATCAGTTCCATTTGAATTACTAGAGTACACCTACTGGTGCCAAGATGCCTGGTGGATGCCTAAAACCTAGGATAGCACTGAGTCCTGGAATGTAATGCCCTTTCTATTTTAACTAAGCACTGACTACATAATGTGGCTATAACTTTTATACTTTGAGGTGTGACAGCAAAATTAATATGAATTTTATTTTCCTTCACAATTTCAGGGCTAAAAAATTCCTTCTTATTATAGATTTTAGAGATCTCAGCCTACAATTCTTTGTCTTTGCTTATTAAATCAAGAACTTTCACCTTTTAACTTAATAGAAACACTTTGTGGCTTCTCTTTGGAATATCTAAATTTTCAGCACCACTACTCTTATGTTTTCAGGCCACTTTTTTTTAATTTGAAAACTGATAGCAAAATTACATTTTATTCAATTCTAAAATAGTTACCATAGTCAGGCTACTATTAAGTAATATAAAAGTTACTTAAACACAAGCACTGCCATACTGAGACAGTTGATTTGCCAACTAAGACAGCCACTAAGCCAGTAATGGGTAGGTGGAATATACAGAGAGGGTATGCTGTTCAAGGGGATAATTCCCACTCTAGGCAGAATGTCACATGACAGTGAAGATTTCACCATGTTACTGGGAGTAGTACATAATTTAAAACATTTATTTCTCACATTTTCCATTTAATATTCTCAGACCACAGTGGACCACAGGTAATGGAGACTCCTGAAGTCAAACCATAGATGAGGAAAACTACTGTGTAACTTGCCCACACTGCTAAAGAAAGTCCGAGTGGCCACTGATCCATTTCACTGTGATGATTCCATCGATTAGAGAGTGCTATATAAGTTGAATCATCTATTATGTAACCTGGAATAATGGGTCCCTGTCTTCACTCAGATTCCCTTGAGATCTTGCCTGGTTTTGTACGTGTCAGGAGTCTCTTCCTCTCTATGAAAAAGTCCAGCCCCATTCCATGGGATGAAGGTGCCATAGTTTATCATCAGGGAAGAACTTCCCAGCTATTTCTAGGTTTAAACTATTACCACAAAAGCTGTATAGGTTTTTATGTGCATGTAATTTTTGCTTTTCTGAGTTAAATACCTAGGAGTGTTGTTGCTGAGCCAAGAAATTGTGAAACTACTTTCTGGAATGGTTGTGCCACTTTCCCTTCCAACTAACAATGAGAGATATAGTTGTACTGCACCCATATTTGCCCTTAGTATCGTCAGTGCTTTCTAATTTTAGTCATTCTAATGGGGCTATTTCATCACCAGTTTAATTTAAGTTGCCTTGATAGTGAATGGAGTTGAACATTTTTTCATATGCTTGTTAGACATCCATATATACTCCTTGAATAAACATCTGTTCAAGATTTCTGTCCACTTTCTAATTTTGATTTTATTCTACTTGAGTTTACAGTTTTCTATTTATGTGCTACATAGAAGTTTTTTTTTTAAACAGATATGTCATTCACTAATACTCTCTGAGACTTTGACTTTTCTTTTTTGAAATTCTCTTAACAGTGATTTTTGCATACTAAAAGATTATAATTTTGATGAAGTCAGAATGCTTCTGATGAAGTCTGGATGCTAACTTAATGCCATAATCAAGAAGTCTTTCCTAACCCTAGATGATACAGATACCCTTCTACGTTTTCTTCCAAAGTTTTAAACATATTCAGATCTATGACTCATTTGAGTTTTGTTTTGTTTTGTGTTCTTTTTTTGTACAATATAGGAATGTTATGCTTTAGATCTTAAATGCTTCTGAAAAGCTCACATGTTAAAGACTGGGCACCCATAGCAGCAGCATTACAAGGAAAATGATTGAACCATGAAGGCTCTAACCTTGTCAATAAATGAATACATTGATTATTCATAATTTGATGGCATATCGGAAGCTGGTGGAAACGTTAGGAGAGGGAACCTCACTGCAGGAGGTAGATCAGTGAGCACATGGCCTAGAAGAGTGTGTCTTGTGGCTTGGCCCCTCTCTCTGTCTTTGCTTTGCAGCCCTGCAATTTAGCGACTTCCTCATCCCCACCTGCTTCTGCCACCCTGATGTTCGGCCTTAGCTCAGGCCCAAGGTAGTGGCACCAACAGACTGAACTGAAACCTTATTTTCCTTTGTCTTTCTCAGGTATTTTGTCATAGGGATGGAAAAGCTGACTAAGACAATGAAGTCTAAGTGGAGAGTTTTTATTTTTTTTAATTAAGATTTGAATGTCCCCTGAAAACATGTTGAAATTTAATTGCCACCACTATAGTGCTGCAAGGTTTAAGAAGTGATTAAGTCAGGAGTAGGTTTTTATCAAGAGCATGAGAACTGGTCCATTTCATCCAAGTTGGAAAATTTTGAGTTTTGTAATATCTTGTCAGTGTTAGTTGCCTGCATGAATCTACAATGTCTTTAGTTCCTCTTTTATAATATGGGTAGTAAATGTCTCTTTTCTTTTTTTAAAAAACTGTATTCTTCCTTTTGTTTTTGTATGACTAGAGGTTTGCTAATCTGATTTATATATACAAAGAACCAGCTTTGGGATTCATTTATATTCTCTCTTGTTTTTCTATTTTGAATTTTATTGATTTTTTCCATTTCTTTTATATTTCCTTCTCAGTTTGGGTTTGCTCATCTTTTTTCTGGTTTTACAAAGTGACTTTTAAAGTGAGACCATTTTTTTTCTAAGATAAGCACTTAATCCAATAATTTTCCTCTAAAGTATTGTTTTAGACAAATCTCACAAATGTTTTAAATTGGATTATTTATTTTTACACAGTTCATAACATACTCTAATTTTTCAGTGAGATTTCATCTTTAACTCATTGAATACTTATAATTTTAAAGACATACCACTTTTAACCTGTGGCTATGGTCTGAAGACAGGTCCTCCTCCTGAAAGTCAAAGGTTGAAACCTAGTCAACATTGTATTGCTAAGGGGAGGTGGGCTACTTTAGGAGAACGGTAGGTCAGGAAGGCAGTCTCCATGAATGTGATTAGTGCCTTTATAAAATGATCCTAAAGGAGCCTTCTCACTTCTTTTCCATGGGAAAACACAACAAGATAGCACCATTCATAAGCAAAAGTGCTCCTCCAAATCTGTAGGCTTCTTGATTTCAGAATTCTTATGTTCCAGAACTATGCAAAACAAATTAATGTTGTTTATGAATTACCAAACCTAAAACATTTTGTTATAGATGCCTCAATATACTAAGATATCTGTCTCTATCTTAAATTTCAAGTGAGAGTTTTGTAGCCATCAAAGAGTTGAGCCTGATTTTTTAAATTAAATTTGAAAATCTACACCTTATAATTGGTGTGCTAAGATTGTTTGCATGTAACGTAATTGTTCTCAATATTCAAATTCAGTTTTACTACTGAATTATTAATTTACTCGGCATTTTCTCTTTTTCTTCTCATTTCCTTGTCTTGACTTTTTCCTATTTAAATATTACTGAACATTTCACTTTATCTATTGTGCTGTGGACTCATCTATCTTTGTACCTCTCCATCCACAATTTATCCATCTATATTGCATTAAGGACACTTAATTTTTCACAACTTGCATAAAGTTAAGATATTCTACTTCCAATAATATACAGAAATCTCACAATAAAAGCCTTTCTTCATTCTCCCTGTGCGCTGTAGTTGTCATATTATTACAACTTTATACACTGAAATGTCTATCAGAAGTTATTATTTTTACTTCTAGCAGTCATTTACTTCAAAGACATTAAGAGAAAAGAAAGGGTCTATTTTCTCAAGTAATTACTATTTCTGATTCTTCTTCTTCATTCCTGAAGTTATTTTTTTTCTATTTTCCTTCTCTTCTTCCTTCCTTTGTTCCTTCCTTCCTGACTTCCTTCCTTTCTCCCTTCCTTTAATATACTATTATTCTACATAGGGATTTGTTGACCTTGAGTTTATATATTTCTGTCTTTTATCAAATTTGAGACTTTTTCAGCCATAATATCTTCATGATTTTTCAACATTAATTCCTTTCCTTTCTGGAAATATAACCTGGTGCCATAATTTGGACATGAAATATCACCCAAAGGCCCATGTGTTAAAGACTTGCTTTCCACTGTGGAGTTATTGGGGGAGAGTAGCGCCTCTAAGAAGTGGGGCCTATTGGATGAAAATTAGGTCCCTGGGCTCATAACTTTGCAAGGATATTGGACCTTGGCCCCTTCACCTTTTTCTCTATGTTTCCTGGCACCCATGAATGGAGCAACTTCCTCTAATATGTGCTCTGCCATGATGTGCTGCCTCACTATAGGCTAAAAAGCAAAGGTCCAGCTGACCATGGACTCCGTAAGTGTGAGATAGAATTTTTTATCCCAATGAGTTGATTATTTCAGCTTTTTTTTACACTGACACAAACTGACTAATACACATGGTTACCAGATATTGGGTACTATCTCCAAGTAGCACAATCTTTGTTAATTTTAGTTCAATTTTTTGTAACTTTATTATTTTGATGGAATAATTTTATTAATTTTCAAGTTCACTAACTTGATGTTCACAAATCTCTATCATTTCTATTCTTTTGAATTAATTTCATAATTTTTAAGATTTTGTGACTTTTTAGTTCTAAAACCTCAGTTTTTTCCTTTTGTGTTTCTAATTCACTCATTTCATTTAAATAATATATTCCTTTATTTCATAGAGCATAAGAATAAAACTTGCTTTAAAGACTTGGTTTAAGTGTTTGAATACCTAGGAAATCTTTGATTTTCTTTTCTCTTGATAATTGATAATTAGATTTTTTATAAGTAAATGAAGAATTTATTTTATTCTTAACATTGTGAAGCATGTGGCATAAGATGTCTTGTTTCTTCCATAGTCTGCTGGAGCTGGGATTGGAAATCATATTTTTGCACAGGGCCACTTAGTACATATGTTAGGTTCTTAAGGCCATGCAGTTTCTGTGTAAATGTTTTCCTCTCAAAAGCATCCATACACAATGAATAAATTAACAGTTATGCTGTGTTCCATAAAGATTTTCCTCACAAAATGACAGCGTGTCAAATTGTCCCCAGAGGCTATAGTTTGTCAACCTCTCTACACATGCTTCATTACGTATCTCTCACCTCAAGGAAAAAGTCTTCAAATAGTATGTGCATTTAAATATTGGTTAACTGACAGGCTCCTACAGAATTTCTGGATGCTAGGAATAAATATAAAGGTCATCTCCAGTCTACCTATTTCTAAGGTGAGGCTGAGAGAAAATGGACGAGAGTAAAAATGGACGAGTAGAATGTGTAAGAAGTGCCCTCTGCATGTCAGATTTTCCTAGGCCATGTTATCTTCCTTGTGAAGGGCAGAGGAGTGGAAAGGAAAACTGACAAAAGACAATGAAAAATAGTCAACTTAGAAAGATTCATAATAAGAAAGGTTATCTCTTTAGAGATCCATTCAGTGCTAGTACTGGTTTCTCATTACTCCCTGTACCAACAATCATCTATTTTCTTTAGCAACAACTTACCAAAAACTACTCACTTAATTTTAAAATTTAAAACTTAGTGGCAAACTCCCAGGAAGAGAGATGCAGAATGTCATGAGTAAGAAACTGAGGACGAGACACATATTAGATCAGGGAAGTGAAAATACAGCTTGTATGCAACATGGATGCACAGAAAGTAAATATAAGTTCGCCAAGCCATCCCAGATCTGGGATGAGATTGAGTGTCTGGATGTACAGTGGGGCAGGGTGTTAATTTAAGAAGGAGTGATAGTAATTATTATCAGCCTTTTAGCTTCTTTATTACAATCTTAGCTAGCTTGTTGGTGGTTTTACTCTTATCAAATGGGGCAATAAATGCTATGATAGTATTGTCTAAAGCCTTAGTTCTGAAAAACCAAGCCAGTCAAGATGTTCCTGTTGCTGTGGCCATCTCTGCAGCTGGGATTCCTAGTAACTTCTCATAAAAAGTATAAATATCATGCAAAGTATGTTACTGTGATCGAGAATACTAGTGTACTGTGTATGCCTATGGTATGAGATTCTTTTCATGTGTACTCTATAGGCTGTTATAGTGCACTGAGAGAGGTTCTAGGAGCACTGCCAAAAGATTCTTAAAATTTTAGGGATCTGTAAAAGACAACATTATCGTCCACTATGGGCAACATAATTATAAATCTTATTTCACTGGACATAGTAATATTTTTATACTTCTAAGAATTGTATATGTCAGACGTAGTTCTCATTACTTTTACATACATTATCTCAACCCTCATTATTCCCCTTTCTGTATAAGAGAAGTATTATTTTTTTATTACCATTTTAAAGCTTAGGAAAAGGAGATAAAGAGATGTCAAGTAATTTTTTTCAGACTGATTCAACTTATTCACCACCAAATCAAGAGGTTTTTAGCCAGTGTCTTCACTGCAGTGATTCAGAGTGTTAACAGTACATTGGGGTCACTTTGGGAACTTTTAAATATCTTAATGCCCAAGCCACGATTAAATCAGAACCTTTCAGATTGTGACCAGGCATGTATGCATATATGAATGTTTACTTTTCTTACAGCTCCCTCGGGTGACTTTGATTTGCAGCCGAGGCTGAGAAACACTACTTCACTGTCTCCCATTATGTATGGTACGTTGGAAAGATGTATGATTCTTTATGGAGACAGGAAAGGTTATTTACAGGGTAACCAAATTCAATTTCCTAGAGCAGAAACTAGGAAGGACAACTAATTACCACTGCCTGCACAGCACAAAAAAAAAAAAAAAAAAA
>NW_022900928.1:75694240-75706450 GCF_012274545.1 Fukomys damarensis
TGTCTGGTACAAAAAAAAAAAAAAAAAAAAAAATCACTTTGAAAAATAAGGAAAATGGAATAAAGAGAACATGGCTCGAGAAAAGAATATAAGGGTAGATCTGAACTACTCCAGGGATCCACTATGGCCCTTCTTTGAGCATATTTAGCTCTTCATTTCTTTGTCAGCATTTCTAAACCAAAGAAAAGAAGTTGTGCAGACATAACACCTCAGTGTCCTTTAGTATTACTGTTCCAAGTGTGGATGATTTTAAGTGTGACCCTGCAAAGCACATATTTTACTCTTATTCTAACAGAATGGAAGCTGCATGAAAGCAAGAAACATCTGTTGTCTCTGCTTCTAATCTTATGCCCAGAGCACAGCTCATTCATCAGAGTGAACGGTGAATGGATTCATCCTCCCTTAAGATAGCAGCTGTACCTGACTCACTCACCTCTCACAAGTCTTTATGCAGCATCTGGTTTGTATTAAATATTCATCAATTTTCTGAATTTGACCAAGACATGAAATTCAGATTTTATTGTTGTTTATCAGCTCTCTTATCTGATTCGCAGGCCCTTTCCATTTGCATGGGTAATTGAGAGCAAAGTTGTAAAAAAAATATTTTAACAGCTGAACCCTACTGCAGCAGTTTATGCATCAGAAAATCTATGCAATCACCATTCTTTGTTTTTCACTAAGGTTGCATCATTATTTACCTAGAATAAAGCTCTTAGCCTGGCTGCTCTTCCAAATCTCTGTGGCCTTACTGCAGACCAATTAAAAGGTGATGTGCAGCCATTTTTTCTAAGATCTTCATGTTATTATAATTATCCCACATTGAGGACAACTGCAGATGTGTTATAGACAAGATATTGCTTTCCGTCTTCTTCTTCTTTTTTTTTTCTCCTTGACTATGGCCTGGGTTATCTAATCTTGGTGTTCATATTGATTGATTCTCCGGCAGGTTCAGGGGCCAGATTCATTAACAAATAAAAAAGGGCCTCCTTGATGTATGTTTACAGCTTCCAAACAGCTATTCCAAGATCCAGTTGTTAGCTTTAAGCATTTATTCAGAATCATTTTGTTGGTTAAGATATATGAGGAAAGGCCCACAGTAGTGGAACCTGAGCACTGTAGGAAGAAATCAGGGTGAGAACATTCAAGGAGACACTGCATCAACAGAGCCATAGCCTCATGTAGGCTGTGAAGACTTTGGAGGGTGGAGAGTGAAGGCTCATGAGTTGATTCTAACAGAACACTGGGAGAAGGTAAACATCCTACTTTGCAATCCCCTCGTCCTAGAAATACTGGGTGTGACTGGACATATAAGCCCAATATTATCAGCAGAGTTATCAAAGATCTGAAGGAAGCTTACCAAGTGAGAATTGCGTGAAATCTTACATCAAATGAGCCATTCTGGAATGTAAACTGATACTTGTATCTTTTAAAACAACCTACTGTGCATATTCTAACAATCGGTGTTAATTGGACCTCAGTGCCTTGATCTGAGTTGCTGTAACAGCTGGATACAGCAAGGATATAAATCCAATTCTCTAAATACTTTAAGAAAAATCCTCTCCCATTTTATCTGCAAAGTGAGGAGTCAGAAGAAGGGCCCTAAAGGTGGCTTTCCCAGTGTGAAGCCTGATGAAAGAGTTGGAGTTCAAATTACTCCTCCGAGGAGCAATGCCAAACACCCACTTCTGTCTCATTCACTGCTCACTATTTTAAAATACCAGATGATGATATGCATTTGTTTTAAGCCACCTTGCTTCTCTTTCCCCATATCTACTTTCTGCCTCCTTCCCAGATACATGCACAGAATACACTGTTCAAAATTTCTTTCTAAAAATCTCTGCCAAAAGAAAGGTGCTTGACCCGCTACTTATGGTTTTGCTGAAGTTGAGAAAGAACCTCAATACTCCCCTACTTATTTTAATAAAGCCAGGCAGAGTGCAACTTCCCAGCTCCTTTCTCATTATTTCTTTTTCCCATTTCCCACCTCAGTACCCTGGCTTTTTCTAAGCTTCCAGGGATCTTGCTCAGTCTCCAATGAACACCCCAGAAAAGAACCGGCCCTACTTCAGCCCTCTGATTATAGATTACTCTTTTATTTCCCTGAGCAGGAACTTTATCTAAGAGTGTAATAGGAGACATTAAGGAGATAACCATGTTCAGATAAGACCTGCAAGGCTTCAGATGTTCCCTGGGGACAAAGAAGCTCCAGGCTGACTCCTGATTGGTTCGTTTTATGTGCTAAGCTTCCCTACCTCCACACCCCAAGGAAGCAGTAATTTGGAAAAGCAACAGGACAGAAAAATTTCTATATGCATTGGGTAAGATTAGACTCTGGGTAAATATGTATTCTGATGATAGGATAGTGGAAGGTATTGTTTATTTTGATTTGTTTTGTTTTCCATTTGTGTTCAAATGTCACCTATTGCATGCATGTCTTGCCAACTGCCTGGGTACTGACTTCTTAGAACTTAGCTAACATGTTCATAGTGTAATCATTTCACCAAAGTGGTATAGCCTGGAAAATATTAGGTATTTAAAAATAATTTCATGGGAGTTATGAGGTTTTCTAAATGCTGTGTATAATGGTCCCAAGCATTTTCTAGTGCACTCTTAAGAATTACAAGAGCCGTCTGGCTGTTTTCATCTCCCCTTTCCTCCTCCCTTCTCTTCCTTCTTTCTGTAAACCATGTTGTAATTATGTAATGCACTTTAATAGATGTTGAAGGAGAAAATCTACAATAGCCTGGACTTTCTGATGTTTCCTAGGGATTGACTGTCAAGTTGCTTTGGCTCTTTTCAAAGTCTCTCCATGTGCATGTCTTTGTTATAAGTATATGTATAAATTGTTGTATGCAAGCATGAATGAATGTACATATGTGTATATGTGTGTTATATCTATGTCATCACCCCAAAAGTTCAACCCAAAAAAGTTCATTGTGTTGGAAGCCTAGTTGCTACCTGGTAGGCTTTTGAGAAGTGATGACATCATGAAGATTAATTCATTGAATACACTGGATGAGCTCAGAGTTGATTGTACTATTAGGAGGCAGGATTTAGTTAAAGGGAGTGAGTCATAAGGGCGTATCCATGGGGCTGTATTTTATCTCTGGCCAGTTTCACTTGGCTCACCCTCTCTGCTTCCTGGCTACCATGAGATGAATGGCTCTCCTCCACCACACCCTGCGGCCATGGTGTTCCTGCCTCACCACGGACCTAAAAATCAAACTGCCCACCAACCCTGCACAGAGACCTCTGCAACTTCAAGCCAAAATAAACCTTTCTTCTTTTGAATTGTTTTTCTGAGATATTTGGTCACAACCGTGAAAAAAATGACCAATATAGTATGCACAGTATATGTTTAGATACATTTTTCCTATTAAAAATAATTGAGTCTTAAACAGAAACTTAAGAATAATAGAAAAGCCCAAGAAAACAAAAAATCACCCATGACTCTACCACACACAGCTGAAACATTAGTACATTTTCTTCTAGCATTTAGTTATTCTATGTATCTCTCTTGATCTATAGGTTAATTTCTTCCAGGTATCAATTCTTCAGCAGGGTTGGAATCTCCTTCTGCAGCCATGAACAAAGACCTTCCTGAATTTAGCCCTCTCTGGGGGTGACTGGCCTTGTGAAGAAGTGTACGCCCCCTTTGGATAATGGGTTCTATAAATATTAAATGGGAAGGGCCTGCATTTTTATCTCTCAAATAATTTTCAGCATAGAAAATATGTAAAGACACATCATTAAGCACTCAGGAGAGACATTTCAGAGCATTCCATGCCCACTAGATTAAAACTAAAGCTTTGAAAATTGCTATTCTCCATAGGATGCAAGTAATCTCTCTGACACACTGGGTGCAGCCTGCACAGGAGGAATTATTGTATGTTAGTGCACCTGATACTTAATAGCACTGAATGATTTTAAGATTTGGAAGAATATGGAGAAAAAATTCTCTCTCTCCTTGTGAACCGGTAATCATGTCTCCTATTTTTTTAAAACTGGTTTTGGCTCAATAACATTTTTTAAAAAACCAAATGTGTACTCATATAGAACCTGGCTGCTCTGGCTTTTTGCCCAAATGAGATTAGCAGTGGTTCCTCCCCATCCATCTTGGGAACTCATTCTTCCCTCTGGCCTTTGCTTCCAGTAATGGTCCCTCTAAGTGTCACGCACCAGCCTCATGCCATGTTTGACTGCTGTCTGGTGTTTTTCCACTTGCTTTCTCATCCCCGGACCCTGACTTCAGTACTCCTAAGACTAAGTTCCCAGGTTTTCCAAGGTGCAGGCACACAGGATCCTGCTCAGAATGGCCTCATGCATGGGTTGAATGCTGCAGCCACCATGTTGCATTCTCAGTTATCTTCCGCCAAGGACAGATGTTCCTCAGTTTATGACAACATTATGCCCTGATAAACTTTTTTGAAAGCGGAAAATCTCCTAACATAAAATTTACTGTATACACCTATTCTACTGGCATTTTTGCTTAGCAACACAGTATACTGTGGAATATCGGTTGGGTCTTCTCAGGATCTCGTGTATAGCTGATTGGGAGCTGCAACTTACAGCATCATGAGAGAGTATTGTGTTTCACATCACCAGCTTGCAAAAAATCAAAATGTAAAATCTGAAGTATGTTTTTGTACTAAATGCATATTGCTTTTACATCAGTGTAAACTAAAAAATTATAAGTAAAAAATTATACATTTTGTTATAAATGTAAGTGACAGGTTGCACATTCCTGACTTCAGCTGCCTTCTGGCCTCACAAAATTTGATTCTTAAATCTATTCTACCATTTTTTTTGGCTGCCCTTAGCCTTTCCCTGCCTTCCCAGCATGATGGAGTCTTGCCATGCCCTGAGTTAGGGTGAGAGAAGCCCTCTCTGACAGTCTTCCCTCTGCCCCAGTGGAGGCCTGGGTGTAAGTCTGGCTAGGATAGGTCTAGATACGCACCCTAGCTTTTGAAGCCAAAACAAAGTGGTGGCCATTCCTGCCCTGGGGTGGCAGTTCCATACTGAAAATGACAACACGTTGGGGGGGTCTTTATCAAAAGCTGATCTTATGCAAGGTGATCCCTGGGCAAAGTGTTACCCCTCTGCTGTGGGACAGACATACAGCATTTTCATTTTGAACTGACTGTGAATTACATAATCATCCTTGGGTTCATTCTTAAAAGGACTGCCTCAGAAGCTGACTCTGACCATCACCGAAAGAATAGGCCTGATTTGTATTTTTGTCCACATCATTTGATTTCCTGCCCCTGTCTTGTAAAATGGCAAAATTGTGGATATGAGTGTTCCAGAACAACCCAGTGCCAGTGAAGAAGAACCATCCTGAAGGTTCTGTAAGATCAGGCAAAGGGGAAGACAGATCCAGGATTGCAAAAAGTACAGTTTTACTGGGGACTTATAAAATGTGGTCCTAGGCAGCAGCAAGACTACTGCATCCCACAATGTAGATGAGAAGGAGCTTACATAGTGGTGGAGACAAAAGTGACTTCATGCTGAAATGTTCTTGGTTTATGTTGTTTCTGTTAAAGGCATTGGGTTAGTCAGCTTTTTATTGCTGTGGCTGTATACCTGAACAAAACAATTCAGAGGAGGTAAAGTTTGTTTTGGCTCATGGTTTGAAATGTTTCAGTCCATGATTAGTATCATTCCATTACTTAGGGCCTGTGGTGAGGCATATCATCATGTTGGAAGGATATGATGAAGAAAAGCAAGTTATTCTCATGGCCGGGAAGGAGAGGGAAAGCCAGAGAAAAAGGGGGCAGAGACTAGACAGAGCCCCCAAAGTCATGCCCCAGTTACTCACTTGATTTAGTGAGGCCCTACATCATCAAATCAGCTAAGAGCTCATCATTGGATTAATCCTTTAGAGAGGCTAGAGACCCCATGATCCAGTCCTTTCCCAAATGTCCATCAGCTTGCTTTTGTAGGACATTTTAGGTATTAGCTATGAGAGACCAAGCACATGTGGGCACTGAAAGAAATAAAGTTCTTTCAGGAGCTCCGCATACTGCTCTAAAAGTTTCATTTATTTATATTATGTTGGAAGCTGAAGGGAAGGGTTACCCAGGGGAAGCAGGGATACCCAGGGGCAGTCATGACAGTTACAACTCAGGATAGTGATGGCTACATTCATATCAAGCTTAATCCCTGGAACAATTAAGATAAGCAGATAGCTAAAGGGGAAGAGCAAAATGCTTGAAGTGAGTGAATTAAAGAGCTGAAGGACAGGAAGTAAGAATGGTTACCCATATGGATGAAGAAGTCACCACAGTGATGGCAAGAATAAAGATAGTGAGCCAAGACAGAAGTACTACCATCGCTGAAAGGTGTGACAGGAAATTGGTGGATGCCAGACATGAGGTGGGGTAGGGAGTGGTATAGACTGTTGGTAGGAATCCTAAGGGAGTTGCCATGTCTATAGGAAAACTGAAATGATTTTTTGAAAGTGGAGTTGTGTGTACCTAATCTCATCACTCAACCTCTTCACTTGTATAATGGGCAAGTTGATCTAAAGGATCTCAGATTCTCCTAATGAAAGGAAACCAAGCTGGTTAATTGATGACTATGGAGTCTGGAATCCATAGTTTCCCATGTACTTTTTCATTTTTGTTTTCTGAAAAGCATATGTTCAGCATACTGGTTCAAAATTAAGCAAAGTTGAATATTTATCCTAAGTCTACAAATACGTGTTATATGACCAGACTCTGTAAATTTTATGCAGACTTTAATTTTTTTCATTTGGAAAGTAAGCTAATTACAACTATACAAAAAAAGTTATTGTGAGATTAAATGTTACAGTTCCTGGAAAAATACTGAGCATTCAACATATTTTAGCTGTTTACTATGAAATGGGAGAGATGTTTCTTGATTCCATTCTTTAAATCATTGAAAGTGCATGACATTTTCCATGCATGCTAATATTTAAAGGTACTAAAACCTCAGTATAATGCTGATTAAGTATATGGCTTCTGGTGCTTATGATCTTTTCAGGTGAAGAGCAGAATCACATCTAAATCAGAATGAAAACTTCTCAGCAGTCTAAGAATCTGTTTTTCTCTAATTTTTTCTCAATTCAATCCTATTATTTAGAAATATGAAAATCATCATTTTCCAAAACTAATTATTTTTCTACATTTAAGAAATATACTTGAGCATGCCACTTTCTTGAATTATTTATTCATGGCTCAAATACAGTAAATCATTTATAATAACATTTCAGTGGTAGAGGGACATAAGAGATTCATTTAGTATTTCCTTTTGTTTGGATCTTGACTCTCCACAGAGAAGCAATACCTATTCTAGAAGTAAAGTGGGTAGAATTATGAGAAAGAGCATACTTTCACATCACAATCTGAGGCTTCACTATTTATCATTTTCAAATTAGTGATGTTGGGATCATAGTATTTGTCTTTCCTCTCATCATTTACCCATGAATTCATACACACCACAGAGACATTAGGGATGGTGATGGATAACTTAATCAGGGTCAAGACATTTTGAGTGAACAACCCATAAACAAACAAACAAAAAAATGACTAGGCCTACTTACCATTTTTAAAACTAAGTCTCAAGTCCTCTCTCTCTCTCTCTCTCTCTCTCTCTCTAACATTTTGGTGTTTTGAGTAGAAAATGTAGTTAGAGATTCATAACTTGACTCAGTCTTAATTATAAAGTTAGAAGAATCATGCCCATCACCATGTCTCTTACTGCCAGCTCAGGCAACAGGTACCCCATACTTTCCTAAAACCCCTTGTCTTCTTACTCTGCAAGCTGTACCATCAGTGGTGATGCTCATCTCCAGACAAACAGTTGTTTTGGGACCAGGCAAAACATTATCCCATTACTGGACTAATGAGAGTTTTCAAATTTCTTTAAATGCCTGATTATCCCTATTTCCTAAGTACTTCCCTGGATGCATTACTACAGTAGGTATTGTACATAATTTTCTTCTCTATCCCAAAGAATCAGTGAGTTTTTTCAAGCTCATATCAGGAGGGGTGCAGAGACATGGACTCTGGGGAAAAAAGGAATGGCTAAAAATAGACATCGAGCACTGGCATCTGGTTCCTGTTGCACAAATCACATTTTAGCCCATAAAAGATATGTGGTAGTTCTTTTTGTTGTTGTTGTTGTTGTTGTTGTTCTGGGGATCAAACTCAGGACCTTGCACTTGCAAGGCCGGCGGCAGAACCACTGAGCTAAATCCCCAGCCTGCTTGTTCTTTTTTGATAAATGCAGCTGACATGTGGCTCATGAACAAAAAATCACATTGTCAATATGCTCTAAAATATTAATGAATGTAATTTTGTAAATGAGATTTTTAAATCGGTGCTATATCCATATAGCACATCAAGATTTTTGCAGTACCTATTTTTTTAAAAAAATCTTTTGAAATAAAAGTTAAAGAGAAAAAATAAAGAACAGAGGAGTGAACAAACCATATCATTTCATTACATAAGTCAATACTGTGATTTTATTTTTCCTGAACTCATCCTGCTTTTGTATTTGTGCATGTAAGTACCTACCTGAATTTTTAAAAATTAAAACAGACACATCAGAGTGCCTATGAATTCAGGGACAAGCATACTCAAGGTCATACCTCAGGCTTCTTGTACAGTTCATAGTCACCGTTTTCCCTGAAGATGCAGAGGCAATGGTGAACACTACAAGATGAGGGAACAAGAGCAGAAATGAGAAAGCATAAAACATCTGACTTTGCAGGAGAGGCAAAAGCTTTTCTTTAAAAATAAAAGCTAATTGGTATTCTCCTTTAACGCTGTCTACACTAGGGATAAATCTGAAGCTTATCTAGATTTGATTCATTGTATATAAATTATTTTTAAAAAGTACGGATTCTGAATTAGTAGCCCTGGGATAGGACCCAGGATTTTGTCTTTTAACCATCTACCAAGTGAGGCTAAACTGCTGACCTATGGGAAATAAGAATCCTAGAGATCCTGTTTGTAGGCAGAATTGCTTTAAGACACTTCCCTCATGCTCACTAAAACAATTTTCCAGAAATAATATTTTGCTCATTTCTTCTAGGACCTCATAAAAGTCACAGAAAAAATATCTCATATCTGACATTTTTATACTACATTTTGTCACATTTCTTACTAGGTCCTTCTCACTTAAGAATGGCTGGTTTTATTTATCACCTTAAATGAGGGTTATGTCATAAACTAACTTGTCCCCTTCTCTTTCAGCCTTATATGTTTCAAACTTTATTCTCTTTTCCACTTCTTTGTGTTTACTTAGGTACATTTCCAAATGTTATGGAGATATTTCTTGAATGTTTTTGCTTAAAATTTCCCAAATTGCTTGTTTTTTACTGTTTATGTCTTGCCTGTCTTGGATACAGGACATTCCACCAGTGCAGAAATACTCTAGTGGACAGTAACACAAATACAAATGCCCAAGTAGCTACCATTTAAGACATAAACATTGGAAGATATAATGTTTCACTTATTTATTAAATGGCTCCAAGAAAATGCCTGCACAGAAATGCACTATGCGAGCATTCTCCAGATGTTGAGAAGTGTGGCCTAACTTTTGGGCCACTGGTGAATATTTAGTCGTAGCACCTGAAGGGAATCTTGGGTCCCCCAAGCATTAAAGATGGTAAGATACGGTGAACCGAAAGGCCCCTGTGGGTAGAAGTCTAAGCTGACTATGACTCTTCTGGTGACATTCATTTCCTGTTTGCTGAACTCATGGTTAAACAGAACAGCATAAGTTAATTACCTCAGGGAAAAGGTCCCTGCATTAATTGTCACATTAAAGTTCACATTGCACTGAAGTTTCCAGCTCAGGTTTGTCCTAACAACTGGGCTCAGAGGAGCCATGGAATCCATGTCTGTGTATAATGACTCTTCTCTAAAGGAATTTTTCATTTCCATTGAGTCTGAAATGGGGAAACATTTAACTTAAACTGCTGCTCAGAAACCTCAGCAGGTACAGGAAGCCTGGAGAGAGAAAATTTGATTTTATCAGAAAAGAGGAAGTTTGGGCCAGATCACAACCACAAAAGCTAGCTACATGACAGAGTTTCAGGTGGGCTGAAGCATCAATAGGATTTGGCAGAGATGGTGCAGGATCATGTGATCAACTCTTCACGATACTACTGCTGGAAATGACACTTAGATTAACAAAGAAATCATGGGAAACATAGCCATTTGGGAATGTAGGTGGGTAAAAGGTTTGAGATCAGGAAGCTCCTGATAACATCAATAACCTGGGGTGATAGAAGCATTTTTATGAGCACCTAGAGAACCAGTCCCATTCATACCATCTACAGGCTCCTACCCTGCTTCCTTCACATTACATTTACAAGGAAAATCTGAGAGTAAAATGTTATTGATGTGCAGACAAGATAACCCGAAGTCTAACTATGAACCAAAATTATTTACTTAATGGTTCCATGTAATCTCAGGCAAATCACATAGGCTTTCTGAGATGCAATCCCTCCACCTGTAAAATATAAACAATATTCATCTTGTAACAAAATTTTCAAATAAAAAATTTTAGTATTACATGAGATTTTGCATATAAAATGATTTTCACACTATATAGATGCTAGCCACTTGATAACTCTGATCTGTTTTAAATCTCACTTCTCCTAATCCATTTATTCTGAGTGCCTAGTCTGAAGCTGCTCACTGTGTCCGGCTTGAGGATTTTTGTTCCTATTATGTATGAGGTTTGTCTACCAAATGTGAAAGTGAAAGTCAGGTCTCCAAGGAAGGATTTTATGTCACCTATTACGTTAAATTTTTTTTTGAGACCCACATAGTTCTGTTCATTTCAATTCAGTTTACAATTATTCAGTTTATGCTAATGCCAGGCTTCCTGCTGGGCACTGTGAAGTGTGCAACAATGAACAAGACATGGCAATTGTCACGAGGAAATATGGTATTTATTAGTGAACCATCTAGTTACATTATAAAGAAGATTCTTATAAACAGCATACAAAAGGTGAGATTAATGGGGAGAGATGAATTAATTATCCAGTGGGAGTGATGAGAGGAATTAATTCCATCTCAGAAAGCAGGCAAAGACTTTTAAAAGAGGAGATATTTATGCTGGGTCTTAAAAGAAATGTTTCAGTCTTCAATTTCTGTCCTCTACTTTAAATGGCAATAACACTCTGAATCCTGCTAAATTTCTGACAGTAGGGAGAAACCAACCCACAGCCTTGGACCTTCAGTTTCCATAACATGCCATCATGAAAAAAAACATAATCAAGATATATATTACATACAGGTTCAAATTCTCCATCGTGAATGTGATCATTATGTATATAAAAAGTGCACCAATGAAATTAATTTTAAAAAGAGCTTTGGGGAGTCACTCAGACTGTAACCCTGTTTCTGGGTAAAGCAGAAGTATCTAGTATAAATACTTGTATTTGGATTTTACACACTGCCATGGTTTCAATGTTTGGCCTTCCAAATGTCATCTTGAAATTTAATTAATATTGTAACTACTAATACATGGGACGCTTAAGATGAAATTAGGACACGTGAGCTCCTCTTTCATGGGGAGGACTAGTGTCATTGTAAAAAGGTGAGTGGGTCCTCACTCACCTCTTGCCTTCTGCCACATGATGATGCAGCAAAAAGGTTCCATCTTGCTGGGGACCTTATTTTGACTTCCCAGATTCCAGAAATGGGAGCCCATACGTTTTTGGTCATTATAAATTACCCAGCCTCAAGTTTTCTGCTGTAATAACCTAAAATGCACAGAGCCATGTTTTTGTAACTTCTCATATTCTGGTGTAGTGTAAGGCCAATTTAAAATCATTCTATAGAAAGTTACTCACTACCAGATGCCTTCATATTCCACGAACAAGTTAGATATTTTTTCACAATTCTCTTTTACCCATGCTTTATAAAAAATAGTTCCAATTTCTACTCATTATTCATCTTCAAAGGTCTTCCCTAAACCCTTTCAACTCCAAATCTCCTGTAAGTTGTGGCGTATATAACTGGACACAGAGCTAGGAGTTACAACAAGTGTAAGTTACAGCCAGGACTTAAAACAAAGAAGCTTATTGACCTCGACTGTACCTCACTCCATGTCCATCCATAGGTCCATTCAGAGTAAGATAAAAGCTCTCTTAGGCCGGGGATTTAGCTCAGCAGTTAAGTGGCCTGCCTTGTAAGCGCAAGTACCTGAGTTCAATCCCCAGTACAA
>NW_022900928.1:75706765-75740203 GCF_012274545.1 Fukomys damarensis
CCAAAAAAAAAAAAAAAAAAAAAAAGCTCTCTTAACATTAACAAGTGTATGAATATATAGACTCTCAGTCAGCGTATATTACAAGTTGTCTCATTTAGAAAATTAAGAAGTTTGGGTTGACATTTGAGGTTAACAAACAAGCAAACTGGCTTTTGATGTGTTTCTCTGTGTCCAAGACTGTCTGAATGAGCCCTCCTGTCTTCTGTGGGATGTGAAGTGACCTGGCTGTATGAGAATGACCCACAAGCCCTGGTGACATTCTAGGCTTTTTTCCTCCTGAGTTAAATGTGCTTAACACTGGAATAAGGAAATATAATATTCAAATGTCTTCTAAGGAGGATCGTTGACTTAGGTTTTTCAGGTTTCATTTGTCTGAGGGGTTTCCTTTAAATCTGTATGAATAGCTAAATTTAACATCATCTCTCTTTTTGTTACAAAACCAGGGCCCAAAATTGTCAGTCAGCTAAGATGCTGTGTGTTAGTGCTTTAGCCACATGAAATCACAGGCATACTGCAGTTTGGTCTTAACTGCATGTAGTCTGGGTTAACACCACTGACAATGAGAGTGGCTTTTTATAGTTTCTGGAAAGAATGAATTCCTGAATTTTCAAGGGGAAGTGGGTGATATCATCCATAGATGATATGCAACATATCTGTTATGATTTTCACAGAAGTGGGAAAGTTAACCATCATATATAAATCTATTCCTGAGTAACTGTCATGGAGCATGGTTATATTTTTAAGAGTAAAAATAGTGGAGAAAACATCTTCAATCTGTGTAAAATGCTTTGGAGTCTGTGATTCAAGAGACCTCAGATGCTTTTCATTAGTCCCATAATGTCTCACTGGGTCATGTTTTCCATTTAGATCTTCATTTTTCTTTCTAGAAAAAAGGGATGCTAATTTCTCTCATCCTTAACAATGTAGGGACTTGTGTCCATGATATGATGCAAAGGGTGTGAAAAGTCTATGAATATAAAGCACTGGAAGAATATTACACATTTCCTTTTCAGTTTAGCTTCCCAAATGATCTGATGGCATGAATCAGAATCATCTTCTAACACATTCTCCATGTCCACATAAAGGTGCTTTAGGATTAAGAACAAGGTATAATTAGAGAATTTACAGTATGAAAGCAAATTAATGTCTACAAAATCAAAAGGTTGATGATTCTAGTGATCTTGGACCTGGGGCAAGGGGAGTAAAGATATTCTTGTTAACAATCCACTTAGAGAAGTCATTAGGATTAAAAGGATGAGAGGAGAAATTATGTCACATTCTTAATGCAGAACTTTATCAATGAAAGTTTCTAGGACAAGCCCCCCCCCAAAAATCATTAAATAATCTAGAAGGTTCTGTTGTGGGATACTGAAGCAAGGGCATCTTCAAAGGATGATGAAAAAGTTGTAGTTCAGTGCAGTTAGTAAGAGATATACAGAATTCCTTGCCTCACAACTAGTTAAAGAATTGAGCATTTTGCTTAGTCTTCAGCATGATAAATACTTGGAACAAGTGTGCATAATCAATGTTTCCTTGGGGGCTTTGACTTCATAGACTTGACTTTAGAAATCCCCAGGGGCAGATTGGTTTGATGATGGGCTTGTTTTGCTTTCTTATTGAGTTTTCTTCAGGCCTTTCATAGCCAAGTGAGAATTCCAAGGTATTTTAGTGGCAATACTCTGTGACTTTCCTACAGGTTTCCATCTGCTTAGAATCACAATCTACAAAAGAGCTTCTCAGACAGGGGTCTTTTCATACTGCAGATTTCAGAGGAGCATCATGCAAACTTTGAAGAAAATGAATAAGGGAATAGAATATGGGCTTTAGAGTCAGGCAAATGAAGTGTTAAATGACATTTCTAACAATTATCTGTCAAACTATATTTTCTCTCTTTGTTTTAGTGTTTTTATTCCTCAATTGGTTATAGCAGTCTACAGGTATACCACCCTGAATACGCCCAATTTCATCAATTGGTAATAATAATCCCATCTTTCTGAGGTTGTGAGGATTAAAATGTACCCCAGCGTAACCTGTGGAACACCCAGATTTTTCTGAGTAATACTTCACTTCTCCTTGCATACATTTTAACAGGTGCCTAGCAGGTCTCTTACTAGTTGGAATAGTTGGTCTCCTAATGATTACAGATGGATTTGTACTACTTCAAGATAAAATTGAATTTCCATTTAATAAATAATTTTTTAGGGTAACTAAAGGAAGAAAAACTTGCTATACATGGCTAACATATTTATAAGCAACCTTTGAAAAGCCATATGTCCTTTATATTTATGGTTTTATTTCTTGTTTGCTTGTTTTCATACATATAAAAATAAAAGTAGTATCAGTATTACTATTTGGGGGATTTTATTTATATCAGTGTCAAATATCTTCCAAGTATCTAAGTAGCCTGAGGTCTTTCACGAAGAGTACCATTGAATCACTCCCAAAATCTTTTAAAATAAGCATGAATGTAAGTTTTGAGGTAGTTACTTAACTTGAAAAATGTACTTTATCTTCCTGATGTAAATAACACCCTATGTAAAATAAGAAAATAAAGATAATAAAAATATTCTGTAATACCTGTGCTGCTTGGAAAAAGTTGAATTGCCCATAGTGACTAGATCTCAGAATATGTCTTTTTGGCAATTCCTACTCATTCCTATCTCAGGAATATCACTTTCCTCTTTCACTTCCTGGTGATTCCCCCAATGGTTCCTACTACCTATGAAACATATGCCTTCTTCCCTTCTTTGTTGATCAACAAATTTTGAGGACTTAAAACAGATCAGATGAGGTCTTTCAACCAGGTAAGTTCTAAGGTCTCATTTAATTCTCCACTCACAAACAGTATACTAAATATGAAGGTTAAACTCAGGGCCACAGATGACTCTTACACCCAAGTTAATAAAATAGTTGACCTGGTCAAACTTGGACTTGAGTTTCTGCCATTTAATGATTGTGTAGTATTGAGGACATCATTTAAGTCACTGGAACTCAGTCTCAATTCATTTTTAGAGCAGAGAATTTTGTGGGTGTGTGGTCACTGTGGTGTGTCTCATAACAAGCCCTTGATTTTACTTAGCTTTTCTCATAATTAGTCTAATATTTCTATTACATGTCATTGTCTACGGTTCTCAGTTGGAATGGTAAGTATGGCAGGGTAAACATCATACAAAAGGAAAAGAGGGCTATAATAGAGGTAGATCTTAAGACATCTTCAGATTCCAAGAAAGAGAAGAGCAGAGTACTTATGAGGGCGAAGACTCACATGAGAGTGTGCTCATTGTTGAGGGATGAATAACAGCTATTGTTCACACGAAATCATTAAATATGTGGGTTACAAGACTTGGACATCCCTGTAGAAGGCAAAGAGCCTCTTCAGCCTTTCAGACTTGAAGTCTTATTTATTTATTTTACTATAGGTTTATTTTTATTCAAAAGGTTACTAGAATAGTGTTTTGTGTGGATCTGCTAAGAAACAACTCCAATTTAGATATTAGGTCTATTTAAAGAAAAACAAATTACAGAATGCAATGACAGAAGAAAAACTGCAAAAGTTGAGTGAGGTAGGCAGAAAGGTGTTAAACTCTGGTGTATGTGATGGGAAACAGCACAGCCAAGTTTGAGGGTTTGAGGTAAGGAGGGAGTTTTTAAAAATCAACAAGCAAAGAAGATGCTTTTAGCATTTCCTACCTTTCTAGTCTCTATGGAATTGGGAGAATTAATGAACTAATATCTATAAAGTACTTAGAGACTATAAAATAAAGAACTATAAAAAATACCATGCAGTATTATAATATTATTAAATATGGTAGATAATATGTAGGAGTTGTAATTTATGCCCCTAAGGTTTAGAATTTAATTGTAATATTCTTATTACTCATCTTTAGGCAAAAGAAATTCTAGATGAACAATAAGTTTAATATAACTCTAAAGAATTCAAATTCATATTGCATCTGGTCACCATAATTTACTTTCTGAATTTCTGGAACATAATTATTTTATTATTATATAATATTAATTCTCATACTAATACTAATGATAATAATACAAGCTAAAGAAATAATATGCCAGGCAGTCTGCTATGTCATTCCTATATATTATCTCTAATCTTAAAAACAAATTTTGAGATATACTATTAGTATCCCTACTTTAAAGGCCAATAAATTGAGGTTTAAGGAAATTATCCAGGATCACACAGCCAGAAGGTAGTATATTTGACCCTTTGAACAATACACACTAGTTCCTAGACTATGTTTTTTCTATGGTCACTTGAGAGAGTTGGATGACATGAGACTACAGAAGTAACATGACTTTAATATTTGCCTTAAACAAGAAGCTCTTAGGGTAGATTCCTAGACTTTCTCCAGAATCTGGTATGCATGAAAATATGGCACCCAAGCTAATGCAGCAATTGCAACTCCTGCTGAAACCTTTGGGTCAAGAAGCATTTCAGTGGTGGTTTTGCCCCATCTCCTTTTATCCCTTGTCCATTGGATGTGCCACCTTTCTTATTTCTCCTGCTGCCACTACTTTTAACTCACCAAGAGGTACAGTTTACAGGTAAACAAGACTAAACAAAGATTACCTTTTTATTGGGAAAGGCAGTACCTGGGATGTATGTATAGCTAGAACTATATATGTTATAGTGAGCCTGGACTCAGCAGGAATGAAACACCTTCTCTCCTGCTGAGGTAGTGGTACAAAATAGTGGAAGCAACAATTTTTACCAACTATCAATAAAAACAAGATCCTTTCCCATGGTGTCAATTCATGTCACCTGGAAGCAATAACAAGATTATCACTACTCCTTCAAGCCATAATTATGAGTGTGAAGCCTGAACTTTCCAAAGCAGGCCAAGTCATAAGTAGGCCCTCCTACACTCCCATAAAATCAGCAGAGGCTGAATGGAAAAGTTAATTTCCATCCTACCTGGATGTTATACATAGAAAACCTTCTATCTTTTTTTTTTAATTGAGTTTATTGGTACATTTTAGGTATACAGTACAGTTACATTCATTATTGGGATCTTGTACCTTTACATGACAGGTCAAGCTCACTATTGGTCTTTGCTAGTGAGGGTAGATGTGACTGTCTTGAGAATAAAACTTTTTAGACCACGGATTTAGCTCAGTGGTTCTGCTGCTTGCTTCGCAAGCACAAGGTCCCAAGTTTTGATCCCTGGTACCAAAAGAAAAAAAGAAGAATAAAACTTTTTAATACATGTGTATATCTTTCTATATGCAAATGTTTTTAATTCCTTTGAATGAATTCCAAAGAATGAAATTTCTGGGTTGTATGTTATGTGTATCTGTACTTTTTGTAAACTACAAATTTGCCTCCCAAAGTAATTATATGATTTTGCATTTTCACCAGCAACGAATGAAAATTTGTTTTTTCATAAGCTCACAAGTACCTGGTATTGTCAATACTTTGGCTTTGTTCATTCTAACATTTATTTAGTGGTATCTTACTGTTACTTTACATTATGTATTATTAATATATAAAAATATATATTATATTATATTATTATATATATAATATTGACTTAAAAATGAAGTGTTCTTGGATTTTCATTAAATTCTTTTTTAAAATGAGAAAGCATTGTGTTTAAGTGTGTTTATGTTAGGGAGAAGAATGGGTCTAGGAATTGTATAAGAATCTCGTAGGAAGTGGTAATACAAATGAGATGAAAATAAACTGTCATCAACCTAACCCTGACCCTAAACCTAAGTAGTAGTAATCCTACTTAGGGTTAGAGTTACATACTGAGGAGAGTCCAGGAACATGCTCAGCACAAGCCTAATCTTTAACTACCTAGCAAAGTCATCAAAGTAGTCAGGGAAAGGTGTGCAAAGGCATGTTCAAGGTTCTTGCAGGTTTCTTCAGCAGAGTTTTATACTTCTTGTTTGTCAGTCTTCTTTGTGAGGCAAATATATAAAGAAATTATTAAGTACAGTACCAATAAAATCCCAGACCCATCTCTGACATTATATGTTCCCTGATTCTCCACAGAAGAGTATATAATTTATGCACATTGTTATATAAATCCTTATTTATAACATCATCATGACCTACAATTTTGCTCATATTTATCCACTCATCATATTTTGCATTTTTCTAAGACAAGAGCCATACCAGATTTATCTTTTTTTCAATATCTATGCCACAGTGCATAGAACATAGCCAGAATTCAACAAAAGCTTAATAAATGCAGTTGGATAAACATATATCCTGACACGAACATATAACCAATAATGAAGACATTGAAGTACATTTATAAGGATGTTTGAACCTACTCATTTGGGCTCAGTTATTCATAAGCTTACAGTAGTGGAACTAGTGATAAGCCTGGGAAGGGAATACCTATAACTGATGGATTGGTGCTTTCCTTACAACTGGTGGGTATATGAATGATTTCTTGGAATAAAATTTTGCAAAGGGTATACAGATTTCCATTTAAGAAAAAACGTAGAGTGGAAAGCCACAATGTGCTACAAAATTTATTTCAGCTTTCTATCTCTTTGCAAAAGACACACTGTGGTTGACTTTCTATCCTTTATGTAATTTGTCTTAATAGAGAGAAAAACCTTTTTATAATTGCAAAAACCTAATATTAACATCTCAATAATGTATTCAAGCTGCCACCTACCCAAATGGCCTGCAGATCCTTGGAGGAGCCTAAAAGAACAGGAGAATTCCTACTGTTTTAGAACCCTTTTGGCAACAAAGAGGATAATAATCTTAAACAATCTATCAGGCTTATATATAAAATTCCTGGCTTGTTATCCTGGCTAATCTTTGAGTTATCTGTATTTGAACAGAAATTGCTGTTACCTTTTATCCTATCTATTCCTGTGGTGAGCCATGGGACTATCCTCACCCCTGGAACCAGTCCTGATGCCTTAGCCTATCGCCATGGAAAACTCTACTTTTACAAAGACGAGAGTCAAGTCCATCCTAAAAAAGCCTCATGACTCTCTTGAAGTATGATCAGAATTTTCTAGGGGGTATAAATGTAATCCATGAAGGATGACATAAAAGAATAAACACTGCCAAAATTTTGAAAGCCCATGAATTCCAAGACTTAAAAAAGAAAAACTTACCTTCAAATACAGAGATAAAAAGAAGAAAGGCTGCTCTCTGTGGAGAGATAGTTGGCATATACCCAATAGGGTAATCTGTGTTTTACGGTTTCCTAGGGTATTTTTCCAAACACTCCAATCTGCCTTGTTGTCTGGCCTCTCAGGAGAATATAATCCTCTAACAGAGACATGTTTTCTGGACCACTTTGGTGTAACTCTGCTATTCCTTCAGGCAGTAAAGCACAGCTGTACATCTGCTTTCTTCGGTAAAGCACGCTATCTTCAGAAATTCCTGGCTCACACATTCCCCATTTATTCAGCAGAGACTAATAGTAGGAAAGTTCTGATATTTTCATCTAGATAAATAAGAGTCAGGTAGCATTTAAAATAGCATTTTGATTGCTAAAGAGGCATGTTTCATATGCCTTGAGAAAACCCTATCTTCTGTGTCAACAAACAAACATGTAAAGTACAAAGGAGAAGTGTGTTTTTTTGTTCTGTTTTGTCTTTTAGATATTAGCCTATCACTAATGTTTCATGCCTATGGGGAGGATATTTGTCCTGTATTGCCTATAACGTCAGAGACAGGAATAAGCCCATGGAAACCTGAGGGTACTGACATTGTCTTTGCTTGCATCCCAAGAAATTTCCTAGCTGGTGTTTCAGCAGCCTGGAATGGTGACAGCCTGTGGAGTCCTTTGAAGTGTGAAGACATTAGCTCCGCTGTGGAAGCTGAGGAAGGGATGATACAGGAAAGAGGAGATTCATGCCTACTGGTGTTGTGAGTCCTTGACTTCGAGATATGAAATTAAGGACAAGTTGACAATAAAGGAATCTAAGGCACAAGACATTATTCCCTTGAGATCTGGAACCATCATTCCCCGAGTGCAGGCTCAAAGAAGTGAAGCAAATTTGTTAAGCTCCCAAAATTGATGAGGGATAAAATTTGGCTTGAATCAATCCACACTCCAAAATCCATGCTACAAAAAAATAAGAAAAGCCAGGCGTGGTGGCTCACGCCTGTAATCCCAGGACTCTGGAGGCTGAGGCAGGAGGATCGCTGTGAGTTCAAGGCCACCTTGGACTACATAGTGAGTTCCAGGTCAGTCTCAACTACATAGTGAGACCCTGTCTCAAAAAACAAAACAAAACAAAACAAAACAAAAATCAGAGAAATTAAGAGCTGTTCTTAATTTTTATCCAGATGTGATTCTGATTTGTGGGTTGCTTACATTTCCTTTTGTTCCCTCCCCCTTCTCCAGTTGGTGCATTTTCATCTTCACAAAAGACTGGGGACATCAATAAAATAGAAGTTAATCTTTTCTTTGCTTACATTAATGAGACAATAAACAGCCAAAATTATATCCAGCAAATACACTTTAAGGATTACTTAAGTTCAATATTGAGCTCAGTGCAAGTTTTAAAACCAACTGATTTGGGGAAGCTTTTGCATTTTTGCCCTTACTTGAAGATTATAGGAAATTGAATTGTGAGGCTTTTTCGTTTTCAGCTAGCTGAGGTATAGATTAGGACTCAGTCTGGCTGCTGTCTTATGTTGGCAAAGTAATTTGGGCAGTTCATCCACGACCTGCCTTTTGATCTGTTAACAGAGAGTTAAGAACTCATGACTGTTTTAGTCTTATTGATTGGGTGCTCAAGTGCTGTGGGAACTAGAATGTTGTGATATCAGACATAGGTCAATACCCAATCCATGGGGTTGCTAAAACAGAATCTTCCTGTTATTTTTACTCTTCTCTTAAGAAGTGACTATTCAGATTATTTGTTTCTTTTTAAGTGGATTACTTTTTTATTAAGTGTTTTGAGTTGTTCGAATAGTACAGATATTAATGCTCTGTCACATCACAGAAAGAGTTGGCAGATATTTTCACTCTGTGGATTGTCTCTTTACTCTGTTCATTTTATCCTTTGCTGTGCATAAGCTTTTTAGTTTGTTATAATTACATTTGTCAATTTTTGCTTTTGATGGCTATGCTTTAGTGATCCTGTCCAGAATATCATTACTTATACCAGACATAAGAAACAGTGCTCAATTTTATGAGCCATCAGAAAATAGACAACAAAACCACAATAAGAAACCATCTCACACTAATTAGAGTGGATATTATTTTTAAAAACACTGGCAAAGATGTGGGAATAAAGAAATTCTTGCCACCATTGGTGGAAATGTAAATTAATACAGCCATTATAGAGAACAGTATGGAATCTTTTCAAGAAACTAAAAATAGATTTACCATATGATCCAGATATCCTACTTCTGGGTATATATGCAAAGGAAACTAAGTCCAAAGAGATACCTACAGACCCACTTTTATTTCATGCCCATATTTATTACATCTGTATTATTTTGTACAGAAGCTAAGATATGGAATAAACCTACTTCCCCATTAACAGATTAATAGTACAATAATGAAAGTATAATACATATACATAGTAAAGTACTATTCAATCATAAAGAAGAACTAAATCTTGCCATTTAGAGCAAAATGGATCTAGCTAGAGGACATTATGATAAATGAAATAGGACAGACACAGAAAAACAAGTAACACATGTTGTCTCATATGTAAAAGCTATAAAAAGTTGAATTGGATATAGAATAGTGATTTCTAGAACCTGGGAACTGCTTTTATATGTGGGTGTGTAGGAAGGTAACTGGGTCTGATCAGTGCATAGTGTATTCATATGAGGAAATATTATACTGAACTCAGTCAATATGTATAATTAATATATTAATCTCTTTTTTAAAAAAAAATCCTTCTAAATTGCAAATCTGACCATTGGTCCCATCTTCCACTGCACTACCCTTCAGTGACTTTCTTTTCTGTCACAATGGTAGCAAACTCTAACATTCAAGGTAACCACAGTGTGGCCAGTCTTTAGACCAATCTCCTGTCCTATTACATAAACCAGCACTTGGCATTCACCACATTCTTTCATAATCAGTGTTTCTCTCTTGCGCACTACTATGGTTTAAATAATTATTTGGGAATAGTCACTGATTCCTGTTCAATCACATTTGAAGCACTTACCTTGGTATCTTTAGTAAAACAATAAATGGATTATTTTGTGTTTGTGACTTAAGAGGATAGTGGGGACACAAAATATTTCATTTGACTCACTGGGTACATCCTCTCATTCATTATTAGTTATTTATTTGGGGCTGGGGATAGAACCCATGCTAAGTGTGTGCTTTATCACTGAGCCATACCTCAGCCCCTTACAATTTCTTAATCACGGCTCTTGAAACTTAAGTAACCTGTGTCACGTAAAAACATGTGCACTTATTCTAAGCATATTGTTTGACTTTTGGAATTTTTAAACCGATGTTTGTGGTTTTGTTTCAGGTACAAATTGAATTCCCAGGTGGTTTGTTAGCTATGGCAAAGACAAAGGTGAATAAGAGAGAAGGGCAGCTGAGTGTAGACTCTGCAAAGAAAGATGTAAAATTCAGAGGAATTCAGGTGGTTAACTGATTGGTAGGGACTGATATTCAAGGTCTGGAAAACAATGCAATGTCAAAACTAACATGTCAGTGAATAAGAGAGAAAGCCACATTGTTTACTTAGAAGATTTCTAGATATAAATCTTCCACAGGGATTAAAAACTCAACAGACTGTAGAAATCTTCAGAGAAGTCATAGCCTGCTTTTTGTCTCCAAATATCAATAAACAAATTGCCCACTAATCAGTTCCTTCTATAGATGTTTTATATACTTTAAGGTATCAGTACATTTCTCGTAATCTAAACAGATGAACCAGATTTGGTAGATTATGTTTTTCTTTTTTTTTCTTTTTATTGAATATATTGGTACATTTTAGGTATACAGTACAGTTACATTCTTTTTTGGGATCTTGTACCTTTACATGACAGGTCTTGGTTCTCACTTTTTCCCCTTGTCCCTGCCCTCCCTTCACCTCCACCTACCCTCCCTATTTACAAACACTTCATTTCCATTTTTTCATTTTCTCATATTTTTTATTTCCCCTCATTTCTTTTCCCCTACCCTTCCCAATTTCCCTACACCTTTAGCCCCTTTCTTCCTATTTCACATTGTTAATTATCTCATTAGAATCTTGTGTACTATTATAGTTTTTCACACCAGTGAAACTATTCAGTATTTACATGTGTGACCTATTTATTTCACTTAGGTGTATATCCTCAATATATATCCATTTTCCTATGAATGAATCTAATTTCTCATTCTTTATGGCTGAGTAGCATTCCATTTGATAAAAAAAACACATCTTCTTTATCCAGTTTCTAACTGATGGACAAATGGGCTGTTTCCAAGTTTTAGGTATCACAAACTGTGCTGCTATAAACATAGGTGTGCATATATCACTGTGGTTTGATTCTTTTAATTCTTTTGGAAAGATACCCAGCAGAGGGACGGCTGGGTCAAATGGAAACTCTAGTCCCAGCTCTTTGAGGTATTGCCATATTGATTTCCATAGTGGTTGCACCAGTCTGCACTCCCACCAATAATGGAGAAGGGTTTCTTTCTCCCACAACCTCGCCAACATTTGTTATTGTGTGATTTCTTGATAGCCATTCTTTGTGGCGTGAGGTGGAATCTCAGTGTTGTTTTCATCTGCATCTCTCGAATGACCAATGATGTGGAACATTTTCTTATATTTACTTGCTGCTGTTACTTCTTTGTCTGAGAAATGTCTGTTCATTTCAGATGCCCATTTTTGAATTGGGTCTTTATATTTGGGGGGGCTGATTGTTTTGAGTTCCTTATATATTCTCAGTAGTAGTCCTTTGTCTGAGGAGCATCTTTTAATATTTTTTCCCACATTGTAGGTTGTCTCTTAGTTCAGTTGATGGTTTCTTTTGTAGTGCAGAAGCTTTTTAATAAGATGAGATCCCAGTTGTTGATTCTTTCAGCTACTTCCCGCGCTACTGAGGATTTGTTCATGAAGTCTTTTCCTATGCCAATGTCTCCCAGAGTTCTGCCTAACTTATCTTCCATCAAATTTAGTGTTTCTGTTTTAATATTTTGATATTTAATCCACTTTGGTTTCACATGGTGAAAGAAAAGGGTCTAGTTTTAATCTTTGGCAGATTGAGATCCAATTTTTCCAACACCATTTATTAAAGAGGATATCTTTCCTCCAGTGGGAATGGTCAGATACTTTGTCAAAGATGAGGTAGCTGAGTAGATTTGGAGTTGTTTTGTGTCTTCCAGTTTGTTCCAAGGATCCTCAGGTCTGTTTCTTTGCCAGGACCATGCTGCTTTTATCACAGTGGCTTTGTAGTATAGTTTCAAATTGGGAATTGTTATATACACTGCCATGTGTCTGTAGCCTAGGATGACTTTTGCTATTCCAGGTCTCTTATTTTTTTTTCTAGTTCTGTGAAATACAGTATTGGAATTTCAATTGGCATTGCATTGAATCTGTATAGCAGTTTTGGTAGTATGGCCATTTTCACTATGTTGATTCTTCCTACCCAGGAGCAGGGGATATCTTTCCATTTTCTTATATCCTCTTCAATCTCTTTTTTCAGAGTGCTGTAATTTTCACTGTACAGGTTTTTTGCTTCCTTCATTAGTTTGATTCCTAGATACTTCATTTTTTTGGATGCTATTGTGAAAGGAATTGTTTCCTTAATCTCTCTCTCAGTGAGTCTGTTATTTGTGTACAAGAAGTCTATTGATTTTTTAGTGTTGAACTTGTATCCTGTTACTCTGCTAAAAGTGTCAATTAAGTCTAGAAGTCTTTTGGTGGAGTTTTTTGGGTCTTCAATGTAGAGTATCATATCGTCAGCAAATAATGACAGTTTAACTTCTTCCTTTCCTATCTTTATTGCTTTAATTTCTTTCTCGTGTCTAATTGCTGTGGCTAATGTTTCCTGAACTATATCAAAGAAGAGTGGTGATAGTGGGCATCCTTGTCTTGTTCCTGATTTTAACATGAAGGTTTTCAGTTTTTGGCCATTTAATATGATGTTGGCTGTTGGTTTTTCATAGATAGCCTTTATTAAGTTGAGATATAGACCATCTACTACAATTTTTTGCAGGATTTTTATCATGAATGGGTGTTGAATATTGTCAAATGCTTTTTCTGAATCTATGGAGAGGATCATGTGGTTTTTGTCCTTGACTTTCTTAATATAGTGTATTACATTTATTGATTTACATATGTTGAACCATCCTTGCATCCCTGGAATAAATCCAACTTGGTCAGGATGTATGATCTTCTTGATGATCCTCTGTATTCTGTTTGCTAGTATTTTATTGAGGATTTTTGCACCTATATTCATTAAGGAGATTTGCCTGTAGTTCTCTTTTTTCGTTCCATCTTTCCCACGTTTGGGAATCAAAGTGATACTTGCTTCCAGGAATGAATTTGGAAGTACTGATTCCCTTTCAATTTCATTGAAAAGTATGAAGAGTAATAGCAGTAGTTCTCTAAATGTCTTGTAAAATTCAGCAATGAATCTATCAAAGCCTTGGCTTTTCTTTTTTGGTAAGTTTTTAATTACATTTTCAATTTCACTGATTGTAATTGGGGTGTTTAAAATGTTTTTATCTTCTTTGTTCAACTTTGGTAATTCAAAGGACCTATAAATCTGTCCATTTCTTCTATGTTTTCCATTTTTTTTCAAGTATAGGTTCTGAAAGAAGTATTTATGATTCCCTGGATTTCTGTTGGATCTGTTTTGACTTCCCCTTTTTCATTCCTAATTGCATGGATCTGAGCCTTTTCTTTCCTTTTTTTGGTAAGGTTTGCTAAGGGTTTATCAATTTTATTTTTCTTTCAAAATACCAAATCTTTGATTTATTTATTTTTTGTATTGTTTTCTTAGTTTCCATTGCATTGCTTTCTGCTCTAATCTTTATAATTTCCTCTCTTGTTCAAGCTTTAGGTTTTTCTTGCTCTTGTTCTTCTAGGAGTCTAAGATTCATCGTTCGGTTGTTTATTTGAGCTCACTCTGTTTTCCTGATATGGGCATTCAGTGATATGAATTTTCCATATAGAACTGCTTTCATTGTGTCCCACAGATTCCTGTATGTTGTATTGGCATTTTTGTTTATTTGTAAAAACTGTCTGATTTCTTCTTTAATTTCCTCTATGATCCACTGATTGTTCAGGAGAGGGTTGTTCAATTTCCATGTGTTTGGGAAGTTCCTATGGTTTCTTATGCTATTGATCTCTGGGTTAATTGCACTGTGATCTGATAATATGCTGGGAATAACTTCGATTCTTTTTTTTCAAACCTGTTCTGTCAGCTAGTATGTGGTCTATTTTGGAAAATCACTGATGTGCAGTTGAAACAAATGTATATTCTGATTTTGTGGGGTGGAACACTCTATAGACATCTAATAAGTCCATGTGTTCAAAAACTTGGTTCAGTTCTAGTATCTCATTATTGATTTTTTGCCTAGATGATCTGTCTATTTGTGATAATGGGGTATTTAGATTCCCCCACTATGATTGTATTAGTGATTATTTGGTTTTTCATGTTACTTAATATTTGTTTTAAGTAGTTGGGGGCATTAATATTTGGTGCATACATGTTTATGATTTTCATCTCTTCATCCTGAATTGTTCCCTTTACAAGGATGCAGTGGCCTTCTTTGTCTCTCTTAATCAGTTTTGGTTTGAAATTTAGTTTGTCTGTGAATAAGATAGCTACCCCTGCTTTTTTCTGGGCTTCTGTCATGTGGAGGATTATTTCCCACCCTTTCACTTTCAGTCTATGGACTTCTTTTTGTACTAGGTGTGTACAACGTATTGGTTGATTTTGCTTCTTAATCCATTCTGACAGTCTATTTCTCTTGATTGGTGAACTTAGGCCATTGACATTGATGGTTATAACTGATATGTATTGACTTATTATTGTCATGTTACTGTCCTTTTGTTGACTCTTTTTAATTTTTTTGCCCTCTCCTTTTAGTTTCTTGCCTTGACTATTTGGTTTGCTCTGTTGGGCCTCATGGTGTTGTTATCTTCATTGTCTTTTTCTAAGATGTTTAGAATTCCTTATAGTGCTCATTTGGTGTTAATGATGTTTCTCAGGTATTCTTTGTGATGGAAGTATCTTATTTCCCCATCCATTTTGAAAGAGAGTTTTGCAGGTTCATTGGTCTAGGTTGGAGGTTGTTTTCTTTTAGGACTTGAAATACCTCTCTTCAGGCTCTCTTTCACTTGAGGGTTTGTATTGCAAAGTTTGCTGAGATTCTGCTGAGCTTTCCTTTGCATGTGATTTTTTTTTTCTCTAACTGCTTGTAGTATTTTGTTCTTTTGTTGGGTTTCTGGGATCTTGATTATTATATGTCTAGATGTAGATTTTTTTTTTCCTGTGGCTAGTTGGAGTCCTATATGCCTCACTTATCTGTATGTCAAATTCTTCCCCTCTGTTGGGAAGTTTTCTGTCATTAATTCTGTGAACAGCTTTTTAAAGTCATTTGTATTTTCTCCTGCTACTTCATGGATTCATATCAACTTTATGTTATTGTTCTTTGCATCATCTAGGAATTGTTGGATCGATTTCTCATGATCTCTGACTGTTTTTAAGAGACCTCTCTTTTCAGGGTCACTGACTGCAATCCTATCTTCTTTATCTGAGATTCTATCTTCACATTCTTTTATTGTGTTGTGTACACTTTCAATAGAGTGTTTAATCTCCTGGAGATCTGTTTGAATCTGTTTAATGGATTCCATTTCTTTCCTATGTTGGGCATTCATTGTTTCCATTTCTTTCTTATGCTCGGCTTTCATGGCTTCTATCATGGTCCTGAGTTCATCTATTTTTTTGTCAGTTTCTGTTCTAGAGTCTCAAATCATGACTTTAATTTTGCTCACCATCTCTAAGGTTACCTGGGATATTATTTCTGTTTTGAATTTTTCTAGAGCCTGATTGTTCTGTTTTGTTACTTCCCGTGCTGTGAATTCAGAGTGTCCTGGTGGTTCACTATCAGACTTTTCATCCTCCTTTGCCCTACTATTTGCCATTGGTGAGCTGAAAGTCTGTTTTTGTGTCTTGCTTAAGTGTTTTCTCATTTTTATTTTTGCTGTTGGGTTGTCCTTGATTCAATCTCTGGGTTATTAAATCTTCCTGATATAGTTGCATTTTAGCTTTTGATTCTCTAATGACTCATAGATATTCCCATTTTCACAGTATCAGAGAAAACAACTCATCAAATCAATCCCTATCCTTTATCCCAATCGATACAATCAGCAACACAATAGGATAAATCAGAACTTACAAATTGACCACTTGTGGTAGTCATTCACCTATCACCTTTAAACCATGTAAATTAAATTAAAATTAAGAAGCAGCCCCAAAATATGTTTGCAGTGAACAAACTCCTCAACATAGCATATTTACCAGTTAGGATGGGGGCCTAGACAGAGTTAGGATGAGAAGAGTAGAGAAGTAAAAGAATTGGAGAAGGTTTCAAGTGAAGCCAGAGGACACAGAATGACCACACAATCTTTAGGAAACTTTTAAACTCAAAAGGGATAGACAGAGTGCAAGTATAAGGACAAGGATATATCCTCTTAATAGAAATAGGGGCTCAGTTTCCCTTGAAACTACTGACCCTTGAGTGAGGTACAATGATAGAAAAAAAAAACATTAAGAAAAAAGAAAAAATGATAAAAGAAGAAATCTGAGTCAGGGCAGGAGCAGGAACAGAAAGGGAGAAGAGGGATAATATGGTGGAGCAAGAGTTTGAGTTGGTGAATAGGACAGCAAAAAGAATTTACAGAGTGAAAAGAGGAAAAGAAAGAAAAGGAAACAAAATGACTTTTAAGGGCCTCTTACAGACTATATCTCTGCTGTCATTATACACATCATGTGCAGACATGTGCAGAACCATATGCCCCTATCTCAGCTAGCCAATCACAGACCCCCTCGACGCAGACTGACCTCAGGCTGCAAGGCCCAAATTGAGTGCTCCAACATCCTGCAGGGTTGCACTGTAGACAGTTCTACTACAGTTTTCTCCCCCACTTTCTTTAAAGATGTTCAAATTTGGGAGCTCAGAAAACTACTCTTTTTAACCAGCTATGCTTCTGCAGAGTGGGTCCAAGGACTGGCACAATCAGGCAATCTGAGACCAGGGGAGGGGGTGCTCAGTGGTGCCCATGTGGCTACCCGCCTGGTGCTGTAGCAGCAATTGTGGCACCCACAGGGGAGGGCACAGCTACCCAATCCCATGGACTGGGCCCAGGCAGGCCTGAGGGAGATCTGATGTCTGAGATGCTTTCCCAAATCTCACCTTCCTCTGATAGATTACTTTTTGGTGCTCTTTTAATTCCATTTATTGATAAGATGTTAGTGTTCAGTGATAGGAATGTGTCTAGAAAACCATTTAATTATTAAGTATTTACTCATTAAAAATAAACAAATCCATTTATAGTTTATCATCTATCACATTAGAAAAATGAGAACAATGAAGCAATGAGACAATGAATAATTTTTCCAAGATAGCAGCACACAGTCAGTGTCTATATGCAAACAATCTGTTTACAGAACTTGCTGTGATCTGAATGCTTAATGTCCCCTCACAGACACATATTCTGCAGGTTTGGTCATGAGGCTGTGCCACCTCAGAAGGCAGCTTTAAGCAAGGTGTCCTGGTGGAAGGTCACTGTGGTGAATGCCTCCCTGCAGGGAGTGTGGGGGCACCAGCCCCTCCTTTCCTTCTATTTCCTGGCTGCCATGAGGTGGAGGCAGTCAACTCTCCTCCCAGACACCCTGTCCACCTTGATGTCTTGTGCTACCATAGACCCAATGCTGTAGAACCCTGTGGTCTTGGGCTGAAGCCTCTGAAACCATGAGCCAAAGTCGATCTTTCCTACTTTTAGGTTGATTTTCACAGCTATGGAAAGTAGATGTCACAACACAGACATCATATTCACAAGTGCTTCACTACTCTGTCATTAATCTCTAGTAATCATAATGTTGAACAATGTCCTATTTCTCTTAACAGGTTGACACGCCCACAAAGACTACTATTTTTATAACTTCTAGTGAAAATCTGGATCAGCCTCCCTGCCTCAGTTTTCCTCTATTGTGGAAAGCATAGGAGTTTGAGAATCATACAAGTCTTGATTTAGTTTACAAGGCTATTACTTTAGTCTAATGTCAACTATTTATAACAAATTCCAGTTATTTACTCCAAAACTTGTATAATAACTAGATGTAATAATGTAGCAAATTCTACTTGGCACATAGTAAGTTATCTATAAAATTTACTTTACTTGCTAAAACAAACTATACATGGTAAGAAATACAGATGCAACCAATACCCCATTCTTTTTAGATGCTTCTCCACATGAAAAATAAATTTTACTCTTTTTAACACTATTTTCAAAAATAAATTACACTCTAATAGCATATTTTATCAGTTTATAGAGTAATATTTTAGCTTATTCCCTCAAATTTGCTCTGTTGAATAATTTTGCTTACAAAATTTCCTCTGTGCTCTTTAAATATTATTAAAATTCTAACTGTTACTCAGTCTATGTACTTAATTATCACTTGAGCATAGTGGTGTCCTCTTGAACATTTTTACACATTGTCCCTAAAAGATAAACAAGGTACAGAAATGAGGATACCTGTGGTTCAGCTTTTTTTTTTCAGAAAATAGAGAATTTGAGGTATATAAACAATGGAAAAATTAGTACAAAGCTGTAAAAGAGCTCCAATCAGAGACAACATACTGAATGAGATACAAAAAAAAATATTTGCCAATTATTCCTTAAACAGAAGACTAACATCTGGAATATATAAAAACTCAAAATATTAGATACCCCAAAACAAAAGATCCATGGAAAAAATGGGCAACCAAAATGAAAAGACACTTCTCAGAAGAAGAGTACAGATGGCTGATATATACATGAAAAACTGTTCATGAAAATTGTTGGCCATTAGAGAAATGCAAATTAAAGCAACATTGAGATATCATCTTAGTCCAGAAATAATGACTATATGCAAGAAACCAAACAATAACAAATTCTGGAGATGGTGCAGGGAAAGATGAACCCTTTTAATAAGTTTTTTATAGTGATGCAAACTAGTAGAGTCACTGTGAAAATCGGTATAGAGATTCCCCCCAAAATCTAAAAAGAGAAATTTTGTTTGATCCAAATATTCCTCTTCTATATAACTTTCCAAAAGGCTTGAAGTCATATTACAGCAATATGTGCATACCCATGTTTAAAGTAGAAGAATTTGTAATAGTTAAATCTTAGAATTATCCTATATTCACATCAAGAAATGAATAAAGAAACTATACACAATGGAGTACTACTGTGCAGAGGATACACTTAAGGCGTTTGTAGGTAAATGGATGAACCTCTAGACTATAATGTTAAGTGAAATAAATTAGACATGAAAATTTAAATATTACATGGTTTCTCTTGTATAAGAATCCCACAATATAAATAAATAGCAAAGTAAAAGATACATAAAATGAAGCAGGGAGATCTTTTTAAGTGAGGAGATAAAGACATGGAGGGAGGGAGAAGAAAAGGGGGGAAAGGGAAAAGAAAGGGGACTGAAAAAGAGAATTGAAGAAAAAAATCAAAGAATTATGCAAATTGGAAAGGGAACAAGAGTTGGAGGGAGCAGGGAGGGAAGGAAAGGGAAGAGCAAAACAAAAGAATGTGTCATGTACATGTGTGATCTTCTCACAATAAATGTAATCATCATGAATTTTTTGTAAAAAAGCTCCCACCACAATCATAAACGCCCATATACATAAGGAACAGTGGGTAGAGTAGCAGTTTAAAAAGTACATGGAAAAGAAGAAAGTAAAGTGGGCACAGTAGATGAAACAACCCCCAAAGAGAAAATCCAATACTAAAAGCCAAAACTAGAAACAAACAATAAACACCACTCTGGGATACCGGTGTGCACAGACCTGTCTCTCAGGAAGTTGTTGGTTCACACACACATTGCTTCTCTGTGTGGAAAGGTGAAGGGTGCAGCCTGGAGATGCAGTGGCAATGTCAAAGGTGAAACAAAAGGAGGGACTTGAAGATCTTAGAAGCCAAAGAGAAATAAGTTAAGCAAGGCTACCTTTTCTCCCCTTCCATGTTATGAGCCATCTACTAAATTCACTTCACTGTAGCATACTGTTGGAGGCAGCAGTCCATCCACAAAACACCTTGCTGTAGAAACACAAACAAAAATATCAAACAACTCCCAACAAAGTCACTAAAATAACAGAGAAAATATAAATAAGTGCAGTTAACTTTTGGTTTCTGGCCTGGTTTGTAAAAAGCTTAGTGTTTCTGTTCCATCCTAAAATTCAAAAGCTGAACAAACTGAAAAAACTCAGAAATTTTGCTTGCATTCTTCACAGGGAAAACCACTATTCTCAAATTAGAGAGATTGACAGCCAGATACAGAGAAACAGAATTTACTAGAGCAAAAACCCACTAGTGGAAACCACAGTGGGTACCAGTGCCACTAAGAAATAGTGACTACAATTGACTATTGTGTGAGGTTTAGTATGGACAAGTCCGAAAGCTAAAAATTCAAGGAGTATTTAGTAAACAGGGGGCCATGACACTTTCATGAGTTTTATCTCCATGAGCTTGTTTTCAATAAAGGTTGGAGAAGGATCCCCTTGTGGTTCCAGATAAGGAAGGAGAGGAAAAGCTTGGTTATTTCCTTTGGAATTACAACAGAACTTGCTCATCAAATGGCTGTCAGGAGGTGAAACTATTTAGCCAGAGTCTAACCTGCTGGAGTTTTATCAGATCCCCTACCCCCTCCAAGATTAGAGGAAGTAGTTACACAGCTCTATTTTCTTGTAGCCATCCTGTCTGACCTCAGGGGAGGTGCCTGAGACAACCTTGTGAATCGTATAGTCAAGGCTCACCAAAAGACTAAGCCCAGTCACACAGTGACACAATGATACTTTTCCTCCCCCCAGTCATACCACCCATTATTTACTGCCTATTTACCACATTTCTTTTCACCCTGTACACTAAGCCTACCTTTCAACAACAGCAAAATTACAAAGTATAGTAAAAGGAGGGGACACCTTGAAGACATGGAACAAATATGAAATCCAAAGTTAGGTATGACAAGAATGCTGAGACTTTTTAAAAGAGGAATTCTAAAATATTGTGACCAACAACATGGTTAGAGTTTTAGTTTTAGTCAAAAAGCATACAACAAACAAGACCAAATGTACCAACTAAAGAGAGAAATAAATTCTAAGAAATAATTTTTTTCAATAACAAACATAAAAAATTTACGATATTACATCTAGAAATGAAGCTTATTTTTAATGGGTTCATTAGTGTATTAAATCTAATGTCAGAAGAAATAATCTCTGAGCTGGAGATTATCTTATGGAAAGTTTCAATATTGAAAAACAAAGAGAAAAAAGATTAGGAGGAAAAAAATGAAACCCAGAACAGAGTACCTAGGAAGTTGGAATAACTACAATATACTATATAACTATACTATAGTTACACTATACTGTAGCATGCATTATAGGAATACCAAAAGAAGGAGAGAGAGAAAGGAAGGTAGGGAGAGAAGCGAGGGACAGAGAGAGATTGATTTGCAGCTATGACCAATTTTCTTCAAATTATCAGTGGATACCAACCCATAGATCCAGGATGCATAGATAAATTACAAAAAACCTACACCCAGACATACTGTATTCAAATTTCAGAAAATCAAAGATATAGAAAATCTTGAAAGAAGCCAGAGGGAAGACAATATGTCACTTATAGAGGAGCAATGACGTGTTACATCTGACCTTCTGACTTCTCAGAAATCATGAAAGCAAGAGGAGAATGGAATGACATACTTAAGGTACTCCAATTTAGAGTTATATCCTATGAAATGGTCTTTTAATAGTGAAGGAGTTCTTGGGGTCTTCTATATAGAGTATCATATCAGCTGAAAATAATGACAATTTGACTTCTTCCTTTCCTATCTTTATTCATTTTATTTATTTCTCTTGTCTAATTGCTGTGGCTAATGTTTCCAGAACTTTATTGAACAGGAGTGGTGATAGTGAACATCCTTTTCTTTGAAGGTTTTCATTTTTTTACCATTTAGTATTATATTGCCTTTTGGTTTTTCATAGATGGCTTTTATCAAATTGAGGTAGAGACTGTCTATTCCAATTTTCTGTAGGGTTTCTATCATGAATGCATGTTGGATTTTGTTGAATGCTTTTTCTGCATCTATTGAGATGATCATATGGTTTCTATCCTTGGCTCTATTAATATAGGGTATGACATTTATTGATTTGCATATGTTGAATCATCCCTGCATCCCTGGGATGAATCCCACTTGGTCAGGATGTATGACCTTGATGATCTACAGCATTCTATTCGTGAGTATCTTATTAAGTATTTTTTTCATCTATGTTCATTAGTGAGACTGGCCTATAGTTCTCTTTTTTGGTTGAGTTGTTATCTGATTTGGTAATCAAGGTGATGCTTGCTTCCAGGAATGAATTAGGGAGCATTTCTTCCCTTTCAACTTCATTGAAGTGTTTAAATAGTAGTGGCAGTAGTTCCTCTCTAAATGTCTTGTAGAATTTAGCAGGGAAGCCATCAGGGCCTGGGCTTCTCTTAGTTGGTCAGTTTTTAACTATAATTTCAATTTAATTGATTGATATTGGATCATTTAGAATTTTTAGGTCATCTTCATTCAACTTTGGTAGTTCATATGAACATAGGAATATGGCCATTTCTTCTGTATTTTCCATCTTATTTTCATACAGGTTCTCAAGGTAGGCATTGATGATCCTCCAGGTTTCTGCTGGGTCCCCTATAATTTCACCCCTTTCATTCCTAATTGTGTGGATTTGGGCCTTTACTTTCCTTTTTTGGATAAAGTTGGCTAAGGGTGTGTTGATTTTATTTATTCTTTTGAAGAACCAACTCTTGGTTTCATTGATTTTTTTTGTATTGTTCTTTTAGTCTCTATTGAATTAATTTCTGCTCTGATCTTTTATTTTTTATTTATTTTTATTTTTATTTATTTTGGTACTGGGGATTAAACTCGGGCCCTTGCACCTGCAAGGCAGGCCACCAAACTGCTGAGCTAAATCCCTGGCACCTGCTCTGATCTTTATAATTTCCTCCCTTGTATGAGTTTTGGGTTTGTCCTGCTCTACTTTTTCTAAAAACTTGAGGTTTAGCATCAGATTTTTTAATTGTGCTTACTCTGTTTTCTTAATATGCATATTCAGTGTTATGCATTTCCCTCTTAAGACTGTTTTCATTGTGTCCCATAGATTCCAATATGTTGTATTGTTATTGTCATTTAATTATAGGAACTGTCTAATTTCTTCTTTAATATCCTCTGGACCCATTGGTTATTCAGGAGTGTGTTGTTCAATTTCCATGTATTTGTGAAATTTTTGTGGTTTCTTTTACTACTGATCTCCAATTTCATTACACTATGGTCTGATAATATGCAGGGGATCACTTCAATTTCTTTGCACTTACTTAAACATATTCTATGAGTGAGAATATGGTCTATTTTGGAGAACAACCCATGTGTAGCTGAGAAGAGTGTGTATTCTGATTTTTCTGGGGAGGAATACTCTGTAAACATCTGTTATGTTAATTTGTTCAAGAGTTTGATTGAATTCTAGTATTTTATTATTTCCTGTCTATTTGATCTATATATTTGTGACAGTGGGGAATGGAGGTCCCACCTTACTATTGTGTTAGTGCTTATTTGATTCCCCAAGAACTCCACCAAAAATCTTGTAGATTTAATAACCAAATTCAATAAAGTAGCTGGATACAAGTTTAACACAAAAATAGATACCTTCTCTATACACAGAAAATAGACTCACTGAGAGAGAACTGCGGCAATCAATTCTTTTCACAACAGCATCCAAAAAATTGAAATATCTAGGAATCAACCTAACAAAAGAAATCAAAGATCTCTACTTTGAAAAGTACATCACTCTGAAAAAATAAGAGTTTGATGAGGATATCAGAAAATGGAAATACAGGAAGAGTAAAAAAGGAAAAAGAAAAAAATGTGAGATAATAAAAAGATGAAAATAAGGTGTTTGTAGATGGGGGGGGAGGAGGGGGTGAAGGGAGGGCAGAGGTAAGGGGAAAAAATGAGAATCAAGACTTGTCATGTAGAGGTACAAGATCCCAACAATGAATGTAACTGTACTGTATCCCTAAAATGTACCAATAAACTCAATTAAAGCAGAAAAAAAATGGAAATACATACTCTGTTCCTATGTAAGAAAAATCAACACAGTCAAAATGTCAATACTTCCAAAACTGCTATATAGATTCAATGCAATCCCAATTGAAATCTCAATAGCATACTTCACAGACCTTGATAAAAACAAATCCAAAAATTCATTTGGAATAAGAAGAGACATAGAGTGGCAAAAGCAATCTTAGGTAATAAAGAGAAGTTAGGGGGTATCACAATTCCCAATTGAAACTATACTACAAAGCTACTGTGATAAAACAGGATGGTACTGGCAAAGAAACAGACCTGAGGACCAGTGGAACTGATTAGAACATGCAGAAACAAATCCAGACACACTCAGCCACTTCATTTTTGACAAAGTAGCCAAACACCCCCACTGGAGGAAAGATAGCCTCTTCAATAAATGGTGCTGGAAAAGTTGTGTTTCAACTTAACAAAGATTAAAACTAGACATATCTCTCACCATGCACTAAACTAAAATCAAAATGGATTAAAGATCTTAATATTAAAACAGAAACACTAAATCAGCTGGAAGAGAGGTTAGGTAGAACTCTTGAAGATATTGCCATAGGTAAAGATTTTATGAACAAAACCTCAGTTGCCCATGAGTAGCACAAACAATCAAGTGGGGTGTCTTCTTATTAAAAAGCTTCTGCCCAGAAAGAGACAATCTGAAGTCAAACAGTCTGAAGACATAACCCACAATGAGGAAAAAAATTTTCACCAGCTCTTTCTCAGACAAAGGTCTACTATCTAGAACATATAATGAACTTTCAAAAATCAGACCTCCAAAATATAAAGACCCAATCCAAAAATGGGCCTCTGAAATGAACAGACATTTCTCAGAGAGAGAAACAGAAATAGCAAATAAACATATGAGAAAATTCGCAACATCACTTGGTCATTTGAGAAATGCAAATGCAAACAACACTGAGATTCCACCTCATCCCAGAAAGAATGGCTGCTATCACAAATTCAACCAATAGTGAATGCCAATGGGGCTTCAGGGAAAGAGGAACACTGCTCCAATGCTGGTGGGAGCACAACCACTATGGAAAGCAATATGGAGATACTTCAAAAAACTAGGACTGGAAGTTCCATTTGATCCAGCTATTCTCCTGCTGGGTAGCTTCCCTAAAATTTTTTTAAAAATCATACCATAGTGATATATGTGCACGCATGTTCATAACATCACAATTCATGATAGCTAAAACTTGGAAGTAGCCCAATTGTCCATCAACTGGAGATTGGATAAAGAAAGTGTTTTTTTAATATAAAATGGAATACTACTCAGCCATAAAAATGATAAATTAGAGACATTTATAGCTAAATGTGTGCACATTGAGGTGATATTCAAGTGATATAAATAGGAAACATATGTAAATACTGAATAATTTCTCTAGTATGAGAAACTGAGAGTGTAAATAAAGACTAAAAGTTATAATAGTTAATGTGAAACAGAAAGAAAAGGGACAATGAGCAAAAAGAAATGGGAGGGGTAGTGGAAAGGAAAGAAAGGAATGGAATCAATATGAGAAAAGGAAAAATAATGGAAACAAAGTTTTTGTAGATTGGGTGTGAGGGAGGGGTTGAGGAGAGGGCAGGGAATTGGGAAAAAGTAAGAACCAAGATTGATTATGTAAAGGTACAAATTTCCAACAATGAATGTCATTATATTGTATACATGTACCAATAAAATTAATAAAAGTTAAAAAAGAGTGAAGGAGAAGAAAGGCTTTCTCAGACAAACAAAAGCTGATGGAAATTTTCAGTAAAACCTCCTTGCAATAAATATTTTAAGGAGTTTGCCATAGAGAAGGGAAATGATATAGGCTATATACATTACAGAAAGAATGAAGTAAAATAATTTAAATTTTTTTCTTATCTTTAATTGATGTAAAAGAAAACTATATGTTAATATAACAGCAATACTGCCTTTGATTATACTTACATACTTATTTTGCTTATGCATGCTTAAATATAAGTTAAATGAATGACATCAATGATACAAGGGACAGAAAGTAATAATCATTACTAGTTTATTAATTTAAAATAAAATATTCATGATGTCGAAGAGTGCTATTTGAAAGTGAAGTTGAATAAGTTATAAATGTACAGATTAAACTCTAGGACAACCATTTTCAAAAATGAAAAAAAGGAAATATATTTGATAGGCAAAGAATAGAAAGAAAAGGAAGTTATATAAATGCTCGATTAAAATTACAAAGTTAGAAATATCATGAAAGACAAAAATAGAAATAAATAAAACAGGCAAACAAGAGAAAATATTAATGTAGCAAATATTATTAATTCAACCATATCAATAGACATTTCAAACATCAAAGTGTAAATTTCACCTTAATTAAAAACATATTGTAAGATTCAGCAAAAACAAAACTCAATTATGTACTGTTTATAAAAAACTCACTTTAAATACAAGGTCACATCTAGATTAAAATTGCATGAAATGTTCCCTTCTCTGGTGCAAAAGGTCTATCTCCCTATTTCTTATTATCTGCCTATTATTTTTCTCTTTATAGTATTTGTATTTTGAGTTTCTTTATTAAGGAAGCCATATGATATTTAATATTGTATGTCTGAGATATGCTATGTACATGTACAAACTCCCCATGAGTAATGTGATCATTATGTACTAGAAACATATACTAATTAAAAATAAAGATTGAAAAATGTGTGAATAAGGAAAGATATATCAAGTTAATGCTAATTAAAGAAAGAGAAGCAGTTATATCAATTTCTGACATAACACTCTTTTGAGCAAGATAAGTTATCAGAAATAAAGAGGAACATTGTATAATCATAAAGGAGTCATATTAAAAGAAGAAATAATAACCCCTACTATGTATTACATAACAACAAAATATCCAAATCAGCCAAAAAAATTGATAAAATTACAAAAAGTACATGTATAGTTATTATAATTGGATATTTCAATGTTCTTATATGAGAAATGAACATATCCTGTAGCAAGAAATCAGATAGGACATGGTAGAATGCAAAAGCACTATCGGCCACCTGAATATAATTTATATATATATAGACCAATTTATTCAACAACAGCTGATTACACATTCTTCTCAAGCTTAAGTGAATTTTTCATCAAGACAGATGATCTCACAGTCTCCACCATAAAACACACCTTAGCAAAGTTGAAAGACTAGGAAGTGTACACTGCTTTTAGCCCAAAATGGAATTAACTAGAATAGTAGAATAAGAACTAGAAATTACAAAATAGACAGAAACTAAACATCAAACTTCTACTATAAGAGAAGCATTGAGAAAATTTTCAAGAGAACTGAAAACAAATATTTTTAACTAAATGACAGCAAAAATATAATTTATTAAAATTTGTTAGACAGTGAATGCAGTAAAGGGAAATTTATAGCATGGAATGCATAAGTTACAAAAGGATAAAGATGCAAATTTGATTTTGTAAATTTGTATCTTAGGAAACTATAAAAAAGAAAATTAAATTTGAAGTGAACAGAAGAAAATAAAAAAAACAATATTTAGAGTAGAAATCAATGAATTTGAAAACAACAAATCCATGTATGCCTTAGCAATATCTAAAATATTCAGCTTGGTTGGTTTGTAAATTAAAACTACAGAGGGATATAATTTCTCATCTATCACATTGGCAAAAGCTCAAAAACATGGCAATATAATTTCATAGTAAGTGTGTGGGGAAGTAGACAAATGTGTACAAGAAAGTTTAGAATGTAAAATAGTATCAGATATGCAGTGGGAATTTCTCCATATATAACCAACATGAAGAGGGGTACCAACACTCCTACTCAATGAATTTACCATAAAATTCAACTTGCAATACAAATATATGTACATCCAAGAAAACACACTGAAATTTATTTGTAATTGCAAAATAATTGGAACCTACTTATATGCTAAGGTATAGAAATTGAATAATTGTTGGCTTGTGCACACAGTGCATTCATTATGCACCTGTTAAAAAAAGAGTGGGGAAGCTTTCTACAAAATGGTAGCATGTAACATTAAATTAAAAATGCATATATGCACCATGAAATAACCTGGTGCCTATCAAAAGCCTTTAAATAGACCCTCTATAGAGTAACTGTAACTGCTGATCACAACTACAACCCTCTTCAGCTGGAAGTAGCCTGAACTATTTTCATCCTTTACCCCCTCACAGCAGTACGGGGTCCTTCTTCAGAGGGGGGGATATTACAGATAGGTAAGTTAATTGGATATTTTGTAGGCAGTTAGACAGGGCCGCCCTTGAGGAGCCAACACAGCAAGGAGCCAACATGAAGGAAAATTAAGACCCATTCACTATTCTAGGTCTCTTATTATTCCATATGAATGTTTGGATTCTTTTTTCTAGTTCCGTGAAATATTGTATTGGAATTTCAATTGGTATTGCATTGAATCTGTATAGCAGTCTTGGTAGTATGGCCATTTTCACTATGGTGATTCTTCCTACCCAGGAGCAGGGGATATCTTTCCATTTTCTTATATCCTCTTCGATCTCTTTTTTTCAGAGTGCTGTAGTTTTCAGTGTAGAGGTCTTTTGTTTCTTTTGTTAGATTGATTCCTAGATACTTCATTTTAGGGGATGCTATTGTGAAAGGAATTGTTTCCTTAATTTCTCTCTCAGTGATTCTGTTATTTGTGTACAAGAAAGCTGTTGATTTTGGGGTGTTCCCCTTGTATCCAGCTACTCTACTGAATCTGTCGATTAAGTCTAGAAGTCTTTTGGTGGAGTTTTTTGGGTCTTCAATGTAGAGTATCATATCTTCAGCAAATAATGACAGTTTAACTTCTTCATTTCCTATCTTTATTGCTTATTACAATGTGGGAAAAATTTTTACCAGCTGCTCCTCAGACAAAGGACCATTATCTAGAATATATAAAGAACTCAAAACAATCAGGCCCCCAAATAAAAAGACCCGATTCAAAAATGGGCATCTGAAATGAACAGACATTTCTCAGACAAAGAAGTAAAAGCAGCAAGTAAATATATGAAAAATGTTCCACACCGCTGGTCATTCAAGAGACGCAGATGAAAACAACACTGAGATTCCACCTCATCAAACAAAGAATTGCTGCTATCAAGAAATCAAACAATCACAAATATTGACAGGGTTGTGGGGAGAAAGGAACCCTTCTCCATTGTTGGTGGGAGTGCAGACTGGTGCAACCACTATGGAAATCAATATGGAGATACCTCAGAGAGCTGGGACTAGAGGTTGCATTTGAACCAGCCATCCCTCTGCTGGGCATCTTTCCAAAAGAATTAAAAGAATTATATCACAGAGATATATTTGCATCTATGTTTAATGGCACAGTTTGTAATAGCTAAAACTTGGAAACAGCCCATTTGCCCATCAATTGGAAACTGGATAAAGAAGATGTGGTTTTTCTATCAAATGGAATACTATGCAGCCATAAAGAATGAGAAATTAGATTCATTCATAGGAAAATGGATACATATTGAGGATATATTCCTAAGTGAAATAAATAAGCCACACGTGTAAACACCGAATAGTTTCTCTGGTGTGAATAAAATATAAGAGTACATAAGATCCTAGCTATATAACGGACAATGTGAAATAGGAAGAAGGGGGCTAAAGGTGTAGGAAAGTGGGAAGGGTAGGGGAAAGCTAATAAGGGGAAAATTTGAGAAAATGAAAAAATGGAAATGAAGTGTTTGTAAAGGGGGAGGGGAGCAGGGGTGAAGGGAGGGCACTGACAAGGGGGAAAAATGAGAACCAAGACCTGTCATGTGAAGGTACAAGATCCCAGTAATGAATGTAACTGTACTGTATACCTAAAATATATCAATAAACTCAATGAGGGAAAAACAAAAAACAAAAAATACCAAAAGATAAATACCAGTACCAATAAATAAATAAATAAAAAGTAAAAATTAAAAGAAAAAAGACTCATTCACTGAAGGCCAGAATTGTAAAGGGAGAGAAACTACTATACCTTTGTGCTTTCCCTGGGGACACATAGCTGTGATTGATATTCTAGGTGGGTTTCAATTACCTGGGTTGGGGGCCATGGTCTTGGCACACCCTTTCTGGCAAACATCCTTGACCCCCTCCTTGCTGAAAATCCTTGTATGCTTGCTGTGTAACTCGCTCCCCCATTTGACCCTCATTTAATCAATACTACTTGGGTGACTGTACTTGTAATCTTGTTGGTTGGTACTGGTTTTGACCCACCTCATGCCCACTTTCTAATTTTTCATTGGGTCTTAACAGTTTTGTCCCACTTTGTAGCTGCCTCACAATATGGCTTGCTGTGTGAAACATCTTTGAGAAGTGGGGTGCGTGGGCAGCCCACTTTCTGGTACTCCTCCTGTCTCTCTTAGACAGAAGCTTTCTTTCCTTCAATAAACTTTTCCTATTCCTTAAAAATAAATAAACAAATTAATTAATTAAAAATGCATATTTTGTAAAAAGTAAACAGTCAAATAAACTGAAATTTGTCACCTCAAAGCAGGCTAGGGAGATCAGGGAGGGGCAGTACTAGTTGAGAAAGAAGGGAACAGTGTGGTTTTTCTGAATCTAACATTTTGTGTTGCTTTGATTTTTGGAAGTATGTTGAGGTACTGACATATTCAGGTAAGTGAGATGAATTAAAAATAGAAAAACCAGCTGGGGATTTAGTTCAGTGGTTCCACTGCCTGCCTTGAAAGTGCAAAGTCCTGAGTTCTATCCCTGGCTCTCCCCCCCCAAAAAAAAAAAGAAAAGAAAAATCTAAAGCTAAATGCAAACTAAATCTACTGTATCTTAAAAAATAATATAACTACATTGAAAGGTAACAAGAACAAAACAGAGTGATTTTGTCATAAGACTTTGACATTATCCTTTGTGTGAGGGGGAACTAGCTATATAAATGGATCCTGAACCCTTTTAATAGAGTTGCTTGTTGCTTGTGTTAGTGGCATGGATGTAGCTATTATGAAAATTACCCAATGTGTATTTGGGAATTGAGCAAATGAATAACTATGTATAATTTGTGGAGGGGATCCAAGGTTCTTACTATGGAAGAAGGAAGGTTCAAAAGTGAAGTGGGGGGACCCTAGGAATGGAGAGAAGAATTAGCTTTTAAGGTTGCAGTGTGCTAAGAGCCTAAGTCTCATATTTTGTAGAATTTTGCTTTGTTGAGGTCACATTTCAGTATGCTCCATGTTAAAAGCTTAAGTACATTTTTTCACTTAGTCCTCAGATCATCCAATTCTTCCCTTTTCTTCAGATACATCTAAGAAGACCATAGTTTTGCCTTCAAATCTGTTCCCTTTTAAAAGTTCTTTTGAGTCTGTGTCTGGCAAAGTTGGATGTATGACAATCCTTCCTATTTTCCTCAGGCTACTTGGGGTCCATTTACTACCCTTTTCTCCACTTTATCAGCCTTCATTTTGACAAATACAGGAGTAAAGGAAATACAGTCCTGCCCTGGATCTATGGGCCCAAAGTTACAAGATGCTTGCATCATTTCGGAATTTATACCTTTGGGTTGGTTAAAATTTGATGCCCATTATTAACTTAACACAGATTTGTGTTTCTCAGTTGTAAAGTTTGAGGAATCAAAATTAGCTTATATGTTGTTCTGGAATTAAACAAGATAATTTAAAGTACCTAGAATAGTGAATTGAGCTAAATAGGTGGTATTATTACTTTTATTGTTCCTGTTATGTTTCTCGTGATTATTGTTTTTCTTTAGCACCAACTTCTAAGGTGAGCTTGAAAACACAATCTAGTTTTGATTAATAACCTTTAATAGATCAGTCAACTATAAATTTACTTAAAAGTCTTTAGGAACTATAATTCCTGTTTTACCTCTAAACCGAATGAGTTCCTTAAACTTTATTATCTGCTGTTTAACATGGCATTTTCTTCAAATTGTTTGAATTTAGGTCTTTCAAGCATCAAAAGATTCTCCACGGTTCTAAAATCATGGTGTTTTGTGTATAATCCTGCTTTGATCTAACTCACCCCTGTGAAATTTTTATTGCTGCCAATTATAAGCTTTTTAAACTTATCATTATTGTAGACCAAATAATTTTATCCCCAATTGCTTTAAATTTGATTTACCAGCATTGTGGCTTATATTTAGGTGTCCATCTAGAGCTTCATGTGTCCCATAGGTAGGGCTTTTAGCAGGGGGCTGGATCATGGGCGTGTGATACTAAATTAAGGGTGTGTGACAGTAGATTGGTCATCTGATGTGTTTAGCATAGCTCTGGGTGTGGATAGTGGGAAGGCCCATGCTGGGCGTGTGTGGCACCAACCATGAGATATGGAGCCTGGATGGAATAAAAGGGAAAGTGGGAAGGAATACCGCTGCCTCTCACTGCTGCCTGCTATAACATGGACTATTTCTCTTCTGCCATGCCTTCCTGCCTTGGAGCAAACCAACTATGAACTGAAACCTCTACCAGCCACAAACTGAGAAAAAAATAAACTTTTCCTTTCTCTAACTTTGGGTGTCTGATATTTTGTGCCAGCATTGAGAAAAAAACTAAGATAACAAACAAAACTGAAACCAATCTCTTGCTTCATGACTCAGACGGAGAAGGCAGGACAAAGCATGACAGAGCCTCCTTTGGGGTCTTCACCCTTCATCGCCCCATCACTCCAGCCTCTAGGAGGAATTCTGATGGTCTGGGTGTGTGTGGTCACCAGTTCACGGCCTGACTGTAGAAAAGTCATCCCTAACTTGGACTCATGCACTAATGGTATTGCACTACCAGATCTATATAGAGCCTCTTCCTCATGTTCAACACAGCTTTTCAGACCCCTTTTGTTAGTTATTTTGTGAGACCCCTTTATTTTAGCTTTCCTGAGCTTCAGATAAGGGTAGTAGCATTTGATGAGCACATTTTGGGGGTTTATCAAAATGCTGACTCTGTGTATCACTTAAGAGAAATGTGGCCTATGCTCTGTGTCTTTGTGGACCAAAAGTCGAACTGAGTAAACTACACAAAGGCATGTAAAAGCTGGAAAACAAAATGGTGCATGGTACTTCTGCTGTACAAGTTTAGAAAGATAATTAGGATAAAGAAGAGACTGTAATTCACTGGTACACTCAACATCCTGGGAAAGCAGAGGAATCAAATAGGAATATATATATAT
>NW_022900928.1:75740281-75784325 GCF_012274545.1 Fukomys damarensis
ATTTATTATACAGCCTATCAAATACACATGCATATTATTTTATAAAGTTTTTTCATGTATATAGTTGAGTAAAACAGTGATTAATTATGTAATTTACAAAGCAGGTCCCCATGTCCCTACTCTCCACTCTAACTCCCAGACACAAATTATTTTTAACTCTTAGAAATGTTTTTCTAGTATTAATATCGATGTCTTAAAACAATATTTAATCACTGTAACTTCTATTTGTTATTTTTAGATAGGTTTTATTGAATTTTTACTTTATAAAAGTGACTATCCTTTCTTATAAACATTAAACACATATGATCCCATAAAGACACAAATACTCTTACCCACACTCTTACTTCTCTCTTCTCACATATGCCCCATATAGTCATGCTGTCATTTTTAGTTAAAAATGCACTAGCTTCGGTATAGTTTAGTGTTGAGTGGTCAAGTATTAAATGTAACATCCCTTTAAGAACTTTACATTTACATTTCATTGTATTTTCCTTGGTTTAGAGAAATGAATCAGTATTCTTTCCCTATTCCCCTCCTCTCAGTTTTCTGGGAACCTAATATCCACTTGCACCTAAACTTTCTTTCAGTAGTTGAAGCACCCAGTAAGTTATCTACTTCTATTTCCTGGGGACAGCTCTCCAGGGCTCTCTCTCTTTCTCATTTGGGACTGGTGTGGGCCAGGTTCACTGCATGCCTGTTGTCCTTGCACTGTCTTTCTCTTCACTTACTGCACTGGATTTCTTATTTCTTTTATATCATATATTGCTTATTCTTGATTTGCTTCCTCATTTCTCTGAAACACTTCTTTTAGTAGCCTCCTTAGGAAGAATCCTTGGGAGGTAAATTTTTGAGTACTTTAAATTCTAAACATGTATTTTCACTTTGCACTTATTTGATAGTTTGGCTGTCTGTAATTATCAAGGCTGTAAAAAGCATTGATGCATTCTCTTCTAACGTCTAACACTGCTGTTGACAAAGTGAATTACTGATCTTCTGTGTGTGGCTTATATTTTCCTATCTAAGAATATTTAATATCCTCTCTCCAAGGTTTTTGAAAGTTAATAGTAAAATATGTGACATAGTTCTTTTATTTTTCGGTTTTGATCCTCACTATACATTAAATTTATTTGATCAAGAAACTTATGTTCTATAATTCTAGGATTTCACTTTTATTTTTTTTCTTATTTATTAATTTATTTTATAATTTTTTCTCTGTTTTCTTGGTTCTTTTATTTTGCTACTTACAGTAATTATGTATAGGAGACCTGTGACTTTTTTTATAATTTCTCATATTTTCATAGCTTTATTTTATTTTTTACTTTTTGGAATACTTCTGTGGATTTAGTCTTCATGCATGAATTGAATTTTTATAACTTCTCTCATTTTTAATTTTAAGAGTTTTTGTTCTCTGAATCTGCTTTTTTCCACTTCATTTCCTTTTCATTTCAAGGATCAATAAATTGAATCTTGTCTCTCAGAAGACTACATATTTCTTAAGTTTTCTTTTGATCCTTTCATTGCTTTTCTCTCTTCCAATTTCTCTTTTTAATATTTTTGTTTTGATCTTCGTCCTTTATAAGAAAAGTTTGCCTTAAATATCTGACATTTCCTAGTTAATATCTAAAGAGTGAGTTGCTGAAAAACTCTTGGCAGTGCCTTGGACCTGCTTGTTGGCAGGTGAAGAATTATATGGCTAGTTTCATCATGGAATAGGCTCAAAGTACACCCAGAGTAATCTCCTGTCAGGTTGCCAAAAGCCCTTATACAGCCGACTAGGAGAAGGAGACTGTGTGTATGGAAAGCAGTCCCTCTATTTCACACAGGGACTTCCATTACTCCCCATTTCTAGTAAGCAGTCAGTTGGATCTAATGGTCCTGTGTCTGCAATACTTTTTGGTCACCTCTTCTGGAAGGAAGTTATTAGACTTCTAGTTTCTGTATCTGGACAAGGAGGGACATTTTCCATGTGGTGCATGGGGGAGATCTATAATAGGGTTGTCAAAAAAAGTGTCAGTCAGGGCTGGGGATTTAGCTCAGTGGTTCCAGCGCTGGCCTCATAAGCACAAGGGCCTGAGTTCGATCCCCAGTACCAAAAAGAAAAATATAAACAAAAAGTGTCAGTCATCCAGTGAAATTTGACTTTAGGGTAAAAAAATTACACAAATTAAAATATTATTGATTATCTGAATGTCAAATTTACCTAGATATGTCTATATTTATTTACTAATTTTAGCAACTGTAGTCTGCAATTGTTGTTATGACAACACTGTTGTAATTGCTACTACTCCTTTCAACTACAACTGTATTATTATTTTCAGCGAAATCTGCACTTCTGCTTTATTTTATATTCTTCCCAATATGTGAAATGTATCAAAGATGACAAGAAAGTGGAATGGAGACTCTAATTAGACAAGAGGAAAGGAATATGGGAGGAGTAATACAAAGAAGGAGGAGGGGGAAAGGGTAATAGAGGGGAGAGGATAATGAAGGGGAATGATATTAGAAAATTATACATAATGAATCCAAAATAAATGTGAGGAGGGAGGGTAGAGCAAAGGTAGTGATGGAGAATAAAAAGTTGTCAAAATATATTATGTACGTGTATAAATCTGCCAGAACAAAATTCATTAATGAGTATAAAAAGAAAGGGTTTCTTATGTGCATAAACTCAGAAGATAGCAGAAGTGATGTATGTTGTCTTCAGTGGGGAGATTAACTGTAAAATAACTATAGGCAAGACCTCAGGGCCCTACCTTCCCCTTGCTTCCAAAATTCTGCCAGGCAAATATCTTCCCTATAATCCATGTTCGTCGTATGAGGGTTTAGAGGACTCTCAGGAGGCAGGAAGGCCAGAGCAGAGAGTCCCTTCATATGCTCCCAATGAAAAGGACTGCCCGCTACTTCATAGTCTTTTGTGCTGCCCAGAAATCTAGAGGCTGTGAACACTCAGACCTTCCAGTCAGCCTTTACTTTGAGCAAATATGGGTGACCTGGTGCAGGTCTTTGATGAAAACCTAGATATGAAAGAGAAACAGAAATGAAGGAACATAGGGGGAAAAAAGGAAATACAGAGACACACACAAGAAAAACCTTTGAATATGGGTATTTCCTAAGAAGAAATGAAAGATACTAAATCCATAAGAAAGAAAAGAAGAAAAATAGAATTTAAAATGAAATAATCAAACAAAAAAATAAGTTATAAAGTAAATATAACTAAAGTCAAATAGTAATTAGAGGATAAAAATGGTAAATAAAATGTATAACTCTAAGAAAGTGAAATAAATTAAGGAAAACTAGAAACAGAACTAATAAATTTCCTACAGTCTGGCTCTTGATTGTCCTCCAAAGGCACCCCAGGTGTGGCCCCAGGCTGTGGATTTAGTTTGAGGCAGTGAGGCCAATGTGGGTGTGCCCTGGAAGGGGATCTTGGGTGGAATGCTGCTCTTCTCTTTTGCTTCCTCTCTACTATGAGGGGAACAGCCTCTTTTGCCATGTGCTTCTGCCATGATGTGCCCCCTAACACAGGTTTTAATGCAAAGGTGCCAACAGAACGTAGCCTGAAACCTCCAAATCTCTGAGCCAAATTCAGATCTTCCTCACCTACATTGATTATCTCGGGTATTCTATCATAGCAACAGAAAGCTGACACATACGTTAACGGCCAATTAAAGATAAATTCAGATAGCCCAACATCAAAATAGGAGTTGAAGAATTGTGGAACAGAAAGAAAATAATAGGAGAAAATGCTTGGAACTAAAGGATGCTTGTGAGTGTTCAGTATCTTCGATTACATCACACACACACACACACACACACACAAAGTAGGTTTATTATTTTGCAATTTTGAAACAATAAGAACAAAAGGAAAGTTTCAGGAGAGGAAAGAATAAATCACACCAAATATCTTAGATTAAGAATAGTGATAGAGGGCTGGGGATTTGGCTTAGTGGTTCTGCCACCTGCCTCACAAGCTCAAGGGCCTGAGTTCAATCCCTCGTGCCAAAATAATGATGATGATAATAATAATAATAATAATAATAACAACAACAACAACAGTGATAAATGTTATGGATATTTAAATAATGCCTTTAAATTCTGAGGCAAAATGATTTCCCATCAAGAAATCTATAGCCACTTCAAATAGCTAATGTGTTAAGCACTGATTCTCAAATTTTCATGTATAACAAATCATGACAACTACAAACTGTCACTCAGGGGGTTGCAAGTGGGGGCTGGTATTTTGCAAGTCTCAGACATCCAGGAGATACCCATGCTGCTGGCCAGCAGCTGACAATTTGGTAGCAATGTTTTAAAAGAATACTGAAAAGGCTAAGGGATTAAACCAAAAAAGAAAAAGGCCAGATGATAGACACAGGTAAACAAACACAAACATGACCAAGAGAAAATCCAATATCACAATATTCAGAAAGACTAGAGAATGCACATTTCAAACCACAGCAGGAGTATTGAGATGTATAGAAGTTTTCATAGGGAAATTAATATTTTCAGAGATTTGGGAAGATATTTTCAAGTATTAGAGAGAACTGGAAAATTAAATCACCTTAGCTGTATAGAAAATGAACACATTTAATGACATAAGGCAATTGCTAATTCTAAGAACAAAAAATGTTGAGTGAGAAATAATGCATGCTCATAAAACCCTAGGTTCATTATACAACTACTTGTGTTAGTCATTATTTCAACCAAACCTTGTACTAGTTAATTCGAGGTGGGTAGGGTTTCAAAGGAGACATTTCTGGTAACTATCCAAAGTAAATAAATACAGTCTAAAAATAATTAAATATGAAACATCCACATAGCCATATCTGCTAAAATACTAGGACAGTGATCAAAAGAAATGGCTGAACACCATTAAGGAAGTGCTTCAGGGGAGAAGTAAGGGCTGTGTACAGTGAGGTAAGGGATTGTTAGTTTCTGTCTAAGCATTTCAGCATCGTCTCATTTTAAAATTTCTACAGATATTGCTTTGATAAATGTTGACTACATGGATGTGCGTATTTTTGTTTCATTTTTGTTGAATAAAACATAGTAAAACCTTATTTTTGCATTCAACCTTCTGTACTGAGGCACTGTGGCTAATCCTATCACTTGTTACTCTACAAAGGTTCCTAGAGGCTTGTGAAATAGTGCACTGGGAACTGTAGTCCATTTATTGCTGAGTCTAATGTTTCTGCATCTCAAGTTCCATTCCTGTCCATTGATAGGCAGAGTTCCAGCCTCACAGGTTCAGTGGCAAATCCAGGAAAAAGTATTATGTCAGTGAGAAAAAAATGCTATATGTTTTCCAAAACCACAGAAATAAGGAAATAGTTTCTCCATGAATCAGTTAGGTAATAGTATGGAATATTCGGAGCAAGAGAGAGGCTGTATTTTGCCAAGGCACTGACCCTCTTTGAGGGAATTTCTCAGATTTTCCAGCTGTAACCGCTCTCTACCAAGTGCTTCCTGACTACTTTCAATTACGTGCAATATGTGGTGAAGCCACTTAGTGAAATGGAAAATCACAAATATCCCATACTTTTCAACTAATCATTTAAACCTTTCTTTATAATTCACTTATTTTTCTCTTTGTATTTTCGGGAGATAATATTTGTTTATATACCCTAGGTTTATGTCTGGTCTGTTTCTTGTGTAGCTAATAGCTTGGGGATGGGTGCAATCAACAATCTGCTGCCTGGAGAAAAAGGAAAAGAAGGAAAACTACCTTGACCTTATCATTTGTTACATGTAATGTCTTAGTTACTTTGCTTGTTGTGAGACAAAATACCTGAGACTCAAAGTCAGAGGAAAGGTATTTTAGCTCACAGTTTGTAGAGGTTTCAGTTCTTAGTTGGCTGGCTCCAAGGCAGGTGGCATGGCAGAGGGGCATCACAGAGAGGAAACAGCTCATGGCAGGAAAAAGGCAGAATGCAGCAAGGCAGCAAATAGCAAGCATCAAACAGCAAGTAATGATCCTCTTTTTGCCTCTTATATTCCACTCAGGCTACCCACTAGGATAGATAGCACTCATATTCAGATGGGGCACCCTTAATCTTACCCAGAACTATGCCAAATCAATCAGTAGACTAATTTAGTAATCACATACCTTTGATCTTAACATCACACACTCTAGATCCAGCCACCTATGACTACATGATACTTTCCCAGGACAACCAGATACAAACCAAAACATTAAGCCGGGGATTTAGCTCAGCGGTTCTGCCGCCTCCCTTGCAAGCGCAAGGACTGGAGTTTGACCCCCGGTTAGAACAAAACAAGAGAAAACAAAAAACAAACCATACCATTAAGTTTGTATCATTCATTGCTTACCAGAGAAACAGATTTAATAAAGGACACACACACATACACTCAGATAGATAGATAGATAGAGATAGATAGATAGATAGATAGATAGATAGATAGATAGATAGCTATAGATATAGTTATAGATATATACATACATATATATGAATTTACATGACTGGCTTACAGTGGCTGCCCACACTCATGTATGAAAGAATGCAAAAGTTCTGTTTGTATGCTGGAATTCTGAAAGGTCTGGAGCTCACTGTTGTGTCCTATGTTATTCCATATCAGGAGGCTTATGGATCTGAAATGGAAGGTTGAAGGGTCTGCCCTGCAAGATTGAAGGGTCAGTGCTGGAGGCTAATGAGTGTGTGCTGGAAACCAGGAGAGGATGTCTAAAGTGAAGGACAAGACCGTAGCAATCTTTCCTTCTTCATTTCCCATTTAAACCATTCTGTGATAATCCTACCTAAAGTGGGTATTTTACACCCAGAACTATGCTGAGCCAATTTAGTTGTGTTTCTTTTTTATTTTGGCACTGCGACTCAAAGTCATGGCCTTGCCATTATCAGGCAGGCACTGTATCACTGAGCTATGTCCCTGGCTCTAGTTGAGGATTTCTTATTCAGGATGTCACAATTAATCAACCATCACAAGTAATATGCCTTCATTTCACATGAATATCCACTTATGGATTCTGCCTGTCCCTGAAACAGAGGTGAATTTATTTACGATCAGACTTCAATTGATATACAACCATTAAAATAGTTTAGAAGCATCTATATTTGCAACATGCCCAAAGATCAGTTGTCCTTGTAATTAATTAATCCATCTCTTCATTCTTTTATGCAGCCTACATTTATTCATTAATTCAGCCAAAATACTATATATCCCCAAATTTTGGCTGGGCATAGGTCAAATGAATTAATAGTGCACTAATAGTCCTTACCTGTATGGAGTTTATGGGCCAGTTTAAGGCAAGGTATAAAATTCATGTGTTAAGTTCATGAAAAATGCATATTTCTGGGCTCTCTTAGGTTCTAGGCAATAGTTATGAATTTGAACATAAAAATACATTCTAATAAGGACTGAAGAAAAATCTAAGAAAAAATAATTCCTTGTCTTCACTTTGAGAATCACGGAGGGTAGAACTGTTTCATATATCAGCCTAGAAGAGGGCTGTGGACTACTTGGCAGCAGATCTTAACAACTTTGGAGACACATAACACCAATAGCACACATTTGTCCCCTAGCGGTAATTATCTCTGACGCTTGGCCAACCATTGAGTGTCAACCTGCAGTGGCCAGGTACAGTCCTAGAGTAGTTGCTTGAGCTCTCCTAGGTGGGTGTTCCAGGATTAGCTCTGTCTTATCAGCATTGTGTCAGAGGCCTAAGCAAGATACAGCTGCTGCTATATTACAGGGCAACAGCTGCACCCCACTAACAGGGACTGCCAGTGATGAGACAGACTGTTGCTATATTTAACCTTGCTTTTTTTTTTGGTACCAGGAATCGAACTCAGGTCCTTGAGCTTGTGAGGCAGGGAATGGAACCACTGAGCTAAATCCCTGGCCCCGAGACTATTGCTATATTAAAACAAACAAACCAGGTGGAGGATATCACTACCATGTGAGGTGGACATCCCATTGAGTTACTTGTGGATTACTGTAGAATAAACACTAGAAATATACCTGTTGGTGTAGAGGTTTTCAAGCTTTAGAATCACTTAGACTGCTCAGTCCCATATTTCTCTAAAGAAAAAAATCCACCCAAACACAAATGACTGAAAAGTAAGGAAAGGCCATTTGCAAATGAAAAAAGTTACTTTCTCCCTAGAAAACTGAAATTGTTAGCAAAGGAAGACAGTGGAAAAATTATAAAACCCTCATTGCCTCCTGTTTTTTCCAACATAATTCTTCACATATTGGGAAGTATTTTGTCACTATTTTGAGTAAAACCAGTAGGTGTGAGTCTCCTTCTAATGCCTCAACTGAATATGAAATCATACTTGGAAAATTTTGTGAGATATGAGATGTTTTCTTATGTGCATGTTTCTCCTAAGTTTTAGTTTAAAAAAGAGTAAAAAAATCCTAAACTTGATTCATGTTTTGGTAGCTAAATACTTTATTTCTTTTTGTTTTGCTTTTGGTACCGGGGATTGAACTCGGGTCCTTGCGCTTGCGAGGCAGGCCACTGAACCACTGAGCTAAATGCCCGGCCCAATGCTTTATTTCTTAATAATAAAAGTAACAAAGACTCATTTAAAAATGGTGTATTAAGCAAGTTACAAAAAAGCTGTGTATTCACTTAAATATTTGATATATATGAGAGGAATATTCCTTCATCTGGCATTATATTTAAGCATTTTCTCACATTAAAGTATTTCTTGGAGAAAAAAGAAAAGAATCTATCCAAAAGATAAAGTGTAATATAAGTGGTGAAAAAAAGGAAAAAGTTGTATGTGTGGATAGCAAACAAGGTAAAGTTGTAGATGGAAATTAGTTTTTTTTTGTTTGTTTAATCAAGTTCTACAACAACAAAAAAGCAGAGATGAGAACGCAGGGTATAATTTTCAAAAAGAACGTTGCCCTAAACTCTCATAGAAATGCAAACAATTACAGTTTATCTACCTACAACTCCCAAGTGAGTTGATAAATGAATCTCTCTACTCCCAGTCTAACTCTCATTGCTCTCTAAATGTGTAAATATCATGTAGTTGCCTCTCTGTCTAAAAGTCATCTTTTCAGCCCTATTTCTACCCAATAAATATAAAGCATTTTAATATCAAATACTACTTTTCTAACACCCTGAGAAGCCAGGAAATGAGCCACTATTTGAGCTACTGAATAGAGTATTTCTCTCTCTTTAGCCAAGATAGCCTTCCTTAGAGGTGTCCAGCTTTGATGGAAGAACAGAAGTCCAGGGGAGCTTAAAAACTAAAACCAGGGACAAATCCTTCTGAAATTCTGTCTTCAATACTAAGGGGTCAAGGCGGTCTCTGGACTAGTGTCAGGGACTTCTTGGGAATTAGTTAAAAATGTAAAACCTCAAGCTCTACGTTGGATCCAACGAATCAGAACCTTTGGTAGTGTCATGCAGCAATTTGGGAGTGACCAAGCCCTTTAAGTGATTGTGGTGCCCACTAAAATTTTACCCTTCAATGCCTACTAATCTTTTTTGGAAAGCCCATAACAATGAAATGTAATAAAATGTTTTCAGATTCTTGTTCCTTGAATTTCTCTAGGTAACATATAATTTTCATGCAAAAATTCAAACTTTGGCAGAATAAGCTAGATAGTTAAGAAAGGCAAAGAATTTTCATTACTTCACAAATTATTAACTGCTTAATACAGGGCATTTGCTTTAAATTAGTCACTGTACCAATTATTCCATGATCTTATATTAATCATTTCATTAATGCACAGAAAAGTCAATCATTCCTACTACTTTGTTGGGACAATAGGCATGAAACATAGTTATTTTCTCAAGGATGCAGAGCTACCAAGTGATGGATTTATCTTTTACATTCAAACAGTAATTTTCAGGCTCTGAGCCTGATGATAGTCATAAGGACCCAGGTATGACCCTATTTTACTCACCTGTTTGAAGTTACCTGGCCTTTAACTATTAAAACATTAAATGTATAACTCTTTCTAAAAAATAGCTTTCATCAGCAAATTTTACAGGATTCTTTTGCTATTATCTCTATTCACTTTTCATTAACATAATACATCTCTGAGATAAATTAAATTTAACGATAAAAAGTTCATATGGGTCAGAGTTTTGGAGGTTTCAGTCCATAGTTATTCAGCCCTGTTGCCTTGGACCTACAGAGTGGCAGCACATCATGGAAGGAGAATATGACAGAGCAAAACCAATCACTTCCTGGCCAGAAATGAAAAGAGAAAGGGGATGGGGCCTCATGATTCCTTTCGCAGGCCTGTTCTCAATAATCTAACACTTTCCACATGGCTCCTGCTCTTAAAGTTTCTTCTATATCTCAAAAGCATCAAGCCGGGGGTCATTTCTTTACTGCATGGGCTTTTGAGAGACATGTAAGATCCAAACTATTGCACTCTCTTTGCAATTTGAATGTCCTGATCAATGTAATAAGTATTGGATGTATTTTTGAAAAATGAAAAGCAATCCAACACTGCTATGACGATTTACCCTTCAGATCATGCTCACCTTTGGCAGTATAAAAAACACTCTAAGAAACTTAATTAAGCCTTTTGCACTTTAGTCCCATGTCTCTTAATGTTCTTTTAGGGACTTTATCTTGATTACTGGACTTGAACTTTTTAGATCTTTCGGCTCATAAGCTGAAGTATTGTTGCCCTAAAGAGCTCCTCAGAGACTGGGATACTATTGCTTTCCATGCAATAATTGATATAATGTATGGAAAACGCCCTGTTAGTAGTATAGCACTATCCAGCTGTAAGACATTACTATTAAGAACATGCACCATGAGGGAGAGACTTAAGCATTAGGAAGAATGAGTCCAGCTTGTTTAAAGAAAGATAGATTCTCCATGAAATAATTTCAAATGGTGAGATGGACTATCTCCACCTCCTGCCCAACAAGGCATGGGACACAGGGGAAATCTTCCTGTATCTACAGGTTTTTCAGTTCAAGATCTGTTTCTGATGCTATGTGTTTATAACTGAACTTGATGAGTTTCTTCCCTTTCTTTGATTTTCTAAGCCACACTGCAGCAAATTTGTCCTCGCATTTGCAATTTTTCTCCCTGAGATATTTCCTGCATTGGCTTTCTTTTTTCACCATCATTTCCTTCTTTTCTATGACCAAAGAGCCCATTCTCCTTCCCACAGCCCAGGAGGCTCATCTCTCCTCCTCTTGCTACCTCATAATTTGCTTTTGGCCCCTGCTAGCCCACATCCCACTGTGCTCTTGATTATTTTGACCTGGCTCATCTGGGGCTTTCAATGAGCCAGTAGTTTTCTTGCTCATGGGATTCTTTGTACTCAGCCCAGAGAATTTCTTTCCAACAATTCATATGCAAACAAATCCTTAAAGTAAAACAAAAAGTCTGGATAAGGTTAGTCAAAAATACAAAAGCAACAGCTAGTGTGATTTAATGCCACATTGGGAAAAGAATTCAGACACATGTCTACTCAAAGACTATTATAAGACTCATTTCTCTTCCTTCTTTTTGACAGTCTTAGAATCTTCACCTTGAACTTTATCTTAAATTTAACTTAAACTTTTTTATTGAATCATAGAACTTAAACTGTTGTCAAACATTTTATTGCTTTTCAGAGCCATGCTAGGTCTCTGGAAGGAATAAATGGAATTTATTAGCGCACTAGCTACACTAAATCTTTATACTAAAAATATGGCCAAGGGAAATGCAATGATAATTTACATGCAAGAAGAAAAAAGAATAAAACAAAACAATATCTAACAAATTTTTTGAAACAATCCTCTCCTCTGTAAGTCAAAGTTTGGCAAAATACAACCCATATACCTCCAGCGCATCCCTGAATCTTGAGTAGATACATGGTTGTAAATATAATACTGGCCAAGGGGCTGACCATTTGTTTGTGTAAATGACACACACACAAAAAGCTTTCTTTCCCTCAAACTCTGAAGCATGTGTGTCATTTTGCCAAATGGAACACTTGTAGATTTCAATTACCCACATGAAATGATTTGTCCTTATTTTTGAGACATCTCCCTGGAGGAGAAAGGAATAGAATGTTCATAACCTTTTTTTGGTCTACCAACATTAGAAAAGAAAAATCAGATGAGCTAAACAGAAAAAAGTCTCTTTCACTGTAGAGTCTTCACTTTCAGTCCAATTATTTTGTGAATTTAAAGCAAAACCTATGCCAACATTCCCTCTGTGCTTATGTGTGACCGTAAGGAGGGTAACAGTCATCAAGAACACGAAATTTATCAGGTGCTGAGGAGAACGCTGTGTTCTACCATGAGCTACTTCAGTATGTTGGTTACTTTCCCATTGCTAGGAAAAAAAATACTCCACACCCATAACCTGAATAAGGAGAGGCTTATTTTGTCTCATGCATGTTCAGCCCATGCACAATGAGCTTATCAGTTGGCTCCAAGGTAGAGGCATGGAGCAACGTAGTGGCAGAGAAAAGCTGCTGACACGCAGAAGCCAAAGACCAGAGGAAATGAGGAACTGGGGACAAGAATACACCCTTCAAGGCCACACAATTGGTGACCCACCTCTTCCAACCAGGTCTGTCTTCTAACAGCCCATCTGGCTATCAATTCATCAATGGATTGATTAATCCAGGGTCCAGTCACCTTTTTAAACCCCTACGCCTGACTATAGATTTTTCAGGTTACATTTTAGAGGTAAACCAAACAGACAGAATGTTTCTGTTTTTGCCTCTGTACCCAGTGTGTGCTTGCTTTCATGTTTTGCCTTAGCATTTCTGAGATACTCTTTCTCTAACTGGCCCTTGGTCTTCACCTCTAACATTTCCAGTGATAGCCTAGTTTTTGCTGATTCTGCCTCTGTTTGCCCAGTGTGCTAGCCTTCTAGCCCACACATTGATGTTTGATCTAATCTTCCTGAAACAATGCTGAAAGCTCAAATGTAGAAATGGACAATCAGTGCTGATGCGCCCAGTCAGACTGGTGACACCTCCCTTGTTCTGTGGTCGGAATCCATTCAATGGAATAAAAAGATAAAATGAACTGTAGTTTAGCCTCCATTTCCTCTGACTCCTCATCTGTTTGATGGAATTTTATTTTTAAGCAAACAGAAAATTTATTTGGGGTTAACTCAGACATTGGACAAAGAAAACTATTTGCACAAAGAAGAGAAAAAAAAAAGTTTTGATGCTAGCAAAAGGACGGAGCTTTCCCTGTGATGGACAATAAGGTAAATGCTCCTGTGGTCTTCTGCTTCAAATTTCTGGCTTATTTTCAGAGTGAGTTTTGTGGTCTTTTATGTTTATTCTTCCCAAGCTGAAAGTACAGCATGTAGCCTACTTCTGGGAGAAGCATGGGCTTCCTTACTCTTCATTTGGAATAAAAACCCAGACTGGGACCAGGAGAAAGACTTGTGTTGCTTATGTAACTTCTAAATCTAGGCTGTGCACGTTAAAAAACAAAACAAAACAAAATATTCTCTGATATCTCTGGAAAAAAAAGTTTTCTGAGGTTTAGTCTAGACTTCTCTAAAAATTACATGGGTAGGAGACCAAAGCACCCTGTAGAAGTTAAGATGTAGGAAGCAAGGCCGATGCATCTGCTGAAATGTACCCCCCTGAAATCAGTTTGCATGAGGACAGGACAGCCAGGGCCTTGCGAACACTGAGGGGCTCATTGCCCTGGCCTGAAATCCGTCTGCTGTGGCAGTTGGAAATGAGTCAAAATATGTTTACAGAAACAACAACAAAAGGAAACACATTATTCTTTGACAGTCAGAAGTCTTTCTAATTTAGGCTCCAACGTGTGCCGAACAAGTCACTGGGAAGGAATCACTTGGTGTTTCGAGTCCAAATTTCAGGCATTCCAATGAAGATAATAATGTCTGTTTGCATTGTTCTTCCAGGGAGATGGCAGTGAGACTAGGAAACTTACAGTAGTCTAAAATCCTAGGAATTTGGGGTTTTATTTGAGAAATCTTTTTGAGGAAAAATATTTGCTCTTTGCTTGTTTGCATCCCACGCCGGGTCGAGTGAGGTGGAGATGTTCAGTATTGCAACACAAGAATCATTCAATAGTTATCTCTAGGTGGATTGTCCGATAAATTTCCTGATGGCGACTGAACTTGACTGTGCTTTTACTGAAATATCCTAACCCCATTTGCTATCTTTACTTAAGGAGGAAACTTTCAAACCATTATTTAACGAGAAGATCAGGTTGACTTCAGATTTTAGCTGTCAGCTTTATCATTCTTCCAAACTATAAATAACACCCTCCTTTCTTTTTCTGAGCAAAGTTTTATGAAGACTGTAAAGTAACTCCAGGAGGTGTGGTGATAATGAGACAGCTACCTCCACAGGGTCTCAGAGGCGTTGAATATGGCTAAGACTTCACCCATCGGTGTGATTACACCTTCATAACCACCCCCTCTTCTCTACTCAGCCCCACTGCAGCAGTTCCGACATACTTCCTGGCTTCCTCTCTTAAAGAATAATGTTTTAAAAGACTTAGAAAATTGCAAGCTAATTGTGTCTTATAGTTTGTGAATGCAAATGTTGCAGCCTCTCTTTGGCATATTAGATCAGATGCTGCTGTCCTTATTTCTGCCCTGAGGCAGCAGGCTCAGTGATCAGAAAAGCTACTGGAGCACCCAGTGCCAACAAAGGATGCAACTCAATTAGCTCCAAAACTTTACAGTTTTACAGTCAGAATGGAGAGAGACAGGTCCCAGATGACTCTCCCAGGGAATCAGTATATGCATAATGATGCAGGAAAACAGAGATTTATAGGGTCACTTTTTGATTACTGTTTAGTATGGAGTACAAATAGCTTTGAGGAAATAGCACCCAGGAGAAGACTTCCTGTGAGTGGGATGATCAGGCCCCCTGCAATAATGTGCAATCCATACAGGTCACTGCACGGATACTGCTCATTTTGTGGAAATTTGTCTAGAAGCAGTTGAGGAGGGCCTCCCTGTTTCCTGATTGCCAAAATTGCCAAAATAAAATTAAATGTGCAAGTATTTGAAAATCTGCCTAATTTTCTTTAGAAGTAATACCGATTGGGATATGTTTAGGACACTTTGTAATGAGTGAGCAAACATTTTATTTTTCAGTTCTTACCAAGTGCTCATAGTAAGATAGGTAATATGCAGATATGTGTGAATTATTCAACAACATACCATTCAGAAAAATAAAAGGAATGAATAAATGAATAAAGGCCAAAGAAAGTATGACTACAAAGTTTTTAAAATTTATTTTGTCCAATAAATTATAAATTTAATCAAAATTGCAATTGCTATTATGTTTTATTTGTTTTACCTACTCAATTAATCCAATATGAAGCACAGCATTTGACATATCATAAATATTCAATAACTATCATTTAAACACCTGAGAAAATAGTAAATAGTGTCTTGCAAAATAAGAATGTTCAAGGAAGTAAGAGCTGAAGGAAATTGTTGGTAGTCACCGTAGAAGAGTACGGTAGGAGGAGTTGCTGGTAGCCATCTGTGGAGGATCCATGATACTGCTGCCTTTTTAAAAAATAATATAATTATAAGATACAATCCATTCACTTAAATCGTACACTTCAATGCTTTTAGTGGATTGACAGGATTCTACAAAGACTTCTAATTTTAGAATGTTTTTATTCCTCCAGAAGAAAGCCTAAAGCAGTTAGCTCCCTTCTTTCCATCCCAATCTCTGTTAACCACTAAAGTAATTTGTTACTACAGATTTGTTTTTTTCTGCATGCTTCATATGAATTAAGTCATATAATATGTGATCACCTTCTCAGTGTAACATACAGCAATATTTCATCCCATCTTTGGTAACCAGATGATATTCCCTTGTATAGATTCACATTTATTTGGGTACATTTGGATTTTTCCAGGCTTTTATTGGTATGACTAATGCTGCTATGAAAATCTGTATACCAAATTTTGTGTAGGCCTTGAACTCACTATGTACCCTAGGACGGCTTTGAACTCAAGGAGATCATCCTGCCTCGACCTCCCAAATGCTGAGATTACAGGCATTTGCTATTATGCCCAGCTAACAATTTATAATTCCAGTAATAATTTAGAGATTTTTGCAGTTTTTCTACGTTCCACATGCTAACACTTCTTGGAGTCAATCTTTTGATTATAGTGTTCTGTGGGTGTGAAATATTATCTCATGATTTTTATTTGCATTCCCTGAGTATTGAATAATGTTGAACATGTTTTGATGTGCTTATTGGCTATTGTCATGTCTTCTTTGGAGAAATACCTGTTCAGGGCTTTTCCATATTATTTTTACTTAGGTCATTTTTCTTGCTGTTGTGAAATCATATGAATTAGTTATATATTCTGGATGCAATTCTTTGTTAGATATATAGTTTTAAATATTTTCTTTTGATCTAAGTTCTTTGTTCATTTTGGTGGGGGGTAATGGTAATCGAATTCAGAAACTTGCACTTTGTGCTTGTGAGGCAGGTGGCAGCACCACTGAGCTAAATCCCCAGCCCTGTTCACATGTTTTGATGATGTGATTTTCAGCCAAATAGTTTTTGGCTTTGATGTAGTATAATTCACTCTCTCTCTCTCTCTCTCTCACTCTCTCTCTCTTTCTCTCCCCTTCCTTTTCACTGACTGGATTTGGAGTCATATTCAAGAAACCATTGCCTAATACAAGGTCAAAAGTTATCTTATGTTTCTTCCTAATGGCTGTTGCCCAATTTTGAGTTACTTTCTGTATATAAGAAGAGGGCCCTAAGTACAGTATTTTGCATGTGGATATCCAGTTGTCCCAGGGCCACTGGTTGAATGTACCATTATTTCACTCAAGGAATTTTCATGAAACTATTGTCAGATTTCATTGAACCACCTATATGAGGTCTTAATTTGGACTTTTAATTCTATTCCAATACTCAATATGTTCACGTTTATGTCAGTATTACAGTGTCTTTATTATGGTAGCTTTGCAGTGGATTTTGTAGTAATGAAATATAAATGTGAGCTTTCCAGGTTTCTTTGAAAACCATTTTGCCTTCTGTGTGTCCCTTGTACTTACATAGAAACTTTAGAATCAGCAAGTCTATTTTTGCAAAAATACAGATGAGATTTTGATAAACATTATTTTGAATTTGTAAATCAACTGGGTAACAATAACACCTTAATAATATTGAAATTGTCTGATCAATGGCCAGGTAATATTTTTCATTTATTTTAATCTTTAATTTCTTTTAATTATATTTAGTAGCTTTTGGAGTTTAAATCTTATGTTTTTTCCAAACTTATATTTAAGTACTTTGTTCTTTTTAATGGTTATTCTAAACCTAATTATAATTTCATTTTCAGAATGTTTATTTCATTGCAAATGTAGATAAAATTAATCATTACAATTTGATGTTATAATTTCCAGTGTTACCAACTCTCTTTATTGATTCTAATAACTTAAGTTTATTTCTTAGTATTTTCTAATTTTACACTGCTTCTTAAAGCTTTTCCTTGGGTGTGGTTGACCTGCTAACATTCTTTTTGCCAAAACATACCACTGAGAAAATTTTTAATTGTTTTATCCTATTTTGTCACACAGAATTTTAAAAATATGGATGCTCTACTTAGAGGTCATAATTAATAACAGTAATGATTTTACTATTTCATCGAGGTCATTCTTATGTAGAATTTGCTTTTTTGCTTTCATATTTCTTTCAAGTATGCAGCAGTGATTACAATGACTATTGGTACAGTTTATTTCCATCAGATTGGTTCATGCTTTGATTTGTAGTTTTACTTTTCACAGTTTTTGAACGCTTAGTACAAATGTCAGAGTAATTAAAAAGGAAAATGGTACTATAGAATTTAAAAATAATTTTCACTTTTAGGGGCTCCTGGAAGGATATCAGGCACTCCTTCAACTACACACTGACAGTGGCTGCAGTGTTCCACTGTGAGAGGTTAGAAAAAAGGTGAGGAAGGGAGAAGATTTCCCATGTGACCAAAGTTATAAATGTACAGATGGAGAACAAGCAACAGGTGTTTTCTGAAGTTTAAGAAAAACAGTTTTACTATAGAGAAGACTGAATATTTTAATAGATTCCATGGAGTAAAAAAGAAAGAGGACAAATAAAGTATAAAATTAGTATAGCAGAAAAAGGGGAGACTTGAAGTTTGGCAGTGTATTGAAGAACCCATTTGGTAATTTTGTTGTTTTGTTTTGCTTGGTTTGATTTGGCTTGAGACTTCTAAGTCAAATATAATTAAAGGGCATCAGAGTTGTCCTGTCACCCCTTAATTCAGGTTGAAGGCCCTTACAGATGCATGTGGGAACATTAGTAGCCCATGTGCTACAAGGATGTCCATCCCAGTTCTGTTTTAGCTTTTCATCACTGTAACAAAGTATCTGAGGTCATCAGCAGAGAAACGGCTTATTTTAGCTCATAGTTTGTAGGTTCCCGGTTGCTGTGTGCCTGCGGAGAACCATCCCGTCATGGCTTGAGCGTGTGGTAAGGCAAAGATTCACATTTTGTGGACAGACAACAAAAGGGGAAGAACTGGAGACCGGGGTCACCCATCCTCTTGAAGGGCACCGCCCCCGGGACCACGCCCCTCAGTGGTCTCACCCTTTCCCAGCAGCCCTGCTGTAGGGATCATGACTTCAATATGTGTGCCTTTGAAGGACACGCAAGATCCAAACTATAGCAGCCTCTAACCAACAATTATGGATTTACATTAGGTTAATACATTCCGTAGTAAATTTGATGCCAAAAGAAGTAAACACTTTTAAATGAAGTCTAAAAAACATAAAGGCAGGTAATAAAGAGAATCCTAGAATGACCAAACAAACTTAGAACTGTCAATAAAATGAAAACACATCTTAATGGGAAAAATATACCAGTAGCTTTAAAGAAGTAAAATCTCATGTTATTCCCTGTAGAACCATGTGAGTCAAATGACCTGATGTTGTCCAACCCTATGGATTTAATCCATGACTTCAAAACTCTGAAAATACTCATCTCTCTTTCTGTGATGTAGTCCTAACTTACATGTCGAGATGTAGACGCAGTGATATAGAGGGTGGAAGAATCAAGGAGGATACATATGTCAGGTTCTTGCACACAAGTTATGGAAAGGTTATGGAAGTTATGGAAAAGACTGGATTTGCAGCAACCAGTCTGGCCACCACAAGAATCAGCTTTTCTTGTTTGTGGAGCAGATATCCTTATATTTGACAGCCCGTATTCCAGCTCTCCATGACCTACCATTTTTTTATGCACACTCATGCTGATTTATTCTATCAAGTAAGAAGAATCATGTTCTAGGACTCTATCTATTGATCTACAATTTTTCTTTGTATATGTATAGCCTGCTGGCCTAATGCTAAACAGCATTATTTAATATTTTGCTGGCCAATTTTGCCTCTCTGGAGTAAATAGGCTCTGTCCACAAATTGAGGTAGTAGCCTAATGAAGGTACGTATACTTTATTGTCTATTTTCCAACTTAATGTTGACATCAAGCAAATGACAATTTACTACTGATGTCCCTAGAGCACGTCATATTTATAGAAGGCAATATGCTTAACCGAATATTCTTTAGAAATCTCCTACTAAAATTAGTATACCCTTAGATGTTTTTTTCCTTGTCTCTGTGGTTTCCATTTTCCTTTCATTTGCTCTTAATCTGGTATACATTTAACCTAATCTTAGTGTAGAAATTGAGATGGAAATTTTATTTTTAAACTTGTAACAGACTACATGATTTCATTTATCCAAACTTACAGAGAGGTAGTATTAGGACAGAGATATCATCTTTTTCAGGTATTCACTGTCTGATAGAAAATGCTCTTGAAAGTTTGGGTAATGAATCTCTTGAAGATGAGTGGTTTCACGTTGTATTTGGTGAACAGGATATATCATCTTTATTCAGGTGGCTTCTTACTGAACAGGAAGTAGTGAGAGTGAGGGAAAGAATATGATTTCTTAAGGGTTTTTAAAAGAAATAAATATTAGGGACCTAGGAGCCTCACAATGTCAAGTCAATCTCTCTCTCTCTCTCTCTCTCTCTCTCTCTCTCAGCTTCTCTGATTCCTTTAATTTATAGAGGCAGGAGTTATAATCTCTAATATATATGCTATAGGTTAAATTATAGACTCAGTACATCATAGTGATAGAAAGCTCAATTTGAGTCAGAATTTCTGAGTTCTCACTGTTTTCACTTAAATGACCAAGAATTCAGTGCCTAAATAATAAACAAAAGACAACTGATACATATCCCAAAGATCTGTTCTTTAAAAAAGAAAGATAGAGTAGATTAAAATTCCGGTACATTAAGGATAACAGTAAACTCTGTGTCATGAGAAATTCCTAGGGAGGGATTGCAAATCATTATAGCAATTTACTCCCTATAAATTGTATGGTGAATTTTCTAGGTAGGCAGAGGTTACCATGTGGAATTTAATTATTTCTGTTATTCTATTCCTGATCATTAGCCTTATGCATACCATTGATTTGGGATGATATTCCTGCCTAGGACATTCTTAACCCTTCATAACTTCAGATTCAAGTGTATGCTTGGTAAAATTGTGGGTCCTTAATGATTTTTACTGGGTTTTTTTCTGTGAGAAAGTCCATCCTGTGGAAATGAGTATGGTAAAATAGAAAGACATGTAAGTCAGATAGCAGTACAATGTTTTAGACCACAATGTGGTGGCTTTTGCTAAATTCCACCCAAATCCAACTATCTTTGCATTGTATATGTGCTTAAGAGAACAAGAACTTGTGTATATGAAAAGCATAGATCTCAGGGCCCAAGAAAATCTCCCAAGGAGTCTCTATGAAGGCAAAGCATAAAGGAAGGAAATTTATTTCCGAACTTGAAAAAGGAAATAAACAATGGTGGCTCCATATGGCAGCAACAGTGAGCCCTGGGGCAGCCCCAAAGCAAGGCAAGTAGTGACCACCAAACCGCTTTAGTAAGAACAGAGACTCAACAGGGAATCATTTCCCAAGTCAGTCCATTCCGATTGTGTTCTGGATGACCTTGTAGGATCTGCAATATAGCCCAGCAGGTGTTGGTACCAACATGGACAGCAGCCTGTAAAGACATGAGCATCCCAGAAGGTAGTGACAGCAGCACCTCTAGCAGCTCATGCCATCAGCACATAGACTGGGGTAGACAAAGTGGGTGCTTGAACACTAACCTGCAGGGTATTCTTGGAACAGCTCTAGGAAAAGCGGTCAGAGAAACAGGCACAGCACACAAGGTTCAAGATTCATAGCCAGAGCAAAGTGGGAAAATAGGCTTACTCTAGAAAGAAATGACTGGAGAACACAAGTGAGGCATTTATAGCAGACACACAAGTATATCGCCAGGGCAGGGCATTGTAAGTAAGAATTCAATAATCCGGACAACTTAGCATGGTACACACACTTGAACTCAGCCTGATCAACATATATCATGTACAACTAGTATATGTCACCTTATAAACAGATTCAGATAAACAAAAAACATGAAATGTTTATGTCTATCTTCCTTCTCTTAGAATGAGAGCTCCCTGAGTTCTGAGATCTTACCTATCTTATGCACTGAGTGATTGGCATTTTATTCAGTCTACAGTATGTGCTTAGTATGTACTTGTGAAACAAAGGACTAGATAAAATCACAGAATACTGGAGTAAATGGAACAATTTGCAGAAGAAATAACCAGGAGAAATTAATGTTTTTGATAAAATGGATGTTGTCAAATGACTTTTCCAAAGGTCCTAAGTGAAACAACAGAAATTTGCTAGATGCAAAAATCTGTACCAGGGTAAGGGCTAAGCATATTGAGCATTCTGTGCACATAGAATAATTCTTATTAAGGTATATTTTAAAAGGTTGCTGGTGCAACTATCCAAGGAATTGCTGACTAAAGAACTATTGGCTATTACACTTCCTGAGGTAATGGCAATCATCACAAGTCCTTGGGTAATTATATTTGGTGACAGTTACATAGTAGGAGGAAAGCCCACTGAGTCCACACTGGGATTTATTTTACTGCCTGGAACAATAATTTTAATTCTTCCTGTTTCTTGGAGGAACCAAATCTCAAAATAAGGAAGAACCACTTATAGAAATATTGGAAACTGGCCTGAAATTTGAAGGAATGCTGTGGTATCTAGCCTTCTATTACTAGGTGGTTAGATTTAAGTTTTATTCTATTGTACATCAAGTAACAGTTGGAATTTTCCAAAGTCTAACTGCAATTATGGTGAACTATCATTTCAAAAGTTTCTTCTTTTTAAATAACAAATAAAGAAAATGTGGTATTAACACATAATGGAATACTATTCCGCCATAAAGAAAGATGAACTTCAGTCATTTGTAGAAAAATGGATACACCTTTAGACAATAATGCTCAGCGAAATAAATCAGCGATACAGGTTTAAATATCACATAGTTTCTCTAATGTGAGAAACAAATTACATACAGAGAGGAAAATAAAAGGTAGGTAACAGGAAATAGGGAGATAGATCTTTATCAAATAAGAAGGGGATCAAGAGATGGAGAGCAGTGGGCGGAAGGAATTAAGATATGTTATGTACAAGTACCAACTTCATAGAAAAAATGTGAATATTATGTACTGAAAACATGTGCTAATAAAAATAAATAAATAAAAAGTAAACAAAACTGCCCCCTGAAATTTCTGGATGGAGGACATCAAAGTTTTTTTTTTCATAAAAGGATCTGGGGATATCAGGTTCAGTAACTTGATTGATATAGTTCATGCTCTTTATGAAAGATTATCAGCTTGGATATTCATTTCACTGTTCTTAACATCACACAGACTTAGCTTTTGAAAATGCAAGTAACAGTAATGATGGTTTCCCACTCATGTAGAAAGTCAAGTTCTACATATCTACTTGCCAGAATTACACCATCCTGGGATAATTTAATTAAGTTTCTCCAGAAAAATATTTGAGTTGAAAAGATAGCCTAAATTAAAATTTGAAAATTATCCTGTTCTTACAGGTCCACTGGCCGATCATTTCCTTCTGTTTCATTTATGTGAGTGTAGACAATACGACACTGCCTCTCAGCTTTCAACTTTGTAAGCTGGGAATTGACAAACTTTAATCATATCCAAGATAAATTCGAAGTCAAGACATATTGCTACAGAGCAGATGATAAAAACAACAATTGACTTATGGTAACAGAAGTTAACCAACAAATACAAATTTCTCATCTTTATTTACAAAAACTATGGTCCCCTGATCCCATCTTCTCCAGCCCAGCACACTCTCCTCTTATTACCCAGGGGCACATCCCATCTTCATAGAACAAGCTCTGTTTTTCTGTTCTACTTTCCTCTATATTTTTCCACTCATGATTTTCCAGTGTCATGTTGATTCAAGTAAGTCCTCAATAACCAGGATAATATCATTTAAGAAGATGAAAATCCATCCATGCTTTTATTGAATAAGACAGATCAATTAGAAAATGGTAAAAAAGAGCTTACAGACAGCTAATAATGCCAGTAAATCTCTAGGAAAACATATATTTACTCATCTTTCAATTTCCTTTTTGTTTTTGTGTGTCTTGTTTTTACCAGACAGGCTAGTAGGATTTGTAGTTTTCCCACTAGTGAATCTAAGGATAATATTGGCTACTGGGTCTCAGTGCTGAACAGGTCACTTAATGTATTCTATAGTGATGGAGACATCTCTTCTAGTTGAAAGCAGGTGGTTAAGGAGCTCTGCCAAGCCCTTATGCATTTTCATTTAAGAGTGAGAGTGTAATGGGGAGCCTGTCTTTCCTTATGTCTATCTCATCCTTTCTTTTGTCCTCACAGTAACTAAACTGTATGAGTACACATAGACACCTACGAGTAGATCAAAGGGGCTGCACAGTGCCAGGTAAGTAGCAAGGCAGTTTCTCATACTCCAAATAAGAGAACCAGTCCCATTGCATTGTAGGCTATGCTAAAATTACACAGTTCTTCATACTCTGTTCTGCTAACTTGTCCTTTTTACATCCTCCAATTTCTAAGTTTCTAGATCACTTTTCACCCTTTTAAGGTTAAATAGCCTTCTGAAAATTCCTAAGGTAGATATGCAAATCTTCAGGGACAAATGCAAAGACCCGTACCCATAAAAATTTATGATGACTCTGCTTCACGGGCAGAGTCCCAGCCTTCTAAACAAGCTACAAAACCAAAGATATACCCAAGATAGGCCCATCTGCACCCTTATCTTCCACACCCCGTCACACATTCCTAATCAAGCTCTGCTACCAAAAGAATGCTCTTTAGGTCTCTAAGTAGGAAATGAAAATGTCACCTAGAGGTTAATGACAGCAGAGATTAGCAGCTGTGAGACATTTCATGGTGAAGTCACTATTTGTATAGCAGAGATGCAAAGGGAGAAGGGAGGAGTAGGGACTAGGGTAGCCATAAAATCTGCTCAAGTAATTTATCTCTCTTCTGATTGTCCTGTTACTCTGAGGAAACTATGCACCACTGGCACCATGTTCTCTGAGTCCACAGTCAAGTAAAAAGGAAAGGAAAGTTTGATTTATATTCTTATCTTGTTGGTTTAGCTTATTATAATATAGTGCACATTACTTTCACTGCTAACAATTATTATGGCAAATAGATTTTAAATCGTATTGTGAATTTCTTATTGTTGATTTAAGAAAAAACAAATGGAACCATGCCTTTTCTTCTGAGACGTGTGGAAAGCCTCCAGCAAGCACCGCTCAAACCTAATTTATACATTTGTGGGAGGTGGAAGCCAAGACTCTCCTCAGGCCATTAACCTAAACTGGATTTCAGAGAGGAGAATCTCACTTGTACAATTCAAATGGCAATCTTTGTGCTATTACAGCTTTAATTTTTTAAAACTTTAGGTTTTTACAAGACACATTCTCCTGTCTGCTCTGTCTTCTGTCTCTAGGCTTCTTTCTTCTTTTTCTAAGAGCATGTGTCTATTTATACTGCCACACCCTGGTGTGAAGATTTTCTCGGAAAGATTGTAACCCAGATAATAACTGTTGGTTGCAGATTATTCAATTATAACTTGTTTTATTTCTCTAAGGATTACTTAGGATTTTTCTTGGCTGCTCTTTGGTTCTTTGTGTAATCATTGCAAGCAAGAGGGTAAAATGGCAATGCATTAAAATTTTTTAATAAAAATAGAAATGAAAGACAATCCCTATAGCTTCATTTCCAAAGGAGGGTAGAGGGGTGAACTTTTAATAGCCAAAGAAAGCTCAATAGTCAGGTAACTAATGGCTCAATAGTGATAGTAGGTGATGCTACCTTTGAGATCCCTAGAAAATATTAGAATAGCTTCTGCATCAATAAAAACTCCCAGGAATGGAAAAAAGAATGTATAATTTTCCTATATGACCCATTAAAAATTTTTTGCACTAAATGAGTGAGGCTCTTCCAGTACTCCTGCTAGTGAACATGAAGGGGAAATGACACAAGAAAAATATATTTGTAACAAGTTAGAGACAATGTTTGCCAAACTAAAAATTTGAACTTTTCATCTCATATTAGTCATACTCCTTTTGTATGATCTTGGAAAAATGAAATTCTGCTTTGCAGTGTTGTCATCTTTAGAACAGTATGGCAAGGAATTAGGAAATTTTAAATTGTCTTTCTGCTATCGCTCTCATCTCTGTACTTTATCCACTCATTAGCATTCATTCTTTTGCATCTGCATTGCTTTTATATATCCTGACATGTCTTCCTTTGCAGACTAGACAATCTGTAAAGGCAATGAAGGGAATAAAGGGATCAGTATTGCTGCTGCTGGTGGAAAAGTGAGCTCATGAACTGCATGGAAAAGTCAGGGATGGTAAACATTTAATCAAGCTGAGATAAACAAGTGAAGCACAGAATGGTAAATAAATATCCATAAATGTGAAGTCTTGCATATAGGTTAAAATCAGTTGCACTAGTAAAAGAGAGGGAAAAATCATTCTCTAGCAAGTGCTGAAATTGATGTGGCAACATTAATTGATGTTAAATATAATATAGGTCATCAATATGATGCATATTCTATATAGGATTAGATCTTGTCTATCACAAGAAAAGTGACAATCTCATTTTGATCCATGCTAATCAGGATGTACTTAGATACTTGGCACACATTGTGAGAATTGTATTAAAAAAAACTGACACTAAAGAGGTGAAATATTATGGAAGAATGAAGAGACTGTTTCCAAAACAGGGATGTATTATTGCATAATGAAAAGACATGTGCTTGGTAGGTGGATAATATGGTTTAGCTCTAAGCTGTCCCCCAAAAGTCTTATGTTCAGAGATGGGGTTTGTGCAAGGTGACTGGATCATGGGGGCACTATGCTAATCAGTGGACTAATTGATTAGTTCAGAGTTAACTGTGCTGTTAGGGAGTGGGGCCTAACTGGTAGAGAGATTACTTGGGGTATGATCTGAAGGATATATTCTTGGAGAGCCCCAGAGGCCCCTCTCTTCTCTCGTTCTGCTTCCTCGTTGTTGTGTGGTGAGCAATTTTCCTCTGCAAGGCCCTTCTGCTCTGCCATTTCTGCTTTGGAACCAACCAGCCATGGACTGAATCCTCTCAAACCATAAGCCAAAGGAAACTCATTACTCCTTTAAGCTGTAGATGTTGGAATGGGCATCTAAATAAACAGACATTTCTCAGACAAAGAAGTAAAAGCAGCAAGTAAATATATGAAAAAATGTTCCACATCACTGGTCATTCAAGAGACGCAGATGAAAACAACACTGAGATTCTACCTCACCCCACAAATAATGGCTACTATCAAGAAATCAAACAATAGCAAATGTTGGTGGGGTTGTGGGGAGAAAGGAACCCTTCTCCATTGTTGATGGGAGAGCAAACTGGTGCAACCACTATGGAAATCAATATGGAGACACCTTGAAGAGCTGAAACTAGAAGTTCTCTGTGACCCAGCCATACATGTGCTGGGTATCCTTCCAAAAGAATTTAAAAAATCGCATCACAGAGATATATGCGCACCTATGTTTATAGCTGCACAGTTTGTAATAGCTAAAACTTGGAAACAGCCCATTTGCTCATCAGTTGGAAACTGGATAAAGAAGATGTGGTTTTTCTATCAAATGGAATACTTTGCAGCCATAAAAAATGAGAAATTAGATTCATTCGTAGGAAAATGGATACATATTGAGGATATACTCCTAAGTGAAATAAGTCAAACTTGTATGAGTACCAAATAGTTTCTCTGGTGTGAATAAACCATAAAAGTAATAAGATCCTAATGAGATAATTGACAATGTGAAATAGGAAGAAAAAGGCCAAAGGTATAGGGAAAGTGGGTAGGGTAGGGTAAGGGTAATAAGGGAAAAGAAAAAAGTATGAGAAAATTAAAAAATGGAAATAAAGTGTTTGTAAGTGGGGGGATAGGAGGGGGTGAAGGGAGGGCAGGGACAAGGGGAAAAAATGAGAACCAAGACCTGTCATGTAAAGGTACAGGATCCCAATGATGAATGTAACTGTGCTGTATCCCTAAAATGTACCAATAAACTCAATGAGGAAAAAGAAAGTTGTAGATGTTGGGTATTGTGTCCCAGTGATGGGAAAGTGACTCATTCAGTGGGCCTCAGCCAGAGGCCCAGCCACAATGCTTCAGGCTTTCATTACGTCACTAGCTATGAAATCACGAAGCTCATGCATGGGGGAGGAGTTCTAAAGCTTAAAATATTTTTTAAACTATTTGAATAGAATACCTTCAAAGCTATAAGCTTAAAAGCAGGATTTTACCATTGTTTTTCTCCCATGTGCTTAAGAAAAAATATTTATATTTATATACATTATACATAGTATGTATAATAATAATCACATATACAGCTTTGTAAAATATTTTGAAATGGGAAAAATGTTATGTATAGGCAAAAAATTAATTAACATTGGTCTCTGTAGTCTGTAAAATCAAAACCAAACCAAACCAAAACAAACAAACAAAAAATACATTGAACAGTTTGAGTCACAGCTCCAAGGGGGAGGCTGGGAAGGGCTGAAGTAATGAGAAGGTGCTCTATACTTTTCAGGCCTATTGGCACTTTTAAATTATTTATGCAATTTAATACCATAGAGAAGGCATGCTTTCCAGATAATACCCTCTAGTGCTTTACACATCGGGGCTGGCAGAAAGTAATATGGGGAAAATAGGAGGAAAGGTTATGCTTAAGGGAGCTCACCCAACCTTCCAAGAGACCCTTGGTATTAAAACAGGCAGTTTGCTTAGCTAATAATAACTGTGCTTAGGACTTGTCATCTTCATAGAACTTTAATTGAGCCTCATAACACCCTAGTGGGCTGCATAAGGTAAGTGTTATTATCTCCATTTCATAGGAGGCAAAATATAGGTATAAACGGAGGGAGGAAATGGCTTGCCTGAGATAGCAGTGTAAAGCTAAATTTAGCATGAAGGAATACCTCAACCCGCTTGCCTGCCTTCTGAAAAGTCCCTTTAGTAATGTATCTGGGGCAGAAGATGTGGGGTTGTGGTTAAAGTTATAGTGGGGAGGCAAATAATTGTGATCTTACTTTTAAAATAATAGATTTCCTCTCTGATCTACCCCTCACTGTTGGCCTGTGTGATTTCAGCCTACAGATTCTATAATATTCACTATTTGCTGTTGTCAGACTCTCTTCAGTTTGTTTTTTCTCAGAAGGAGAAAAGACTTCGCTGGTGATGGTGAGTGTGACACCAACAGCGGCAGCAGTCATGAGACTCAAGTTAAGGGTCCTAAAGAGCATGGAGTCTAAGTCTTCTAATCCAGGTGGGGACAAGTTTCAACATATGTGCCCTTATGAGCTGAGAGAGGAAGTACAGATGCTTCTTTCTTTAAACATTTCTCTCAGATATGTGCTAGGGGACTCTGGATTATACAGGACCTGCTGAATTTCTAAAAATAATATAGTAAGAAGATGAATAAAAATTATCAAGGACCGATCCTATACTACATAAGAAATTTAGAATAGGACCTGACATGAAAGATGGGGTATATCTAGTGGCTCAAGGAACTAAGTAAGGTAAACTGTACCCATCTCATGTGAAATGATTTGGTATGTGTTTTAGGAACAGATGCATGAGGGCTGCAAGAGGAAAAAACCACAGTCATTTCATATTTAGACTAATCTGAGTTCTGGGGAAGAACAACAAAGCAACCTTATTTCTCATAAATTCCAGGAAGAATGGCAACAGACACAGCAAGGAGAGTAAAGATTGGAGTCATCAGGAAAAAAATCGAGTTAGAGCAGAATTTGACAGGGTAACGTGTGTGCATTTTGTGTCTGAGTCAACTGTTTGTTTCAAGTGCAGGTGGGATGCTTGGAGACAGGCTGTGTCTGAGCCAGTCTGCTGGCTGTTTTTCACACGCATGTTTGTTTTGGAATAAGGCATCAGTCACTGACTCTGCACACGAGTACACTAAGTGGAAATCATTTCTCCACTTCCCAGTCCTCATGTGAATTGTTCACTTTCAAAGGTAGGTCATGTTTCAGGGGCACTGCAAGTACAAGAACCTCAGAAGTGGCTCTTTGAGAGTATAAGATATCCACTCGGGTGATGCCAGGGCCTCATAGATGACAAAGGAGATTCCAGCCCATGTAATTTTCATAAGGGTTCTTTCTCCTTAAAATAATACTTACACTGAATGTTTAGTATGCTTCACCAACCGGAAGAGTCCAGTGAAAAGAAGATTCAGGTGACAGCTTTGATAACTCCCTAGATGTATGCCCTTCCCTAGAGTCTCCACTCACTATCTCTTGGAGAAGTACTTGTTTGTGAAGCTTTGGATTTCTATGATAAAGTATGCATCACCACCCTCCCCAAGTCAGCATTCTTTTTGCAAAGAAAATTAAAGTGAATCACACAATTTTTTAAAAGTCAGTAGGGTTGGATCAAATCAAACAAAGGGACATTTCTCAGAAGGTTTAGTTTCTTATTCATATTTGCTATGGCAGAAGGTTTCATTTTGATTTTTCATTTTTTTCATGTTGTTCATCATGCTAAAAAAAAAAACCCCAGCTTCCAAAAACTTCTCACATCCTGTACAAACCATACATCCCCTACTTAGCACAATTATATTGATTTTTTTCAAATACTAGCCCTCCTTAATGTGCTCTTTTTCCTCATAGTACTGTGTTGATAAATGTACTATAAATGTCAGTTAAGTAAATGAATGAACTGATTAATATAAATAAGGACTTTGAAATCAAAGAATCTTCCTTTAAATCCAGGCTCCATCTCTTCTTCGCTCCTTGATCCTGCTTGAGCCTCTCATCTCTCAGGGCCTCCAATCTGCATAATGGGAATAATAATATTTGCCCGGCAGAGTAGTTCTGACATGGAGGTATCGTGCATTTAATATACCCAGCACAGTGCACTTAAAAAAGGTCCCAGTAAATGCTAGCTATTATTAGCTTACTGTGTTAGTGCTAATTGTGCATGCAATTTTATCTTATAGGCAATAGGAAACCATTAAAGTTTATTAAGCAAGAAGTGGCATTTGAAAGGTGTACTAGAACCCAAAGCAGGGAAAGAAGAAGTAAAGGAAAAAATTGACAGTTTATCTAGATGAGGAAGAAGGTGAAAATCATTCACTTGACTATAATCATCCTAATGAGTTGAACAGAGACTAAGTGCAAATGCCCAGCAATTGGCAAATGCAGTTTCTGGGATTCTTACCACTTCCTCTGCTACTGGCTGACCCCATTCATTGCTCTTTCATACTGGGCACCTACTTCCTCTTCTGCCTTCTGTAGCTGAGTACAAGGCTCACTTTCATCTTATCATCCGAATGGAGGACAGAATCCACGCTGTCTCTAAAAAGAAGCAAAACCATACCTGAAATGTTTGATCCTCCTTAGTTTTACTTTAAAATTTGTAATAGGTGGGAAAAAAACAAGAAATTGTGAAAACGGGGTTTTGTGGTGGGTGTAAAATGTACAGTGCTTTGTGGTCAAGCTGCAGCTTTATTTTTCTAGGGAAGCAGTAAATAGATTCGAGTAGGGGATGTTATGGAAGGATTGTCTTATTATTTCTCAATGATAAAGAGGGCAAGAAAGGAGGTCCAGATAAATTAAGTCTTAAAAAGAGGGACTGTAGTTAGAAGTGATGGAGAAAACTAGAAGTTAGGGTGGCTTATAGGTAAACAATGCAGAAAAACTCTCAAACTCTTGTTTCCTAACACGTTGAAGAGTTGACAGTTGAAGGTCACTGGGCTTGGTGCTACTAGATCATTGTGAAGAGTGAAACAGCCGTGCTGCTTTTGGAATCAGATCTAAGAATAGAAGCTGAATTTGTACGGGAAAACCTTTCTCGCTCTGCTACAATCCTAGGTTGGGCTCTAAGAATCCTGAGATACTGGGCCAGACGTTCAGGTTTTCATTACTGATGATGTGCTGATGCTGTTCAAACAAAGCCGGAGTCCCGATGACTCTATTACTCAGATCCCCAAATCATAGTGACCTTTGTTAGCAACAGGATATGGGATCACAGGGAGCTGAAGTAACCCAATAAGACAGGCATCTTAACTATTTTGGGAGAGTGAAAACCATTTAACCCCCACTGTAATGTCTACAGCGTCTGTCTGAGAAAGAAATAAATTGGTTTTAACTTACGCTGCTTGGGCTTCAGAGAGAAATAAAAAGACAAAATGAGATGGGAAATTGTTGAGCATCTCAGATCTACCTTGTAGTTTGTGACTGCAGACACAAGCAGAGGCATGGAGTAAATCTAATCACATTTAGACATTGCCTTGTAGTAAATAGAGAAAAAAGGAAAGCTATTATAGGACTATAATCTTCTTGGAGATGGAGGCTGGAACTAAAAATCCAGTGAAAGATTATGAAGTTAGCTGCCCTGCTGTTAAACACAGAAAAGTCACAGAGATGTCCTGGCCTGAACAAGCCCAGCTTGTTCTTGGAATTGACAGGGTCTTTAGCAACAGAGTCCATAACGCTGGTTGTAGCTTGCCTTGCTGCCTTGGCTAAGCAGGGTCTGGAAGTAGCTCAGCAGAGAGCCTTGGGATGAATTTCCCTTCATTTGGCACCTGCAAAAGAAATAAGGTGAGAGACAGCTGTTGGGACCTGGCAAATACACAGTCTGGCCCCATCATGCTCCTTTCTCTGCTGTTACAGTCACTTGATGGCCATCAGTGAGCTCCAGTGGCATGCTGGTATCCAGCACACCTGTTCTGCCCTTCATCAGTGAGGATGGATAAGTACTGGGTAGATACTCAGTACTCAGTATTAGTTGGATTTATGGCTCCTTCTGAACTCACACCTCAGTTATAAAAGTATGACTAGGTCCAGTTCTCAGATCAGCTGCTCTAATGATTTTATAATATATACATATGATTATATGTAGTATATAATCATGATACATCTTTGATATATAAAAATGTCATCACGATATATTACTATATACATCAATTTTATCCCAATATATAAACACATATATATTATGATTATATCTTTCACACATATATATTTGATTAGAAGTTGGAGTCTTGCTCAGCTACATTTCAAAGGAAGCAGCTGTCATTCAAACAGTGATTAGCCGATCCTGACTCCACCCCATTGAGGCTAGGAAACCTGAAAACTCTGGTTTTCAAAATCTTCCTATCTTTCTGCATCCAGTGAGAAGATGAAAGAGAACTGTATGGAGAGGCTTGTAGCACAAGATCTGGCTGAAAATCCTTTGCTATGTATACTTAGATTTAGAGGGCAACAGGGCCCACATACCCATAGAACCTTCACCCTTCTGTGCAGTACATTTTTAAGACACTCTTGGACTAGAACCTGGCCCCAAAAGGAAGGCCTCCACAAATTGCTGTCCTTGGTCCTGCAATTTTCTGCCTTGGGAAATGTCGAGGATTATTAACATTAATGTTTGTACTTTAAGTAGCAGCTGAGAAGCCAATCTCTGTGCAATAAATTGAAAAGGAAATTTCCTCACTCACTAACTTTGAGATTTACCAAAGCAAAGACAAGAAGCAATGCTTCAAAATCAGATTCAATGTCTTCTAAGTTTGTAATTACACTTATTAAAGCAATTATTATTGATAATATTAGTACTACTTGGATAGCACAATTTATTTGCAAAGCCCTCTGTAAACTCTTGCTCCTACATAAAAGAGTATGTTAGAAACATTAATTACAAAGTCACTAAAAGGAAGAGGACTTGATTTGGGCTTCAGTTTGAGGTTAGAAGTCCCATTCTTGGAGTTTCTTTTGTTAATACTGACACTATCTCTTTGGATTTTGTAATTTTCTCATCTGAAGAAGGAGTGAGGGCTGTAAAAACTCTGTGAATATTTTAAGGATCAGATCCTCTTTGAGCCTTAAGAATCATCCACATTAAGGGCCTACTACATATTCATAGCCTTGGAGAGTGCAGATAAAAATATGACTTTTGAAATTTTGATTTGTGATCATTTCTGAATCCATATGTACTCATTAAATACCATTGAATACATTTTTAATAATGAGGAGGAATTTGACAAATGACCTGTCTGAGCTGAACAAAGAGATTTAACACAGCAGATTTCACACAGCGGAGAAAATATCCAGAGAGTGTTAAAATCCCATTTGTTAAAGCATATTGTATTACTTCAAACTGTCCACTTGAAGACCAGTTGCTTATAATGATCACTTGCATGGTACCACATAGTGCTATATCAGTACCCAAAGAGAAAACTTACCCCATATCTGCACACTAAATAGTCTCTGCCATAGTTTTAAGTGTACACATTCTTAGTAAGACTTTTTACTGGAAGGGGCCAGTCTCATTGTATGAATCTCTGCTATAGGAAAAGACTTCAATATGTTTATCATTTTGTACTTATGAGTTCTTTATTATTCATAGATTGAAATCACTATGGAAGATGATAAGAAGTGACCTTCATATAAATTACAAGCAGTAAAAAGAGGAACTTTTATTAACAATCAAGAGAAGAAGAAATCAATAAATACTGAGATTTTGTGTGTCTTGCTCTGTGCTAGGTATTGACACTTGGCCATTAAGTTGGAAATAACCCCATATAGTCAAGTGTATTTAATTAGTTTCCATTATTCAGTAAATTCAGCTGCTGTTTCTTATTTTTATTGCTATTAATTATTATTCATTTGTTGATATTTGGAAACCATAGCCTAGTTTTTCTCCTTTCATTAGCAAGTCCAGAACTTTTCAACCTCATGCCTCCCAACTGATAATTACCTAGAGAGAGCACACTGTGTTCAGTTTATAATGTAATTAAGAAGGTACACTTGCAAAATAAAGTCTCGGTGTGGTCCAAATCCAAATATAAATGAATTTTTATTACCTAATATTTGAATTGTTGTCGACGATGCTAAGCTCCATTAAGGTGGCTAACCAACGGTTATCTGTATAGATTACTGTTTTTCCATCAGTTTTATCTTCTGGGAAATTGAAGAAAATCACGTGGATCTCAGTTATTGAAAGTTCATTTTTAGCAAATATCAGATATAATTCCAAAATAATTGGAAATGATAAAATACAGAAGGCAATGTGGTAAATATGAGAATATAAAGAAAGAATATTTTAGGCTCAGGTAGATTCTAAAAGATCCTTCAGGTCAGTTTATACTGCAAGTTAAAATTTCAGAATAAGACACGTCATTGGTCGCTCTGTAATCACACAGCATATACCAAAGAGTTGAGCTTTCTGCTATTATTTCTTTTTTAAAAGCTCAGAGGTTCTATACTCCACTGAACACAACAAACTGAATATACATAATTTCATTGTTAAGTCTTATTTTTGCAAGTTAAGTATCAAATACCAAAGGAAAAAAATGCATTACCATAGCTGGAAAAATATAGAACTTTCCTTTTTCAATACTTAGCATGTGAAGTAAAGCTAAAGAGAAAATATTGAGCAAATAAAGACCTTTGTTCCCATAGTACAAAATGTACACACAGCTATGAGCAGTTGAGCTGACCTTTACTGGGTAAAACCTGGATAAATAGGACACAGTCCTTCCTTTATTTTTAAAATAATACTTAGTTGACAATGTTTATATTCAAAGTGTGCATGGAGTGAGTAGATATATTCATTCTGGGTGATGATCTGAAGATACTGTTTCTCTACCACATCTCACAAAGAGATTCTCTGCTACATTCAGTTTCTTCTTAATAGGAAGTAAGATAAGTATAATTTTGCCTTTAAAAACACTTCATCTTTCCTCTGCATTTCCTCCTGAAACAAATGCACAAAATCTTTATGTTAATGGTATCTACCTGCTCCTGGTTGCTTTCCCCTATGGGCCTCCTTTCCTGAATATTTTGATTCCTTCTTTCTCAATACCTAACCCTTTTATAAATCTGCTTTAATATGATTCGATAATCTTTCTTCTTCCTTTTTCCATGGAGTTTTCTTACACCCTTCTTCAGTCATTCAGTGTCTGGGTTTCTAGGACTCTACCTTTGAAATTTTTGCATCAAGTGTTTATTAGTCTAATGCTCACACCTCTGCAGTTCACCTCACCTCTGAATCTTCACTCCACTTACACCATTAATTCCTCACCATCCATAACCCCGCTCATGTCTTCACTTCATTCTTCTTTGCTAGGCTTAGATTTTATCATCTTAGATCGTATCACTGAATGCAGTCACTACACATGCACCCTCTATTTTTCTCTCACCCTTTCTCATACTCCACTGACAAAACTGTGCATAACCAACCTATTTTCTGTTGCTGAGGTTAAATATTACAAGGGAAAATTATATGACTGGTGATTAGATGAACTTTAAATTCATAATTATTAAACTATATCGGGCCAGGGATTTAGCTCAGTAGTTCCATTGCCTGCCTCACAAGCACAAAGTCCCTAGTTTGAACCCCAGTACCAAAAAAATCCCAAAACTATAATAGGTATTAAACATGTGCTATAAATCTCACCTTGGTTGAAATGTTAATGTTTTATTCTCTAAATTATATTTTCCTTCCCTCCTCAGATGTGTCCTACAAAATACATTCGATCTATTTCTGACATTGCCTGATATATCACTGAGGTAATAGAGACAATTCACCAGAAAATTCTTTACTTTCATTCACCAAATCCTTGAAACTACCCATCTTTCCTTCTCTTGTTGCAATATAGGAATTTCTGACCTCCCTTTAAAGTACAGTTTCCCCACTTGTGCCTGTTACTTTACACCACATCTATTCCATTAGGGATTCATGTCCTACATTTTTTTTATTCACACAACAAAAACATATTTGAGATTATATAAAATATAAAAATGCATTTGGCTTCTGGAGGCCATAGAAAGGAAAATATATTTTATTTCAGGTGTGAATTTACACCGGATACCAGGATGATTTGATTGACATTTTGAAAGATGATAATGTTATTGTGGATCTATAGAGACAGAGTAACAAAATAAATACCCATCCGTAATCTATTGCCATGGAGAAGGGAAGAGAAAACAAGAAGGTGGCTTGGGCAATGATATTGACCATCGAAATCTTGGGAAGTGGTCAGATTTGAGATATAGCTTTTAACCTAAATCCAGAAAGATTTGCTCACAGTGTGAATGCAGGGATATGAGGGAAAGTAAGGAGTTATGAATGAAACTTTACAACTATGTGTGTCTAAATTTGTTAAATATATCTAATTTGATATTCCATGGATATAAGATTCAATATGTCAAAAAAAAATGAAACCCTTTCTTTCCATCAGCTGGACTACCTGTAAAATGGGCTCTTTCAATAAACGGTTCATTGTTATTCATAGATTTCCTATGTCCAAAGCCTTGGTACTAGACATTGAACTTTTATTTATCTTAGCCTCCATATGAAATTTAAACCTAGATATATTGTCCCATTATAAACCTTTTCTATGTAACAGCCAGATTGAAGTTTAAAATGCAAATCAACACAACTATTTCCTCTGACTTCCTATTTTTTTGTCCTGTCGTATTTAGGCTAAATTTAAGATCTTTCCTATGGCCTCTATATCTCTGCCAACTTCTCCAAACTTGTACCTCTTCTCTCCCTATTTCTCTCCATTCACACTGCCTTGTAGTTTCTTAAATGTGTTCTTTATTGTCCTAAAATTATAGCTATTGCTTATATCTTTGATTAAGCTATTATTCAGATGGCTTAGGTTTTAGTTTACATATCATTTTCTTAAAGAGATTTTCCTAAACCATGGTATCTAAGGAAGGCTCCCTCATATTACTTTTTTCTTTTTTTATTGAGTTTATTGGTACATTTTAGGTATACAGTACAGTTACATTGATTATTGCGATCTTGTTCCTTTACATGACAGGCCTTGGTTCTCATTTTTTCCCCTTGTCCCTGCCCTTCCTTCATCCCCTCCTACCCTTCCCATTTACAAACACTTTATTTCCATTTTTTCATTTTCTCATATTTTTTTCTTTTCCCTTATTCCCTTTCTCCTACCCTTCCCACTTTCCCTACACCTTTAGCCCTTTTCTTTCTTCACATTGTTAATTATCTCATTAGGATTCTGTGTACTATTATAGTTTTTCACACCCGACAAACTATTCGGTTTTTACACATGTGTGACTTATTTATTTCACTTAGGAGTATATCCTCAATATGTATCCATTTTCCTATGAATGAATCTAATTTATCATTCTTTATGGCTGAGTAATATTTCATTTTATAGAAAAACTACATCTTCTTTATCCAGTTTCCAACTGATGGGCAAATGGGCTGTTTCCAAGTTTTAGCTATTACAATCTGTGCCGCTATAAACATAGGTGCTCATATATCGCTGTGGTTTGATTCTTTTAATTCTTTTGGAAAGGTACCCAGCAGAGGGATGGCTGGGTCAAATGGAACCTCTAGTCCCAGCTCTTTGAGGTATCTCCATTCCCTCATATTCCTTGACAGACCATCTTGTGAGCTGGCTGAGCTGATTTTTTGAAAATTACATTCAAATAATGTAGTAAGGGTTCATTTGCAAGTGCCATCCCAGGGCAGTGAAAGTGAGGGAAATGGAAAGTGAAGCAGAGAAGATAGGAGAACAGATATGGGAGAATGTTTCCCTGCCAGCCAAAGTTTCACTTCTTCAGGCCAGCAAAGAGACACAACCGCACACTTGCTCCTCAGCCACAGAGAACATCTCAAAGCTGTGTGGACATCTAAGGTCTCCTCTCCTTTTCGCTGATCAATATTTACCTCACAGTGGAATTAATCTTCAGCCTTTCTAGATTATGCCATGGATCTACTTGGCATCAATTTGGAAGTCACACCTCCTATGTTCCTTGTGGAATTTCACCTGCGTTCTGGAAGTGATAGCAAGAATAAAGACCCAGGGAGTGCTCCAGGAGGCGTCAGAAGACAGAACCATGTAGGACCACATGGAATGAGTGTTCTGTGTCATTCTGTGTCACAGGGCTGTGCATGTGGGTGACAAGTGAAGCCAAGAGAATGAGGTGATTCAGATGTGTCAGACACTTACCTTGTTGGTTTATTTCTGGCACTTATTAAACTGTAGGTAGCTGTGACTACCTGGCACTTCACAAGGTCTAGCTAAAGAGGAGGGTGGGAGAGAGCAAGAATGGGGTGGCAAGGAACCCAGGATGAGCAGTAGTGGGGAGCTGTTACCATTTCTTGGCTTGAGAGGGAAACAGCAGGAAACAGTGATGTCAGAACCTGGAAAAGGCTGCAGATGTGATGAGCTGCTTAATAAATGTTACAGGACCTAGAAAAGCAGTATCTACCAAACCCTCGGAAAGGAAAGAAGGGAATCGGAGAGGTGATAAACACTCTTTTCTGAGGCCACTCAATCTGCCAGTGCCTCCTTAGCCAAATCCAACCAGAAGCTGGAAGTTAAAGGGGCTTTAATCAGACCTGTTGTGAAGCTTTGTGGGGATATGGAAGCGCTGAAAATTGAATGTGGGGATGGCGTGCTAGCCAAGATGATTGAACGCTGGAGACCAGACTTTCAGCTGTAAGAACACAGGGCCCATTTATCATTCCTTTGCTGTCATGTCACTTGATACAAGGATACTGAATTATTTCATTTGGAATGAGTGAATGGGTGAAACATAAGTGGACTCAGAAAATGTGCTTTCAGCCTTCAACTTCACTTACAGAAACCATAAAAATGTTGAGACTCTGTAACACTTGTATTTAAAATGTGCTGAAATATACACAAAAATGATAGGGACCTACTGCGTTTCCAGGAAAGCATGCAGTATAGAAATCAAAATATTTAGGATTCTGAATGTGTAAATTTCAGCAGTTCTATCTATAAAATTTTTATACTTTATTATGAAATATGTCATATTAAATGCATGTGTATGGATAGACACATGTAATATGTCTAGTGTGCATACACGCAAGTACACATGGTACTCCTCACAGTGGGCCATGAAAGGACTCATTTCCATACCCACTCATCACAAAGTTTAAAAAATAAAAGATACCCCTGCTTTAAAGCATCTATGTGTGTTGCCTCTATTTCATGTTCTGTATTTTCACTTCTGTCTTTAATCTATCTGGAAGTAATTTTTATATATGATATGAGGAAAGTGAGCATATTTTTCTCCTAAGAAGTATATAATTTTTATAAGTGCTAAGAAGACCATTTTCTCATTTATGTACAATGCCAACTTTCTTATATATCAGATTTTCCTTTATGCGGTTATTTTAGGTTTTCCATTCTGTCCCATTGGCCAATGTGTCTAAGCTTCTATTAATCCTATATTATCTTCAGTAATTCAAAAATCTACCCTGGATATTTTGAGGGGACAGGTTCTTGGCTGAGTCTTTTATTTCAGGATGCATTAGCGATAGTTGGCTCTTTGTTCATACATATTAATTTTATAATCAGCTTATGTAATCCCATGAAAATAATTTTGAGAGATTTTTTACATTATCAGTGGGCTTTGTGAAAAAGTGATATTACTAAATCATCTATTATGAACAATTTCTCTGTCTCCTTTTATTTAGCTCTTCTTTAATGTCTTTCCATTTTGTGCTATTATAATGGTTCCAACAAATGTCTTGTATGTCTTTCAGAATTTTTCCCCAGATATGTATTATGTTTTCATTGGAAGCAGGCTCCTTTTCTTCATTCTGAAGAGCCCATATTTTTGGGGTGTGTACTGGGGATCGAACTCAGGACTTTGTACTTGCAAGGCAGCCAGGGCACCACTAAGCTAAATCCCAGCCCTTGAAGAGCCTGTGTTCTAACTGTTGGCTTATAACCACGACTACTGTATTGGTCAATACTGATAAGTCTTTCATTAATTTTAACATTTTAACCATAGATTTCTTTTCGTTTTCTATTTTTACCGTCATGTCACTTGCAAATATTAACTGATCCGTTCCTTTTATTCCAAATACTTTCACGTTTCACTTTTTACTGACTAGATCTTCAGGTACATTGTTTATATGTAATGACTGTTGTGGTTTATTTTTTAAACGAAATACTGTTATCTTACTAACTTCTGACCTTTAGCTTTCTTTCCCACATTTCCTGAATAACTGAGATACTTAGGTGCGCATTGAGAGCAGGTATGAAGAGATGCGCCGTGGAGAAAGCTTTCGCCCAGAGGCCCCCAGCCGCCCTGTGCCCCGCAACCCCCTCTCCTTTGCAGAAGCCAGCTCAGAGCTGGTGACTCTGCAGCCCATCTGGGAGAGCTGCCTCAGCTTCAGTCCTGTCTCCTCTCATTCTCCACCGAACACACTAGGGAAATAACAGGGTGGTTTTGGAGAAACCACCACTCCTATCTATCCACTCCTAGACTGGTAAAGCGAGACATACAGTTCTGTGTAGGTAGCTCAACCACTAGTGAAACTGATAGTGATTTGGGGAGAAAATAGATATGCAGAAAATGGAAAGAGCAGGGAGGAAAGGAAAAGCAGAGGATGCAATTCATATAAGATCTGTTGTTTTGTCAACTATTTTTGTCATGACATTCTAAGCTTCCCACTTTATTATTTTTATTATATGTACATTGATATATAATGATTACTTTCATCTTGGGGATACATAGTGAATCTTAATCTTTTTCACTTCCATTTCCCCTCTCCTCCCTATCCTCTCCCCATCTCCAGATCTACCTTTCTGCTTCTGATTATCTATCTTTTATTTTGTTCTTCAAGTATTTAATTTTCTGTGTTTTATTTATTTTACCTAGCATTATGTTCTCAAAGAGCGTTCATTTTTTTACCCATGACTCAAATTTATCCTGCTCCATGGTGTATAAATCCATTTTCTTTAACCATCCATCTTTTTCTTTTGTTTTGCTTTTTAGACAGGGTCTTACTATGTAGTTGAGACTGACCTAGAACTCATTATTTAGCCCAGGCTGGTCTTAAACTCACAGCGATCCTCCTGCCTCAGCCTCCCAAGTGCTAGGATTACAGGCATGCACCACCACGCCTGGCTAACCATCCATGTTTTGATGGGCATACAGGCCACTTCCACGATTTACCCATTACTACTGTAAGTATGTTTATGGAATTACCCTTCTACTATCCTCTTTTTATCCATTCCTCCTTTTGTACACTAATTAGTATTCCTGTTCATCCTTGTTTATGAAACTAGGAAAAAACCTGGGCAAATCTATCTTGGAACAAGGATATCACATGGTATGCCAATAAGTAATCAAGGATCTCCGAGCACCCATTTTTGGCCCCTAAAAAGAAGTAACACTGTATAAATTGAAAAAAAAATTATATTCAGCATTTTGAACTACTAAGTTTTTTCATGATGTGAATTTTCCAAGTGGCTGAAATTTGATAATTTAAATATATAAAAATATATATTGAATCACTTTGATGGAAGTCTTTCTAAAATGTATTGCAGACTTATTTTCCTTACTAAACAGAATACTCTTGACATAAGTTAATCTTTACTTGATGAGTCAGGGCCATTGGAGTGGCTCAAATAAAGTGATGCCCTCAGGGAAGATTGTGATGCTAAGAGCCACGTGGCCACCACTTACTGGACATGAGCTGCTGGGCATTTCCAGTTAGTGTACCTCACAATCCTCTTTCTGACACTTGTCTCTTGTCAGTGTGCTTGCTTCTAACAGCCCCCTACTTTGCTGATTCTAATTCGTTATCCAGTGTAACCTCCAGAGAGCTGGTGGTTGCCAGGGGAAACCAGGAAACCAAGGTTATGAAATCAGAACCTTGAAAATATTCACTCTTCACTGTTCACTCTTCCCCCCACCCACAATGTGGAAAAAGACAATCCAACTGTCTTCCTTGAGGCTCAGAGGTCTGGTTAGGGTACTTAGGGCATCCTCAAAACAACAGTAAAAAGAAATTTACCTATTACAAAGCTTGGGAAATTTTTGAATCATGCACTGGGGAAAATAAATTAGGGTCCCTTCTTGGGTGAAGAGTTGGAGAGGTTCCATCTATCTTTTACACACACAATTCTTAGTTGGGGCTCATGTTAAGTAAAATTAGTAAAATGGGCCAAGGCGTACGTACTCTTTAAGGATACCAAAGAAGTACTTAGTCAGAAGCAGGAAATCAAGTCAAAATTATTCCTTGAGGTCGGTAAGTCTCTTAAGGTCATCTGTGGATTCCCTGATTTGAATACAATAACTGTTCAATGATTATTTGTGAAAATCTTAAGGAATGAATTTCTTGGGCTGGAGGTTTAGCTCAGTGGCACCACGCCTGCCTTGCAAGTGCAAGGTCCTGAGTTTGATTCCCAGTACCAAAAAAAAAGGGAATGAATTTCTTGAAAAACTGTAGAGCATATGTCAATGGAACTGCTGGACAGAAAATAATCTCAAAGTAGCATTATTTCATTAAACAAAATAATTTTATAGATATTTATGTGCCACTGTAACTTTTGATACTAATATAGAGAATACTGTTGTAATTCTCAAACTCCCAAAAGATGAATATCTGATTCAGAAAACAACTCCGAAATTTATAAGTAGAATTTGATTATTGAGTTATTCTTTTCTTCATTCTCATTCTGTCTACCCCTTTCTGGTTCTGCCTATTTCTTTCTTCATTACTTATACATAACACAGCAACGGGAAGCTGGTTATCAAGAATGGATGCCGTGGCACAAAGGGGGAAAAGTTAATGAAGCAGTTTCTGGCCTTGATACCCAGATCTGGAGAAACTGGCAGCAAACTGGCTCAGTGTTGCACAGATGCCAGGGAGGCACCAATCTCTCCTAGCCTCGGAATAACAGGAACTTGACTACAAGAAGGGCCTGAGGCGCAGGTGAAGGCAAACAGCGCTTTCCAAGTGAAAGAAACGCTCCGGTAGGTGTTGAGAACCACAGGAGTGTATCAGAATCCTCGCTGCCTGTTGCCGCTTCTTTATCCAGGCACACAGAAATAAGTTCTGAAGTGTCTTTCTTAGGAGATTAACATTACTTGTCTGAGATACCACAAAGCATAATGATTCCAGGAAATGCTGAACAGTATTGTTCCTGGGCTTTCCTAATGACTTTTGATCAGCTTGACTGAGGGTTGGCGATTGAATTTCTGAGGGCTACCCACTTTATTCGCTGGTAGTTGGACCACCTCGATGACCTGGCACGAGGAATGTGGACATATGAGCCTTTGATCCAGGCTACATCCTCCTCCACTGTTCAGTGGTGTGTGGCTGACTGCAAGGGAGATTTCTTTGAAAAAAAGAAAGCAAGAAAGATGGTCCCTGGCTCTTTGGCTTCTTACAGATTCTGGATAATTTCTGGGACTAGCAAGAGATCAAAAAGTGGGATGAGAATGAAATCAAGGTACGTGTGCCCTCAGATCCCCCATTCTGCTGCACCGCAGCATGCCCGTTGCCCTTTACTGGGTGGCTTCTTTGCCCCTTTAGATACTGTGATAAAAGCTGCTAGCTGCTGCTAGCCCAAGTGATTGACTGTGCTCTTTCAGTTGGCCGTGTTCCCCATTTTATAAAAAGTCTCTTCATTAAAATTTGTTCATGACACCTTTGAGTATGTCACTTATTTCTGCTGGAGCATCTGATACAGGTGACCAATAAAAAGAGAAAGTTCCTGGGGGTAAGAGATGGAGGCCCTGTCACTGAGAAATATAAACCAGGAACACTCTTTGGTAAAATGCAAAAAAAAAAAAAAAAAAAAAAAAAAAA
>NW_022900928.1:75784552-75786590 GCF_012274545.1 Fukomys damarensis
AAAAAAAAAAAAAAAAAAAAAAAAAAAAAAAAAAGATGTGACGTGCTTACTAATGTGAAAAGAACATTTTAAATAAAGTCAGAAGACAGAGGGAGGCTTGTCAAAGCACCCTATTTTTGTCTCTGCATATAGTTTGAGAACCCACTCATGCTTTTGAGTTATTATTCCTCTATAAATTTGTTTAGCCTAAGGATCAAAGGAGTTAGTAAAGGAGAAAATACTTTATGAAATAAGATGCATGGTAAAATATTGTTGTTATTGTTAATCTGTTAGACCCTCCACTCCTCCTATTTTTATAACACTCCTTAAATTATATTCTGCAGAATATTTATTTTATAAAGATTTTTTTAGAAATACCACACATTGTCATCTGATCATATATTCATGATATATTGTAATACACTAGAGACTCTGATAGTTATGATATTAAAGAAATTCATTTAAGTGAGTTTAATTAAGCAATTCTGAACCAATATACCCAGAAGCCCTTATGACTGGCAACTTATATAATCATTTGGTAGAGCTAGTCGTTCATGCAAACACGTCTGGTAAATGCTGTGACCCAAAGATTTCTCTGTCCCGCGGAGATCCTAAGGCCCTTTCCATTCCACACTAATGTCTTATGGATACTTAGCATGAGAATCATACATCTTTTTAAAGCTCAAGGGACTAACTAGTCTGGTAATAAGTCACTATCTCTTTAACCTCACAGGACCCACTAAAAATATTCACACACACTTATTGATTTATCTGAATATTGGTGTCCCTTTTCCCTGAAACCTCAAAACAAAGTCAGGTATTTTTATATGTACTTTACAGGATTCCAGACAGAGTGCAAATGACAACCTTTGCCCCCACAAAATGAAAATATTGGGTGTTATGCCAATACAGATTTAATATTGAGCCCATTTTCATTCATTTTTGAAATAAATTTTCTCTAAATTCAATGTGTTATACTACCAGACTTTTCGCAGGACATCTCTCAACTCATTAGACTTTTTCCTCCTGTGGAAATGAGGAGGCTCTGGTGGGTATTCAAGCTACCAGTGAGTAGAAATTTAAGGTAACTTTCTTAAAAGGATGTTGGCTGTAAAGAAGAACAGAAACCGTGGGTTAAACTCTGACTTGAATAACCAAGACCCTTGGTTTTGCTCCATGCAAGCTTATTAGTTTTTAATAATCTCCTTTTGCTCAATACATTTCTATTTCCATTGTTTCCATTGTTTTTAATTCCCTCAGAAGGTTTTGGAACTGATTTAAAAAAGAGCAGTGATCTCTGAGGGACAGAAGGGAGTAAAAACTAAAATACATTTAAATTGGAAAGGCAAATGTTAGCATCTCTCTGGCCTTTCATTTTTATCTTATTGTGATAAAAACCTAATATCAGAGCTACCGTCTTACACAAATTTTTAAGTATATAAAGCAGTATTTTTGGATTATTTTTGGCACAATGTTTTGCAGCATGCCTACAGAAATGATTCATCTTGCACAGCTAACACATTCTTCCTATTAATTAACAACAGCCCATTGTATACACTTCTCATGATCCACTTGGTGGGCAAAGCACTGTGAGAGCTTCCACTGATCTGTGGTGGAATCTTCTTTGCAGTCCTTTTTCAGTGACCTGTGTTTTGGACCTTCCCAAAAGATTTTCCTAGGGAAAAATATCATGATGAACTCGATTGTGTCAGGTTCACACAGCATACATGCACATGTATTTCTCACATGTTAGGATGAACAGTTAAACACATTTAAGGGAAGTTTCCAATGAAGATGGAGCATTGAACTCTTTGATGTTTGTGTCACCATGACTTCTTGTTTCTTTCTTCTTTAATACTCATCTACCCAACCTTAGAAGTAACATCAGAGGGTGAATTTCCCAAAGGAATATGGAGGATACATGACAAATCATGTCAGCCTGTTTGGTCACTTTTCAAAGATCAGAAAAGGACAGTTACTTTTCAAGGTTCAGGCATAGTCAAGTAGGATTCTAGATTTTTTTTTTTTTTTTTTTTTTTTTTTTTTTTTTTTTTTTTTT
>NW_022900928.1:75786670-75792354 GCF_012274545.1 Fukomys damarensis
TTTTTTTTTTTTTTTTTTTTTTTTTTTTTTTTTTTTTTTACTGTATGGGCACAACCTGTCAGTGAAAGCCTGGCTACATTCTACAGCCTAGAGTTAGATGCTAAATTTGGAAAATAATAAAAGGCCCCCTAACTGAAATAGGATTTAAGAATCTCTTAAATCTGTGGGTTTTGTAGAAAACCCACTTGCTGTGCTTGTGATTGACTGAAGTGCGAAGCAGTTACTGATTTTCTATTAATTATAGGAAGTAACAAGTTGTGTTTATCACTAATAGACAGAAAGGACCACATGAATTCAAAATAAAGCAAAATACCTGCTTGTCATGGAAATGTCAGTGTATCTTTAAGTGAAAGGATGATTCCTTAGCAGGTCTGGTGAGGAAGATTAGATTAGTTTCCTATTTATTCCCACTGACAAAGTAAAACCTGAATATGAACATAAAGGTTTGAGAACTAAGTGTGATTTTACACAAGAGGTGAATGGCTTCTGTCTCAAATGGTGAGTCACCTTTCCTGACAACGTGATTCTCCTTTAGAACATCAGCGACCCACCATTTCCACCAACTTCCTGGCTGCTGGGGGAGAGGTAGATGAGTGCAGCCCTTCCAAGAGGCAATTCTGCATTTTCTCATTCTTTAGACTGCTAGGCAAGAAATACAAAGGTATTTTTCCCATGTTTTCACTGCCAAAAAGAAGCTTGTAGGAACATGCACTTTTAAAAATGATCACCATTTAAATCATGACTATCAGATATAGTTTTTGCAATGCTAATGATAGAACCCTGGGCATCAGAAATGCTAAGTATGAGTTTGTTCTATCACTGAGGTACATCTCCAGCCCAGATTATTCTTCTTAAGTAATTATTTACATGTATTCTTGTTATAATGTCAATATAAAACTAAACTGCATTCCACAAAATTAAAACATTGCTAAAGCAAGGGCAAAATGGGTTATAGCTCACTGCTCCACTCCTTTCCTCCCTGTCTCCCTTTTATCCCTACACATTCGCAAATGCACATCTGTAAACACACACACACACACACACACACACACACACGTATTCAGAGTTTATTTTGGCATATTTTTTCCTATTCCATATCTGTTATTCCATATTTGAACTGATGTAGAAATAAGCCCCTAGTTTTCCTCCAAACAGGTAAATTCCAGGTATATAAAGAGCCTCTCCGAAGACACATATGTAGTTTTTCCTATAGCTGTTAAATATCACGAGGGAAAGATTTTTTGCCACATTTGGAACTTTGTCCCTACAAAGAGCCCCACTTGATCTGACCTGTGCTTTTCTATTTCCCTTTTCTCATTACCTGAGGGGAGAAAGGGGGTTAAACTAACAGATACATTTGGGAAAAATAATTTAGGCATACTGGATTTTATCTCTTCTTTTCTCTTTCTGGATCCTGCTGCCTGCAGGGGCAAACATTCGGTTTTACTCCTGACGAGTCGTGATTGTACAGCAGCACAGGGACAAATTCCTTGGCCTCTTTCTCCCAGAGAAGGAGTCAGTTTGTCCCATCCATCACCAGGGTTCGGTTAGTTGGCCCTTTTGGCTCTGACTAAGCAATCTCTTCTAACTTAACACTTCATAATGGAGTTTTCCAGTTGATTTTCTGTGAATAGTTTCAGATGTACCAAAATATTAACCCTTTCAGGACTTAGGAGGGCAGGAGGGGAGTTTTTTATTGTTAGTGCGCCATATGCTTCATCACTGGCCATAAGAAGTCTCATTTGTTTACCCTCATTTTCATGAAAAAAAAATCACTTTACATATGCTGAGGGTTAAATAATTTTAGGAAAGAAAATTATGTATAACAAAAGTGATATTTTGAGTTTTTTTTCTGTGTTAGTCTTTGGCCATAACTTGTTCAGAGTGGAACAAAACAGAGAGTTGCTCTTTATTAAGTTGCCTCAGAAATAACAGCTTTGGTCCTCACAGGGCAATCTTTTTCCATTTTTCACTTTTCCCTGAGAAGCCTCCTTCATCTTTCTTCAGTCTTTGTTATTGTCTTTGTACGATGCGCTACTGGTGTCCAGTGCCTTCTTGGTTCTTCTTCCCTTCTCACTGTCCTGTCCCTGCTCTGCAACCCCCGACATTCTCTGTGTGTGGTCATCCGCTTCATCCCCGTCCTGTGTGCCTTTGTAGCAACTGATTGTATCTCAATAAAGGATGGCCTGAAGTGCACAGGGAATGGAGTCAGACAGACTTTGTTTGAATTCTCAGTAAAACACTTCATTTGACCTTGTACCAAAGTCTATAAACCTTCAAACACCTCAGTATTCCCATTTGTTCTCTAGAGGGTTACTAGCAGTGCCTCCATTTCTAGGTTATGACGACCAAATGATATAAAATAAAAATGTATAACACTTTATATTGAGAGTAGATTTGATAAATATTAGCGATTTGAAAAATGAAAACATGCAAGAAGTTAGATACTTAGAGAGCATAGGAATGTCTTATGATAGCTACTATTTTTTCTTCTAAAAAATGGAAACATAGAGGATTAGAAACAATAGAGTTAAAATAAAAACATTTTCATTTTCTTTGTGTGTTCTATTATTTAAAAAATCTAGCAAATGACAGAAACTTCCAAGAACAGGCAAAAAAAAAAAATTTACAATTCAGTGTATCAAGTGCAAAGGGAAGCAATATTCAAACTGTCAATCATTTCTGATGTGTCACTCCCAGAAGGCCAGAAAAACTCATGTTGATAATCTTGTTCTCGAGTCACAAAGAAAATGTCACTGTATACCATCTACAGGAAAGGAAGTTGATAAAACATTTATAGAGCATTTCTATCAAAATAATCACAAAAATTCACGAAAAAAGGAAACTTACTTTCTGCGGAAATTAATTTATAAGAAATATTCAATTTCTAACAATCACAGTAAAGGAGATACTGTTTGAAAAGTAACTTCTCTATGCACACTGGCTTCTACTGTTAGAAAAGCTTTAATATTTATATCAATTATTTTGATATAGAGCATATATATGTGGTATTTGATCATAATCTCTAGAAATGAAAAATAAAGAAATCCAGGTTAGGAGTGTTAGGAAAGACACTTAAGTTAAAGATACTCTGAAAAAATATTTCATGGTTGAGAGAGTGAAGCTTCATTCCTCTTTTAGAGATATCATCATTACATTTATTAAACAGAATTTTGTCACTATATTTTATTATTTTATTATTATCTGAGCAGTTTTCTTTCTTTGTGATAGCATTTTATTTTATGAAGGTTTTTAGATATCTTCCCTCGATTCCTGACTGACATAGAATATTTGTACATATTTAGGAGGAAGCTGTTGTTCCTCATTTGAATACATAAATTGAATAATCAATTTAGGCCAATTAACATATCCATTACCTTAATCTTTTATATTTGAAAATAGTAAGAAGAGGGGAGTTTGAATATAGCATTTTATTTTATAGAGAATGACAAGACATTCATCTTGTTTAGCAATAAAGATAACGTTACCAGGTCTTGAATGCTACGCAGTGTCTCTACATTAATTCACTTAACTCTCACAATAATTCCTCAAGATAGGTATTACTAAGAGGACCAAGAGATACAGGAAGGGAGGGGGAGGGGAAGGGCATTAAAAAAGAATTAGGTCGTGTGTGTACATGTGCCAAGTTCCCAAGAGGACTATAATCATTACATACTGCAAATATGTATGAATAAAAACAAAATTTTCAATAAGACAGGTATTGTTATTTCCACTTTACAAATTATGAAAATACAAAGCCAGGTTTGTGTAGGCTCAAAACCCATGCTATTTTTATCCCCAAACATTATTTTGCACAATGAGTCTTGGCAGTACCTATCAAGAATGACCCAAAGCCTGAGCAGCAAAGAATTTTAAATCGATCTGTCTGTCTGTCTATATCTATCTCCCTCTCCTTGGCTCACCATCAAAGAAATATAAAGTCAAAAGGTAGAAACATAAGAAAGAAATGCTGATAAATGCTGGTGTATTTGGAAATGTTTCAACCTCTCCTAGAGGAACCCTCAATACACCAAAGAGTTCCCAAAAGTCAGCAAACGCAGACCTTCAATAGTTGCCATGAATCCCCAGGAAGAGGCCTCTCATAAGCCAAGGAATATTTGCAGAGAGTTTTCAGAAGCTCATAAACCACTGCACCATCAATCCCACAGTCCCCAGCCATAGCTTTTAAAGAGAGCAGGCTGAAGCCCAGTTAATCAGGCTGTAGTTAGCATAGAGAAAATACAAAAGACAGTGGAGAGCAGGTCAGGGCAAGAGTAAAGGGCAAACCCCAACTATCTGCCTTATGTCTCCTCCTTTGAAGGACATAAACATCACATAAACAGTCTCTATGGTCAGGAGACAGAGCTCTGGATTCTTCACAATTACCGAAAAACTAGAGAACTCTCTTTCAAATTAGGGCTTAAGAGCCACCAAGTATCACTCTAACATGATTCATGCTTTCAGAAAGTTAACTTATATCAAGATTTTTTTTTATTGTGCAACTCCTTTTAATACAGTCTTAGGAACAGTTAAGAACAGAAGGGGACACTGCAAATATGAAGCCATTCTTTGTGCATTTGCTACTTCAATGGAAAACATGCTTTTTTAGTATTACTGATCATAGAGGTAAGAAAAATAAATGCCTAGAATATGATTCAGTCTACACTTCATTTTTTTCATCAACAACCGATCCATCCTTAAGCTAAGTAATAGGATGGAGATGAAAGAAAACTAATACAAAGAGTTTACCCTACTTGAATCTAACACACTTGTTGAGGAGACCAGACTGGCATCAGTGAAGTTATTGCTTACACAGTTGCTGATACACAGTGAAAATTCTCTTTCTCAGTAAATCACAAATCAAGTTGGATAAATAACAAACTGTGTAAAACAAGTGGAAAGGTGCCCAAGTGGGCCTAGAAAAGTAGTATCCTGGCATGATGAACTTAATGAGAGTTTCACATCATGTTAGAACATGCTGAAGTCCCTTCTGGAGTAAGGGGATGCTCCAAAGAGAGTGTGGGATGTGGCTTTTTACACTGCTGCTCCTTTGACCTGGCAATATCTGATTGTCTGTGGACTTGTATGCCCATTCCAGTTCTCTGATAAAGGGTCAAAGAGAGAGGATATTATAGACTTAAAACTCTTGGGTGTGACACCTTTCACTGCTCAGCATTTGGAATGAGCATTGTCTCTGACTCTGCCAATCTGCTTTCTGTCACTATAGATTCTTCTTTGAGCCTAAATGCTTCATAACATGTAAGGAAAATGTGGCACTTTTACCATCCAATTAGCAGAGAAGGGAGTGGATTGGTTTGCAACAATGCATATGACCCCCCACAGAAAGCAATACTGCAGACATCTTATGCACAGTTGCCTCTCTGTTCTTTCTGTGATCTCAGAGCAAAGACTGAGGGAGCTATGTTAGCTGCCCAAGGTTACCATTTGTATCTGGAATGGCTTGAAGGAGCCAGGTAAGTTGTTCCTATTGGTTCAGGTTCATAAAATATCTAATCTGGACTTTTCTAACAATTATTCACTATTTTTACTTGTTTGTTTTGAGGCACAGAAAGGGGAGGACCTTTTTGTGCCTCAATTATATTGGAAAATAGGAAAAAAGAATGTTCTTAAGGATAAAGCTTCCATAAAGAGTGTAATTTATACATTAAACTAAGAGGCACACA
>NW_022900928.1:75792447-75847928 GCF_012274545.1 Fukomys damarensis
ATATATAACTTCTTACATTTCTGTCCTGTGATTTAGAAAGTTCTATTTCCTGTATATAAATTGCCTGTGGGTTGAAGATGAGATTATGGTCCTCTTACGGGAGGAGATCAGAATTCAACATGATCTCAGGTCATTCCTTTTTTGAAGAAGCTTAACTCATGCAGCAATATTTGTTAAGGACTGGAAGAGAGAAAGAGAAACACAAGATTCTTTTCCTGCTCTCTGGAGTTATGTTTAAGTAGGACATTAATGAATGTAGCCCCGGTTTTCAGTTTGCTCGCATCTCTTGTTTTAGCAGTTCTCAAACAAGGACCGGTCCTCACCAAGAGTTTTTCTGGATTTCGTTTTTGGGACAAGATATTTTTGTTTTATGTTTCCTTTAAATAGTTATAAAATTTTTAATAATTTAATAAGTAATGTAATTTGATAATTTAATAATTAAGAATTTAAATTAAGAATTTAAATAATTATAGAAGTATAATTTGGTAATTATGATAATCTGGTGGGGGTATAACTGTGTAATACAGACATTTAATGCTTAGAGATCAAAGATGCTAACCATCTTGCAATGCAGCTAAAAAAGGAAAAGCTGCTTTGCATGAAATGAAAAAGCAATTCTTTCATTATAATTCAAAAAAACTCTATAGACTATTCCACATCAACTAGAGGCTTTCTGACATAGTCTCTGCCCTTGGTCCATTCTTTAGTGTAGTAAGGCAGAATTCCCAAGGGCTGTACTAGCCTGCTTAGGTTAAGCAGTGCTGCAATAATAAACAAGCCAATAACCTCAATAGCTTTCAACGCTGAGGTTAGTTTTTCACTCATGTCTGGTTTTGGGATTCTTGAAAGTTTAGATCTGTAATATTGCTCAAAGAGCCATATGTTTAAATCTTGATCCCCAACCTAGTACTATTAGGAAGTGGTAGAACCTTTAAGATCTGGGGCTTAGCAAGAGGTCTTCAGGTCAATGGGATTGTGGCCTTATGCATGGTAGAGAAATGCTGACCCATTTCTCTTTTTGCTCCCTGACCACCAAGACACAAGCAGCCTTTTTCACCTTGCATTTTGTCATGATGTGCTGACTCACCATGGGCTCAAGGCAACAGCATCAACTGGGATCCGACCTCTGAATCCACCAGCCAAAGTACATCTTTTCCTCTTTGAGCTCATTAACTCAGATGTTTTGTCACAGCGAGGAAAAGCCGACCAACAGATGATATTTGAGGGCTCCTTTCATGTGGTCAGTTCTGGGGTCCACGCTAAAGGCAAGTCAATCTTTGGGATATTGTCAATTGTGAATCAGAGGGGGCCACAGTAAAGTCATGAAGGTGGCTCTTACACTGCTACTTGAAATGGGTAGCATCATATCTATTCACATTTATTGATTAATAAAAATTACATGCCCAAGGCTGATAGTAAGAGAGCAATAATGTAAAAGTCCTCTCTCAGGGAGGCATAGGAAATATTCTGAACAATAATACAATGTATTTTATGGGACATGGAATGGGGAATGAAGATTCTGATATGATAACGCCTCTTAAAATTGGCTGTAGGTATAAAAGCTTCTGTCCTTCACTCACCTATGCTAGTAAATTTTCAGAGTCTTTTGGATCCAAGTTTCATAAGAGGGTGGACACCTTCTGGAAAGAATTAAATCTTAAATTTGTTTGTGCCAAAATTATATTTCCACCTCTAAGAATCTTCCAATCCTAGAAGCATTATCTATTAATTCTTGCAGTCAGGTGAACCTAAACAAAGACCTCTATATCTGCCATTGTCACTCCTCAGAATCCAGGTGCTGTATCTTGACCACTAGGTGTGAATAATTAAAAAGGTTGTTATTTTGAGCCCTTGTCTTTTCTACTTTTGTGCTTTCTCTTAGGGAATGCGTCTAATTTTGACACTCCACTGATCAATAAGTGATCCTTGACTCTGAGCCACCGTTCTTACAAGCTTCAGTGCTACATTTTCTTTTAGCCTTTAAACATATTTGTTTTAAATCAACCACATCTGAAACCACACTGGCCTTATTCAACACCTTTATTCTTACATTCTTTCTACTTCTAAACAAGATCTACCTAGCTATTTGATTCATTATATAGTCACGACATTGCAGTACTAAATAGACTCAATTAGGGCATATAAGAAAGTCACTGATTTTCTTAAACATAATAGAATAGAAATAATATAATAGAAATAAGGAGAATGCATAAATTAGATATTATCTGAAAATCTAAATTATATCTAAATTATGTATGATATATAATCTTGAATTCTATATTATCTTAATAGGTGAAATTTTGAGCTTGGTAAATTCCAGAATTCCTTCAACTATTAAAAATGGTTAGCAGCATTTAGAAATGGTTTCATGGTTTTGTCATGATTTATGTTTAAAATATTACACTCTAAAAACTCACAACTATGAAGAAATACCTCACTAAATTATATGTGCATGATTGATGCTCATCTACAGTTTGAAGGATAAAAACAGGTTTTCTTCACATTTATTATTTTCTTTAATTGTATGAATTGAATATAAATTCTCAGGGATATCCTTGTGATATGTGGTTTTGGAATTTTACTTGTGAAACTTTTTGGTAGGAAGATTGAAATTATAATTTTATAATATTCATATAAGAAATTAATTTTAAGATAGAAATTTACTTCAAAGATTCATAGTTTAAATAGAAAGTATAAATATTAGATATAAATCTTTAAAATTTTATGTTATGAATACCAGAATAACAAATATATCAATCTGTTTTAAAATATAATTTAATACTTATTATCCTGCTTGCACTATCACTGAAATTGTATGTCCATTTTTTTTCAAGGAAAGTAGAATGTCCTCGAAATTTCTTAATACAGAATCTCCCACACTTTCCCATTCAATGTCTAATTTCTATTTATTCATAACTTATAAGTTCTTAATTTTTATAATTAAAGTTAATAGTTGTTATAATCATTGTGCTACTGTTTTTTTGTATCCTTTTTTTAGCTGTTGCTCACTATGTACTCTTCAGCAAATTATCAATTTACCTACCTCATGTTTCTTATTTATTAAATAAGCAAATATGTGAAGTTCTTAGAAAAATTCTTGTCATAAACAAAATGCTGTTTATGTGTTCAAGGTGATAAACTTTGTGTCTCATGTGCTAGGAATGTTTTATTTACAGGGATTATCACACGATAATTGTTTTACTATATTGCATGAAAATCTGAGACTCAAACTAATATGTTAAGTGTCAAAAGCTGATCTGAAACTAGGTCTCTATAGCCCTAATAGCTATAATGCTTCATTGATGCTCACAATAAGAGATCTTATTCCTAGAACTTAGAAAAAGAGGGAGAATTGAGAGAAAGTACAAGAGGTATCTATAATGAAACATTTTTAAGATGGTGCTAAGTATCTTCCCCTTATTGCTTCTTTAATCATAGAGTGTCCTTGCGCTATAATTTAAATTTTTCCGTGTAGTATCTCATTTCCATTAAAGTATGTTGTAAAATTCTGAGGAAAATGTTTATAAAGTCTACCTTTTAAGTACTACTTGTAACATTTAATAAAATATTATAACAAATATGAATGTGTTTCCATTAGCATTAATAGATTCAGTTGATCTTCAAACAACACTATGAAGATAGTTTTCATTTATAATGTGGACAGAAATTTTATAAAGAAAAATGTCAAGAAAAATATCTAAGGTCACCCATGTTGGTCATAGAAAGCTAAGCCTAAGCTTAGCAGTAAATCTTTAATTAATATGTATTATATAAATTCAAATTAGATAAAACAAGAATTGTGTGTCAAAAACAAGAGCTGCTTAATAAAGTTCCAAAATATTTAAATATTTTTTATTTTTGCTATTGCAATTCAGTTTGCTTCCCTTCAAATTATATCTTATATGCCTTCAGCTGCCAGGGCCCCACACCTGAGCCAGGAGAATCCAGGAGCTGGGAGCCTCACTTCCAATCCCTGGATTCTCCATAGCAGAGGGTAACAGAGTTGACAACCAACAGACAGACCTGATTGAAGAGACCAACATTAATGAGTTTTGTTTCAGGATTGAAGCGGTACCCTCCCACAATGCCAGGTGAAAGATAGCTTTGTGGCATAGGATTGGAGAGAATGAGAACTAAATATTTAGGGATCTCCTGGGATAGCTTGGAGGACCCAGGATTAGATCAGGAAGATTGCAAGACTTGTGTTCTTCTTCGGGAGGCCAAGTGTCATCAGAGTGAGCAGCAGTGAACTAGGCATTTAGTCAAGTGGTATATTTGGGCTCTAGCCCTGCTGCCAACACTCAGCAGAATCAGTACTCTGAATTACTAGATGTCAATATGGGGGTAGTTTAATTGTCTTCATTGACATCAGAGTCCCCTTTGTTTTGGTGAAGGGCTGCTGCATGAGTGGTTCCTAGGATTTGTCAGTATCTAGATGATATTTGATGCCACTGTTGTTGCTGAATGTACTAACATAGGCAAGGTAATATAGTAGTTCCGTCAATTGGTTTTCTCTGTATACCAGTACCTGGAGTGCCTGGGGAGCCAGAAACAATACTATGGCTTGCTCCCGAAAAACAAGGCCTTGACCCAAATAATTTGCAAATGCCAGCATGTGCGCACGCTCGCGCGTGCGCACACACACACACACACACACACACACACACACCAGAAACAGGAAAAGACAAAGCAACAAAATACTTACAAATACTTCCAACTCCTCCAAAATTGGTACAGGAGGCAGTGATGGTGCGGAAATCATAAGCTCCTCAACAGATAGGACTGAAAGGGTAGCAGTGCAGGTAAAACAGTTCTATAAGTTGCATGATTAATTTAAAGTAGTTTTAATTAATCACAGCTAGTGGTCCCCAAGATAGAAAAGAAATGAAGTCCATGGGAAAATTCCAAACAAAAATCCAGGAAATAAAAAGCATGATTTAGGGCCAGGGATTTAGCTCAGTGGTGCCATCAACTGCCTCACAAGCACAAGGTCCTGAGTTTGATCCCTGGTGCCAAAAAAAAAAAAAAAAAAAAAAAAAAAAAAAAAAAAAAAAAAAAGGAAAAAAAAAAGCATGGGTAGCAGAAGAGATCAGTGAGAAAACAAAGTGTCAGACTTAAAGGACAGGGCTACTGTTGATGATCAGTTAAAGAGAGGTACTTAAAAACAAAGCAAAGGAACTTAAAAAATGGATCCAAAGGCTCTTGGATAACTCAAAAAGGACTAATATAAGAGTAATTGAAATTAGTGAAAAATCAAGATACAGCATAAGGGGCAGAGAAAAGCTGTTTAAAGTATTAATAGCTGATAACTTTCCAGACATGGAAAAAAGAATTTAACATACAGATAAATGAAGTATGTTGAACTTCAAATAGCTATGATCAGAAATAAACACTCTGCACAACATAATAATTACAATACCAGAAATCCAACACAAGAACAGAATCTTAAAGGCTGCTACAGAAAAGCAATGAATCATCTATAAAGGAAAACATCAGAATTACAACAGATTTTTTAAAACATACTGTAAAAGTAAGGAGATCATGGAATGAAGTGTTTCAAGCTCTTAAAGAAAATATTTCTAACCCTGACTGTTATATCTTTCAAGATTATCTCTCAAAATTATGGATAAATAAGAGATAGTCCCATGATAAAAAAAATCTAAAGAAATTCATGACCACCAATTTAACACGCTAAAAAATTTTTCACGGATATCCTAGAAAAAGAAAATGCAGCTAAAAATGTCAAAAGGTCCAATAAAATGAATAAATCAGTAGGACTAGCAATTAAGTATCAGGGAAAGAAAGAAAACAGCACCAGGAAATTAATACAATAACAGGAATAAGGTCAAGACTCATCAATTATAACCATTGATATAAATGGACTCAACTCACAAATCAAGAGATGGAAATCAGGAGAAAACAAGAAACAAAATCCAAAAAATATGGCATATACAATAAAGATATTTAACACAAAATAAATTTATAAAACTCAAAAGATGAAAAACAATATTTCATGTAAGAGGAACTGAAAACAAGTGGCACTAGCTCTCCTATTTTCAGACAAAGTGGGCTTCAAGTCAAAGCTCATCAAAAGTAAAGAACATTACATTTTGATGAATGGAACAATTTAACAGGAAGAGATACAAAATTTAAAAATCAATAACTTTCATATATACTAAAAACGAACTCACTGAAAAAGCAATTAGGAAAGCAATACCATTCACAATAGCAACAAAAAATAAATACTTGTGTATTAACCTAAGGAAGTGAAAAGTCAAAGACTTCTATGATTAAAATTACATCAGACTGAAAAAGGAAATTGAGGAGACTATCAGAAAGTGGAAAAATATCCCCCATTCCTGGATAGGTAGAACCAACATAATCAAAATGACTATACTCCCAAAACTGATGTGAAGTTTAATAAAATCCCAATCAAAATATCAACTTCATTTCTCACAGAGCTAGAGAAAGCAATCCTAAAATTTACGTGGAATCAGAAGCGACACAAAATAGCAAAAGCAAACTTGAGTAACAAAAACAAAGCAAACGGCAGCACAATCTCAGACTTGAAATCATAGTATAAAGCTACAGTGACTAAAACAGCATGATACTGGCACCAAAAATAAGAGAGGCATAAGTCTTAATGGAATAGAAGTAATGCAAAAAATACCCAGGCACATAGAGTTATTTCATATTTGACAAATGAGCAAAATCATACATGGGATAAAAGCCTCATTAATAAATGTTATTGGGAAAGTTGGATATCCAAATGCAAAAAACAGAGTCTAAACCCATATATCTCACCATGTACTAAACAAAAGTAAAAATAGATCAAAATTCTAAATGTTGAAAAAGAAATACTAGGCCCAGGGATTTAGCTCAGTGGTTCTGCCACCTGCCTAGCAAATGCAAGGACCCGAGTTCGATCCGCGGTACCAAAAATAAATAAATAAATAAAACAAATACTCTTCTGGAAGATAAATAGGTACAACTCTTGAAGATGTAGGTGTAGGCAAGGACTCTATGAACAGCACAAGAAATTATACTGAGAATCAACAAATGGGACCATATCAAATTAAAAAGGATCTGCACAGCAAAGGAAACAATGAACAGAGTAAAGAGACAATTTATATAATAAGAAAAAATTGTCAATTATTTCATGGACAGATTACTAACATCAATAATAAAGAACTAAAAATAATTAGATACTTCAAAATAAAAGACAATCAAAATTGACAAGTAAAATGAATGGATAGTCCTCAAATAAGTACAAATGGCCAATAAATACAGTTAAAATGCTTATTATCATTAGAGAAATGCAAATTAAAAGTACACTGAGATACCATATTACTCTAGAAAGAATGGCTATGATGAAAAAACTAATAATATTAAATGATGATGAGGATGTGGGAAAAAAGAAGCTTACTGCATTGTTGGTAGGAATGTAAACTACTAGAACAACTATTGAGATCAGTGTGGAGATACCTTCAAAAACTAAAACTAGCAATTCCATTTGATCCAGGTATCTCTCCACAGTCATCCTCCCACAAATATTATAATCACCATATTACAGGGATATGTGCACACCCATGTTTATAGAAACACAATGTATAGCAGCTAGATCTTGGGAATAGCATATATGTCCATCAACAGATGAACAGAGGAAAATGTGTTTATACACAATGGAGTACTATGCTACCATAAAGAGAGAGAAACTTTAAGCATTCATGCATAAACACATGAACAGATGCAACCTGAAATATAATATTAAATGAAATAAGTCAGACACACAAGCTCAAATGTCACATGGCTTTTTTTTCATTAATTTTATTGGTATTTTTTAGGTATACAGTACAGTTACATTCATCATTGGGATCTTGTACCATTACATGATGCGTCTTTGTCCCCATGTCCCTGCCTTTCCTTCACCCCCTCCACCCTTCCCTATTTACAAAAACTTTGTTTCCATTTTTTCCTTTTCTCATTTTTTTTGTTTTCCCCTTCTTTCCTTTTCCCTATCCTTCCTACTTCCCCTAATCCTTTAGCCCTTTTCTTCCTATTTCACATTATCCATTCATTATGCAATCTGAACCTTTTTCACACTTTTAGTTTTTCACACCAGAGAAATTATTTGGTATTTATGCATGTTTTTTTTTCTTGTATGAGAGATGAAAGTTGGGGGGGGCGTGTTTTTGTTTTCTTTTGCCTTGTTTTGATTAGTGTTAGCATGGTCTATTTTTTTCTCCATCAATTTACTTTGAACCTATGTGGTTTTGCATTTATTTATTTATTTATTTATTTTTTGGTGGGTACTGGGGATCAAACTCAAGTCCTTGTGCTTGCAAGGCAGGTGGCGGAACCACTGAGCTAAATCCCCAGCCCAAATGCGGGTTTCTTGAAGACAACATGAAGTTGGGTCTGATTTCTGATCTATTCTGATAATTTCTATCTTTCATTTGGTAAAATTAGACCATTAACATTCAAGGTGATTATTTATACAGTTGGGTTAATATATATCATATTTGATACTGTGTTTGGTTTTCTTTCTTGTCTCTATTTTACCTTCCAATTTTTCTACCTTCTGAGGTATTAAATATTTTTGCAATTACATTTTCTCTACTGTCTTACTAAATCAGTTATAATAATTTTTCTTAGCAATTGCTCCAGACTTTGAAAAATATATTGACAACCCATCCAATCTTACTTTCAAGTAACACTATGACACTTCATAGATATGGAAGAACTTTATAATGAAATATTCCTAATTTCTCCCTATCATTTCTTGCACTATTATTGCCATTCATTAATCTGAATTATATATAAGCAATCGTAATTTTAAAATTTTCTGCTATTAATCTTTTTAATAAGCTCTATTTGTTAGACCAGTTAAGTATAAGGAGGAGACTTGTCTCCTTTACTTCACATAATCCTTCCTTAATGTTTTCCCTTTCTTTAGGAATATACAAATTTCCTTTTAATTTTTAAAATTAATTTTATTGGTATGCTATATATATATATATATATATATATATATCACATTCATCATAGAGAATTTGTATCTGTACATGATATATTTTGGTTCTTTTATTATCCCCATTTCTGTCCCTTCTTTTCAACCATTTTCCCTCCTTATTTATAAAATATTTGTTTCCATTTTTTCCTCTAGTCTCTATTTTCCCCTTTCTTTTCCTTTCCTTCCTTCACCTTCAATCTTTGTTCTCCTTTCCATCTGAAAATTTTCTTTCTACTTCCCAATATTTATCATGCATTTTGGTACTTATTTGTTTTTTTCATTTTTTTTAACAGACTGAGATACAAAATAATAAATCAAGAAGAGCAACATTTCTCTCATGCAGAAAAATTCCAAATAATCTGTGTAGGTACTTTTCCCTAGTGGAGATATAGCATAATTTCTTTCTGCTTAAGTATGGACTGGACATACTGACATTCCTAAGGGATGAAAGGTAACTTCACTGTAGAAAACTTGACCAATACTACCTTGGCCAGCTGATCAAGATTAATATAGTCACATTGATAATGTTAATTCTTGATATGATATGATGAGAATGTCATGCTGCCACTCGGTTCTACTTTATCCAAAGGTACAACTTCAGTTTAATCATAGGAAAAATATCAGGTAAGTCCTAATTGAGTGATATTTTAAAAAATATATGACCAACAGCCCAATTACCCATCAACTGGAGAATGGATAAAGAAGATGTGGTTTTTCTATAAATTAGAGTACTACTCAGCCATAAAGAATGAGAAACTAGAGACATTTATAGCTAAATGTATGTACACTGAGGTGATACTCAAGTGAAATAAATAGGACACACATGTAAATACTGAATAGTTTCTCTGGTGTGAAAAACTGAAAGTGTAAATAAGATTCAAATTGTATAACTGATAATATGAAATAGGAAGAAAAGGGCTAAAGGAGTAGGGGAAGTGGGAAGGGTAGGAGAAAAGAAAAAATATGAGAAAAGGAAAAAATGGAAGCAAAATCTTGGTAAATAGGGAAGGGTGGATGGGGTGATGGGAGGGCAGGGATATGGGGAAAAAATAAGAACCAAGATACGTCATGTAAAGGTACAAGACACCATGATGAATCTAACTGTAATGTGTACCTAAAATGTGCCAATAAATTTAATGAAAAAAAAATGATGAGTATGTGTCAAAGCCATCAAAAATAATACAGATAAAACTCACAGACAAGAAGAACAAGAGGAAATGCAGGGCCTAATGTAATGCAATATCCTGGATGAGATCCTGGCACCAAAAGAAAAAAAATGACATTGAATATAAACTAAGGAAATTTGAAGATTTTAATAAAAATAATGTCACAATTTTGTTCATTAATTGCAGTGCATTTACTATACTGATGTTACATGCTAACACTGGGTGAAACTAGTGTTATGGGAAATATAGGTAACATCTTTTTAATTTTTTCTACATTTAGACTAATATAAAATTATAAGTCTGGTGTAAAAATCACTTATGATAGTATACAGGACAATAAATAAAATGTTTATGTACAAAAATATAGAGATAATTACACAGAATGAATGAGACCCGAAGTAAGATTTTCAAAAGGCTCACTGGGATAGATGAAAAAAATTATATTCACGCAAAAGGAAAAGGAGCTTTAAAGCATGTTTAGGCAGATGAGGGAAATAGTAAGGATTCACAAGTAAGAAAGATGTGGTCTTTGTCCATGTAACGTTACTAAAAAAAAAAATCACTCAACCTTCTTTAGGGCTTTGATTTTTTTTACTGTGAACACTGTCTTCCCTCATGCACCCCATTGAGTTGATGTGGGCAGTGGCAAGGGTTCCAGTAGGGAAAGTGCCTTGAGTTGTAGCTTGTTTGGGGCTGAATTGAGTTTGGGGATGATGAAGGCTATGAAACTAAATACAGGTAATTTGAATACTCCAAGTGGGGAGAAACTACATATCGGACTTGGTCAGGATGTATGATCTGCTTGATGATCCTCTGTATTCTGATTGCTAGTATCTTCTTAAGGATTTTTGAATCTATATTCATTAAGGAGATTGGCCTGTAGTTTTTTTGCATCTTTCCCTGGTTTGGGAATCAAAGTGGCACTTGCATCCAGGAATGAGTTTAGAAGTATTGCTTCCCTTTCAATGTCATTGAAAAGTTTAGAGCAGTGGCATCAGTTCTTCTCTAAATGTCTTGTAAAATTCAGCAGTGAATCCATCAGGACCTGGGCTTTTCTTTTCTTTTCTTTATTTTTTTTAATTTTTATTTTGGTACCGGGGATCGAACTCAGGTACTTGCGCTTGCAAGGCAGGCGGCAGCACCACTTATCTAAATCCCTGCCCCCTGGGCTTTTCTTTGTTGATAAACTCTTAATTACATTTTCAATTTCACTGATTGCAATTGGGGTGTTGAAAATGTTTTTATCTTCTTCGTTCAACTTTGGCAATTCATAAGTACCTAGAAATCTGTCCATTTCTTCTGTGTTTTCCATTTGATTAGAGTACAGGTTCTCAAAGTAGGTATTGATGATCCTCTGGATTTCTTTTAGATCTGTTGTGACTTCACCTTTTTCATTCCTAATTGCATGGATCTGAGCCTTTTCTTTTTTCTTTTTTTGACAAGATTAGCTAAGGGTTTATTGATTTTATTTATTCTTTCAAAAAAACCAACACTTCAATTCACTGATTTTTGTATCATTTTCTTAGTTGCCATTGCATCGATTTCTGCTCCAATCTTTATAATTTCCTCTCTTGTTAGAGGTTTGAGTTTTTCCTGCTCTTCTTTTTCTAGGAGTCCAAGATTCATCATTAGGTTGTTTATTTGAGCTTGCTCTGTTTTCCTAGTGTGGGCATTCAATGCTATGAATTTTCCATGTAGAACTGCTTTCATTGTTTCCCATAGATTCCTGTATGTTGTATTGGCATTTTCATTTATTTGTAAAAACGTCTGTTTTTTTCTTTAATTTCCTCTGTGACCCATTGATTGTTCAGGAAAGTGTTGTTCAATTTTCATGTGTTTGTGACATTCCTATGCTTTCTTACGCTATTGATCTCCAGCTTGATTGCACTATGATCTGATAATATACAGGGGATAACTTTGATTCTTTTGCATTTATTCAAATCTGTTCTATGAGCTAGTATATCCTTGAAGAATGACCCATGTGCAGCCAAAAAGTATGTATATTCTGATTTTGTGGGTGGAACACTCTATAGACGTCTATTAAGTCCATATATTCAAAAGCTTGGCTCAGTTCTAGTATTTCATTGTTGATTTTTTTGCCTAGATGATCTATTTATTTGTGATAGTGGGATGTTTATGTCCTCCACTACAACTGTATTAGTGCCTCTTTGGTTTTTTATGTTACTTAATATTTGTTTTATATACCTGGTGGCATTAATACTTGGTACATATATGTTTATGATTGTCATCTCTTCCTCTTGAATTGTTCCCAATGAGATAAGAGAAAGAAATTAAAGCAATAAAGATAGGAAAGGAAGAAATTAAGCTGTCATTATTTGATATGATATTCTACCTTGAAGATCCCCAAAACCACCAAAAGACTTCTAGACTTAATTGCCAATTTTAGCAATGTAGCTGGATACAAGGTCAACACTCAAAAATCAATAGCTTTCTTATATACAAATAATAGAGTCACTGAGAAATTAGGGAAACAATTCCTTTCACAATAGCATCCAAAAAAAATGAAGTATCTAGGAATCAATCTAAGGAAGCAAAAGAACTCTACAGTGAAAACTACAGTACTCTGAAAAAAGAGATCTAAGAAGATATGTGATATGGAAAGATATACCCTGCTCCTGGGTAGGAAGAATCAACATAGTGAAAATGGTCATATTACCAAAACTGCTATACAGATTCAATGCAATACCAATTGAAATTCCAACATTATATTTCACAGAAATAGAAAACTAATACAAAAATTCATTTGGAACCAGAAGAGACCTAGTAGCAAAAGCCATTCTAGGCAAAAGAGACATGGCAGCAGGTATAACAAATCCCAACTTGAAACTATACAACAAAGCCACTGTGATAAAAACAGCATGGTACTGGCAAAGGAACAGGCCTGAGGATTGATCAGTGGAACACATACAAAACAGATACAAAAACAACTCTGCATGTACTCAGCTACCTCATCTTTGACAAAGGTGCCGACCATCCTCACTGGAAGATGATTTAATAAATGGTGTTGGAAGAACTGGATTTCAGCCTGCCAAAGATTAAAACTGGACCCATATCTTTCACCATGCACTAAATTAAAACCCAAGTGGATTAAAGATCTAAATATTAAAAAAGAAACACTAAACTTGCTGGAAGATTGCAGCCATTCTTTCTGGGGTGAGGTGGAATCTCAGTGTTGTTTTCATCTGCATCTCTCAAATGACCAGTGATGAGGTACACTTTTTCATATAGGTTCTTGCTGCTTTTACTTCTTTATCTGAAAAGTGTGTTAATTTCAGATGCCCATTTTTGAATTGGGTCTTTATATTTTGGAGGGCTGATTGTTTTGAGTTCTTTATATATTCTAAATAATAGTCCTTTGTCTGAGAAGCAGCTGGTAAAATTTTTTTCCCACATTGTAGTTTGTCTCTTAGTTCTGTTGATGGTTTCTTTTGCAGTGCAGAAGCTTTTTAATAAGATGAGATCCCAGTTGTTGATTCTTTCTGCTAGTTCCCGTGCTACTGAGGATTTGTTCATAAAATCTTTTCCTATGCCAATGTGTTCAACAGTTCTGCCTAACTTATCTTCCAACAAGTTTAGTGTTTCTTTTTTAATATTCAGATCTTTAATCCACTTGGGTTTCAATTTAGTGCATGGTGAAAGATACAAACTACAACGTGGAAAAAATTTTACGAGGTGTTCCTCAGACAAAGGACTCTTATTTAGAATATATAAAAAACTCAAAACAATCAGCCCCCCCAAATATAAAGACCAGATTCAGAAATGGGCATCTGAAATGAACAGACATTTCTCAGACAAAGAAGTAAAAGCAGCAAGTAAATATATGAAAAAAATGTTCCACATCACTGGTCATTGAGAGATGCAGATGAAAACAACACTGAGATTGCACCTCACCCCACAAAGAATGGCTGCTATCAAGAAATCAAACAATAACAAATGTTGGCAGGATTGTGGGGAAAAAGAAATCCTTCTCCATTGTTGGTGGGAGTGCAGACTGGTGCAACTACTATGGAAATCAATATGGAGATGACTCAAAGAGCTGGGATTAGAAGTTCCATTTGACCCAGCTATCCTCTGCTGGGATGCTTTCCAAAGGAATTAAAAGAATTATATCACAGTGATATATGTGCACATGAGTTAAACATAGGTTTATAGCAGCACAGTTTGTAATAGCTAAAACTTGTAAAAAGCCCATTTGCCCATCAGTTGGTGACTGGATAAAGAAGATGTGGTTTTTCTATAAAATGGAATACTATTCAGCCATAAAGAATGAGAAATTATACTCATTCATAGGAAAATGGATACATATTGAGGATATACTCCTAAATGACATAAATAAATCACACATGTATAAATGCTGAATAGTTTCTCTGGTGTGAAAATCTATAATAGTACATAAGATTCTAATGATATAATTGACAATGTGAAATAGGAAGAAAAGGACTAAAGGTGTAGGGAAAGTGGGAAGGTTAGGGGAAAGCTAATAAGGGAAAATAAAAGAATATGACAATGTGAAGAAATGGAAATAAAGTGTTTGTAAAAGGAGAGGGAAAGAGGGGGTGAAGGAAGGGCAGGGACAAGGGGAAAAAATGAGAACCAAGACCTGTCATGTAAAGGTGCAAGACCCCAATGATGAATGTAACTGTACTGTATACCTAAAATGTACCAATAAACTCAATGAGAGAAATAAAAATTACATATTCCAAAAGACTGAAATAGTTAGGAAATGGAAAGAGGAGTAGAGATTCCAGACCTCATCCTTATAATGACTGATTTTATGTCAGGTCTAAGTAAATGTACATCAACTCACTGCATGAATGTTTATTATTTACTTTTCACTATGATCTATTTTTAAGATAAAACACTGATAAGTTGCTAGTCCTGTTGTCATGGTGCTCATTCTCTCTTGGTCAAAACATACTAAACAAATAGTTGTAGAAACATTGTTTCATCTTGATTATGAAACATCAATTTTAAAAAATTTATTATGTTGTTTAGGTGACAAAATTGCCTGTGAGGAGTAGGAAGCTTCACTGAGAAATGCAAGAAGTGGAAGAAAAGCATGTTACAAGACAAATAACTGATGATTTTTATATTGAACAATTTAAATCTGTAGGAACTTCGTTGTAAGTACTCTTTGAAGAAGAATGACTACATTTCCTTCAGAATTTTGAATCAGCTGAGAAACACAAAGATCATCTCACATGGCAGGTTACCGTTATCAGTCCCAGACCACGTAGATCCTGAGGTTTTAGTCCTGACTCCAGCACAATAAAAAAAAATTAAATCTTAAAAGAATAGAAGCATTGAGCAGGGGAGTAAATATTTTGAGGGCGAGCTCTGCTGTCACTATGTTTGGCTTGTTTTAGGCTTCGTTTTCCAGGAAAGTAACTGTGGATTTCTTTTTGTTTTATTTACATGTAATTTATAAACAATAAACCCTACCATTTTGGAATTAGATAAGCTTCCTCCATATATAGATACAAGTTTGTTTATGCATCAGTTACAAATGAATTAATTTTTTCCTTTTACCATTAGTGCCTAGTCATTTTAAAAAAATATTAGGTTTCATTGTGCATAATATATTTGATCACATCCTACTAAATAGTCCCTTCTAGCATTTGAACATAGCCACCCATTTCATCACCCTACCTTCCAGCAATTACTTTTCCCTTTGTCTGCTATCTCCAGCTCCTATTGTAGCTGTAGACCCAGGCTTAAAAGACACAATTCCAGAGAATATATTATTAGAAAATGATAGTACAGGAAATATAAGAAAAATTCTGAGCGTGGAGAAAAAAGTACATTTTTCTATAAATCCAACTCTCTCCAGCCTTTAGCACCAGCCCTAAAATGGAGCTAATAAGCTGTTCTACAGAATTGTTTGAGTATTATATGAAATAGTGTGGGTAAAATTGTGAGCAGAATAAGAACTCAAATGTTAGCTATTACAATAACTATTAATAGTATCACCATTATTGTACAACCATTAGTTTCCTCTAACCTTACCAAGCTATATGCAAAAACTTGATTCCTTATTTCTCCTAATCACTTACTTTCCTACATTTTTTCCTCCAGGTTTTCTCCATTACTTTCTCACTTTCACATAAATTTAAATCTTCTGCTGGAATTATTTGTACAGCTCTCTTTTTTATTTATTTCTGCTACCTTAAAAGAAAACACAAAGGTGAGGAAATGACACTCAATTCTACCTACAAAATGAAATTAAACTTTGTTAAGCAAATCCATTTGGGGGCAACCTTGACATACAATACACTTGGAGCAATTCATTTTATACAGTATATAGAAACCAGATGAGGCCCAATACCTTATCTTAGGTAAAGTCCAAAGCCACAGGTTTGGAGAAGCTAAGTTTTGCCTGGGATCCATAGGAGGCAGCCAAGTTGAATCGAACTTCCTCTGCAACTGGAGTTCTTCAGGGGCAGTGATCCATGCCATTCTGCAGCTGGAAGATTCAGCAGGAAGCTGGAACATTGAGGCTGTTTCTAGGACTGGAGTACCTCTTCATGCCTGAAGCAGGTGTCATACACAAGAGACGTGGAGTGAGCCAGCATGGCAGGAGCATAAAGTAGCATCTGGGTTCTGGGCCACCCAGTTGCCTTGGCTGGGTTCGTGGGAGTTCATATGGTTATTAGGGGTGTGTTAAGATCAAAAGCATTTGATTGTAGTAATTATCTCAGAACCATATGACTAAACTTCACACCTAACATATGGTGTCAGAGACATTATTTCTAATGAGTGATTAATTGCAACTACCTAAATTTTTGGAGAAAAGGTGATGCAGTTTCAATATGGCCTTATTCCCAGCCTGCATAGTCATGAATGTCTTTCAAAACAGCATCAATAATAACTTTCTGTGGGTAGCTAGACCCTACTCCACTGATGTTTCTTACAGGTCTTACTGTCTATGTATGTTCTCAATGAAGGGTTAGTATTCTTAATCTAGTCTTCCATTAGGGAAAATTAGATACTTGGAAGCAATAGGAAATACTCAAAGTCATGCAATGGATGTCAACATCAGAGCCAAAATGAAACACAGGTGACTAACTAGTCCCTTAATAAATTAGGTTGCCCTATAAGGAGTGGTGTAGGATACTGCATTTAAGGAGTTTCGAAGTGAGAGTAAAGAATATTTATGTTCACAAAATCCTGTTATAGACATTTACAAGTAACGTTTATTGAACAGGAGCTTATTCCTGTTTTCTTACCTTTCTATTTTGAGCTTTCATCACTGGAAAAAAAATTATTTTCATTTTATCTCAATCCTCCAGTGGTTCTCTCTTCAATAATTAAAATCTTTCACTTTCTCTCTTTCACCCTTCTTCCCAACTCCAAACCTATCCCCTATGAAAATTCAAGGCATTGATGAAAATGTTATCAAAAAAAGAGTTAATCAATCAAAATCAACAGGCAGTGAATCAGCATAGCAGATCCTAGAGAAGTAAGAGCTGAGAACTTCTGTTTTTCCCTCCTTTTGGCCTTTGAGAAAGGAAGGAAACATCACTTCTGTGGTTCAGTGTTTGCTGTTTCATAACTTCATGCTCCGCTCATTCTTTGCTAGCCCTACCTACTGCTGGAGTTTGACTTGACAAAGTTAAGGTGAGCCTGACAGGAAGTGCTCAAAGGATGTTGACAGAAACATTTCATGGTAGAACATGCTGCGCTCACAGCCAGAGCTTCTGCACACACCTGTCCAATTAAGAATCTGAGCCCATCCTAAATAAATTACATTGCAGATTTTACTCTGAAGTGAGAGGAGAGGCTGTGAGCTCCTGCTTCATCCAGGCTCTTCCTAGCAGAATGGCAAATGCACCTGGCCCACTGTCCAAGGGAGGACAGACTGACACTCATCTCTCCTTCCCAGTGTGCCGCAAGCTTCATGGCTACTGCACTGCATGCCACCTGGCAAGTTTCCTGCAGGAAGCCCAATGCCCTTGTCCTCCTAGGGTATGTGTAGTGCTAATCTGTCTTCAGTGATCTTTTCTCTACTCATTTTCACGATGCTTACTTAGAAGGGTTTTGTGTTAAGTGGTCAGAAGGCCCACACACAAACCAACTGGTTCAAGTTTGAAAGTATCTTTGTCTTTTGTTGTTTTTCTTAAGTGAGCACGTTTAAGAATGCCAAAATACAAAAACTCCTTTAGTGTTAGTGTAGTCTAATGCTTTCTGGTTTGTGCTCACCTTTATAAATCATACCTCAGGCTATAACATTTCTGCTTTTTATCTTCCTAAATGGAATAATGGAATACACAGAGCGAGGGAGGGAGGGAGGGAGGCAGGGAGAGAGAGAGAAAGAGAGAGACATGCACAAAGGCATACACATACTCACTACTACTTGCCATCAAGGGGGAAAGGTCTGTATTATCCACTCCTGAGAATGTATTATCCATATTTAGGGATAATTCAAGGACTCAACTTGAATTCAAGATGTATTTATAACCGTATCCTGATGTTGGCTTCTAAACTTACTGAGATAGAATTCATCAGAAGGGAGTAAATGTCAGAAGGGTGCTAGAGATTCTTAGCAAAATATGTTAGCCAGATATGCTCATTGCTTTAACTTGCATAAACTTAGAACAAATAGTCACAGGTAAGACACTCTAAGAGCTAATTAACCCAACTGCAGGTAAGAATCGAGTAGTGAGGATTTTAAACTTTAACACCAATTTAACTAAATGAAACACAGAAGGAAAGAACTCATTTCCATTCATCAAGGGGCTTCAACTTTAAGGAATTTAAAGCCTCTACTAATGACCATTCTCCCTCCTCTAACAAACATGAATTTAGAAGCAAAGAGGCAGCTGCAAACACATGGGGAAGGGATGTGGGTGTCGGGGCATAGGCGGTGGTGCTGGAACCACATGGAGGGAGACTTCTTGGTGTGAATCTTCACTCCAGTACAGTAATGAGGATGAGACACCCTCAGAAAGCCATCACAGTGGCAGAGTTCCCACCACAAAGACAACGAGAATGACAGATGACACGTAGAACTTGTGAGACAGACTGGAATTGTTAGACATGATTGTAGGAGTTCTTCAACCTCAACCCAGCTCAAGTAATCAAACAGCCCAATGTCTCAGATAATTATGTCATGAAGAAACAGATCTAGCCATGGGATATCAAAACAGTAGGCTCTGAAATAATTGAATGATTTCAATAAAAATATAATAAGCCGCTGAAGGTCACATAGCCATTTAGAGAAAACATTATGGGTGAAATCACAGCCTGTGTCTCTTGATAATCATTGAATCCTACAATTGCTTCTGTGTGACTATTTTAACACTTTAACATATTACTTTGAATATATGAGTAGTTTATATTCTCTTACAAGAATGATTTCTGTGTAACTGTATTAATTGGAATCCGAGCTATCTGTGTTAATAACTGATGATTTTGCATGATTCTGCAATTCTGTGTGCTGACTTCCCATGGGGTAACATTACAGCATAGAGTTTTAGTGAAAATAAAATAAACTTTTTTGAGTAATTCACTTAGGTGAAAATGTACATAAATAAATACCCTATACAGTGTTGAATACTTTTTTAACCTAAATATTAGTAATAACAAATAGAAAGTCATAATGATCTTAAATCAGTAGATGCAAAGGCAAACTAAGCTGAGAAACTTGAAATGTTAAGTTCACAAATATACCATCTATATACCTCTAATGGTGAAATTCAAAATAAATCAGAACTTTATATGATTCACTAGTGAGTTTAATCAGTAAAGTATCAAAAGAATGAAACAGATCTCTAGGAGGTCAGCTAGAGTTGCTAATATTGTCTAAAATATTTCCCAAAATGTTTTATAGAAAAAGTAGAAAATTGTGGAATGGTATGAATTATTGTACGATCAAGCAAAATTCTACAAAGTGTTTTCCATTAAGGGCTAACCTTCCATCAACCATTTTCATCATTTACATAATTTAGGAGTGGCAACACTATATTTCATCACAGAGTATTCTTGGAAAATTAATTATACAGCACAGCATTATCAGACAGATTCAATTTTTCTCCAGGTGGCTTTATTTACTTATTCATTTGAAGCACTTTTATTGAACTGCTGCTATGTCCCTCTCCTTGTACAAGAAGCAAGGCACAAAAAAGTCAGGGCCAATAGTGAATGGCCAGCCTCCAGGAAATGAGAGATGCTGGCAGATAACTATAGCACAACTGGACAAAGGCCATGATGGAAGAACACAGGGACTAATAATGCAGGCTGGGAGTGGGGCAGGAATAGAAGATAAAAAAAGAGTCTAAAGTAATGGTGATGGACCTATGGCACATGTGCCACAGCCAGCTGACTGCTATCATTGATAGCTCTAAAAGGTTCGCCATCGAAGTTTAGAGGCTATAAGTTCTTATTTAAGGTTTTTAAGGTTAATCAGAATCAGAAAGGCATAGAGGAGTAAAGAAACAAACAAAAACACAGGGAAGACAAAAGAATTCAAGGAGATGAGTGAGCATGGACATTTTGGGGAATTCTGTTCAACACGGTGCTCCTGGACAATGAATGTCAGAGGAATGGTGAGAGATGATCCCATAAGAAGGAATGACAAGAGTTCGTTATCTCATTAGGATCTTATGTACTATTATAGTTTTTCACACATGAGGATATAGGTCACGTGAGGACATAGAATTTAGGCTAGTGTGCCAGCCTGAGTAGTTGGACTTTCACTTAGTGAAACCATGAAAGAAAACTCGAAATGATGATGAACAAACAGAAGCTTTGGGTGCTTGGCTCTGACCAGTTTTTTACTCCAGTGATACAGAAACTTGGAGCAAAACACGATGGATTCAAACTACCTGGAATAAAACCAAGTGCTGTGTTAGTAGACAGATTGATCTTGAGCAAGTTACCTTAACATTTTATGACTCGGGTTCCTCACCTGTGTCTTTCCCCTGTGGCAGAGAGTTGCTCAGATGATTGTATGAGTCTGTACATGTATTGGTCTTAGGACAAGAGATGGCGCATTTGACAGAGATGAGCTATTGACATACATTGTCCTTCTAATTGAAATCTATGAGATTTCATTGTGCAAACTTGGAACTTCAGCAAAAACTGTGGGGAAAGATCAACTCTGCCTTTGAAATATAACAAAGAAGCAGTGCCAGAAGCATCATCACTATCACCAACAAAATATCCATTGAATATGCGTTAACTCTAAGAAAAGCAATCATTTTAATGGAGGAGCTTTGAGAACTACATGGCTGCTTATAAAAACAAAACCAATCAGCTAGTTTAGACTTCTGAATATACCGTTATTTAAAGCTTTTTATTTTGTTCTGCTTTCTTTTTTCCCCCAGTACTCGTCCTTCTCCTCCTAGAATTTATGTCATTTAATACACAAAGAAAAAAACACTTACATGAACAGAAATATAGAATGATATTGATAGAAAATACTGTATGTAAGTGGTATTTTCTGATATGTAATTATTTTTTTCAATTAAACAGCATGTGGTAGAGATATTTCAATAGAAATCATGCAGAGTATGTCATCTTCTTAAAAAACTGCAAACTTTTCCATTATATGGATATATATTTATTAACCATCCTTTTATTAATGGTGATTTAGATTGTTTCTAATAATTTACTTTTATTTAAAATCATATAATTTATATTCTAGCAAAACATTGTTTAACATAAAAGGTATAATACCTACAAGTGGTGCTTTAATTAAAATTATGTGAAATGTTCTGATTATTACTGTAATACTGTCCTTCCAATGAACATTGAAATTATTCTGTTTCAAAAATTCCAAGAAATAAAACAAAATGAATGCCAATTATGTAATTAAAATTTATTTATTGTAACACTCAGATGAAATGTAAGAAAATGCTCAGTTCTTCTCTATATGTATTTTGTATATTTTTAGTGAGGTCCTCTTTTGCATAAAATATACATGCCAATTTATAAAGCTTAGAAAAAATCTTTTACTGTTTCAAATAAGTATAGACCTTGTATTTCTGTTTTTGTTTTTATTAGATTAGGTCCTCGTATCAGTGATTCATTTGGTGCTGAGTTCTTCTCAATGAAATTCAGCCTCAGACTGTAGCACAACTTTTAAAACTTGATCATGCTGATTCAATGTTTAACACCCTTTTGTTGTTTCTCAGAGCAGCCTAAAACCTCTAGGACAACACAATCATGAAGAAAATAACAACAATGATGCAGGTCAGGCTCTCTGCACAATGCTGAGGTGCTCCATCTACATTGTGTTCTATATACTGAAGGGAACTGATTAGAATAAGGCTAAGGGAATGGTGCCACTGGCCCTGGACAGCTCAGCCTCTCTCTACTTCAAAGGGGTGACTGCTCATTCCTAGGAGAAAAACCATTAGCATGACTTTGAAGAGAAAATCAAGGGAACTTTCAAAGCATTCAGAATTAAACTTGACTGTTTTGCACTTACAATGTCATTGAATTCTCTTTTGCAATTCTATAAAACAATGAAAATAATACAGTATATAACTCACTTGTAAATCAGTTAACCCTTGCAAACATGGGTTCTCTAACTACTGCTGTTTCACTTTTCTTCTATCCTGGGTACCTAACATATGCTATAAATGTCATACACTCTCTATAATGTAGCACAGCCCAGAAGAAGGGTCCCCATACTGAACTCTGGGAACCAAGTGCCTTGCAGTGAATGCTTTGGAATGGCCCATAATAATAATAATTGTTTTTTTCACAACTTTATTAAATATCAGTTCATCTTTATACATATGTATGATTCTCAATTTTATGAATGCACAATAGCTACAAGAAATCGCCTTCTAGAAAGCAGTTTGAAAATTTCAGTGGGATTTGAAATTTGAAGAGATGGGGTTATGAACCTAAATATCAAGTATATCTTCATGATATAACTTAAATTCTCTAGTGAATAAAATTCTTCTTTAATTTTTTTCTCATTTGAAAGGTACATGTGCAGTGTGTGACTGTGTGGTAAGGGGTTTTCATGTAGGTTGAAGTGCCACTGTGGCTACCAACTTGACATAGGAGAGAAAAATTTCTATTTCTGCTCAGCATTTTCTTCAGTCAGAAACTTCTAGTTCTCATTAGGGAAACATTTATCAAATTAAGTCCAAACAGAATTAAATGAAGGTGGCTACTTAGACCACATTGTTATAGTCTATAAATAAATATTGAATGGGGAACTGCAAAGGGTATACAGCAACTCCTCAAAAGCCCATTGAGGAATGAGGCATTCTCATGAATGATTTCTTTCCATAGAAAAACATCAACAACTGGATAAACCTGAATGTGAACAGCATGCAGTTGAAATTTAACATGTGTTGAAAATAGTTCCAATAGTTTCCAATATAATTATTTAACCTATCTAACATTTTTGGGTGTTTGAAAAAGTCAAAAGAAAAATAATATTTCATGACATAAAAAAATTATAGGAAATTCAAATCTTGTCATCCAAAAACAAAGAGCCAGAAAAATCCTTACCTTTCCTTACATATTGTCTATGGCAGGCTTTGTACTGTAACAATATGATGGGGCTGTGGGAATACAAATTTTGCCACATAGACATTGCAGCAGAATATGCATCTTGAAAGGCCTAAAATATTTACTTCCTGAACATTTACCAAAAAACTTTGTTGACCCCCAACCCAGACAATGTTAGCATAATGCATGTATTACATGTGTATCTATGCACACACACTCAGGTGCATATGTATTTTTTCCATATTTCATGCCAATATATGATATATAAACTGGCTAAAATATTTTATAGACACATCTCATCTTTGCATAAATGGTTTGATAAGGTGTAGTCTAGATCTACACCTTAATGTGCTCCTGAAGCTGGCTCTTTAAATGGTCTCATATTCAGCTGTTGAGTTGGGAGATTTCCATTTGGCTGATCATGACTATAAGTATAACGATCCTGCTGATCTGAAAACTGGTATTATTGGACCATTTAAAAATGTTAGGGAGTCAGAACCTCACTGAGCTACCTAAGCTGGTTTAAATAACTCTTCTCCTGACCAGTGGATGTTTGCTTACTTATCCATTGTCTATGTAAGTGGTAGAATTTGAACTTTTACTCTATTACAAATTGGTAGATATTGTAGATGCTCACTCACCTCAAACTACTGGCATTTTCTAGAATAAGAGGAGTTGTACATAACCAGATCGACAGAGAAGTTCATAAAATCCACTTGACTATTAACCAATGTGTTTCATACTTAACTAATAAACCACAAGTAATTATTAGATATATGCAAATCATTTTAAGAAGAATTTCAACGGTGCTCTCCTTTTAGAAAAAAATAAAATCTAAGGTGTTAGAAAACTAAATTTATTTTTGTCTTTCTGGGTCCTAACAATATAGAACATTGGCAAATCTGTGGGTAGGAAGCCCGTGAAAGGTCTTTAATAGGTACCCTAAATGATTGAAAGCAGGACAGGAAAAGTAATGAAAGATGAGACATGTGGGTATTATTTTCATGCAGAAAAAGAAAGGAGGCTGGTTGCACACTCTCCCAGTTTTCTTGCTCTTCTTGCTTTTTTCCTTTCCCTGGGTTGCACATGAATAATTGTTTTGTTGCTCTCCAAATGTGGAAGAAATTCTTTTGGTTAGCTGAAATGGGTATAGTGTGGAAATTAGTTTGATCAACCCTAAAATTAGCCTTTTTGTATTTATTCCTTCAGTTAACCAACAGACATTTGTTTATTGTCCACACAATACTGGGAAATTTGCTGGAAAAGAAAAAAAAATCCCCAAATTTTACATTTTATAAGGCTATATTGCTTAAAAAGATGTCTCACAGTTCACTACCTCTAATTTATCTTTATATAGTCCAAACTTCCCCAGGTAGCCACCACCCTGTGAAAAGGGACATTAATAGAAATAATTCAAACTTTACTGGCTCATTGCCCCTACCTATACAGTCAAATTCAAGTTTCCTGGTCTTTCAATAGACCAATCATTTCTGAAAATACCCCAAAGTGTCCCATCTGTAATGCTTAGAAAAACCAGGCTTTATTTAATTTCTTCATGTTCACCCATGTCCAATATCCATGAAATTACCAGAAAGTGGCAAATATTTCTCCCACTGATCTCAGCACTCTCATTCTTGCAATGGAAGTTCTCTAGATATCATGTCTTGATGGTTCCTCTCACATAAACCTAAGTGCTTCTAAGTCCTGTCCTTCCAGCCTATTTGGAGCCGTGCTCTTTTCCCTGATAAACAGGCACATCAGCTTGTCTATCTCACTCCATGGTGTCACATTTCATCACTGATGACACTTTGATGCCTATGCCCTGGACCTTCAGGACACCCCAAGAAAATAATCCTAACAGCAAAGTCCTTTTCTCCATGGCAGCTAAGACATTCATCTTCATGATGGGGAAAAGGGTGAGGGTACCATACTTCAACCTATCCTCTGCACACCCCACAGCCTCCAATCATACCCACCCTTGGGTGGGGCCAGGAATAAATTTCTAGCTGACTCTCCCATCTTTCACAGTAAGGTGCACAAGCAGAACCCTGGGGTCACCTGGAACATACACTTACTTTATGGTATATCCTAAAGGTGAGCTCTGTGAGCACACTTACACTGAATCAGAGGCAGTGTGAAGAAATAACATCTTCGGACAGTCTGTTATCAAGTACCAGTGCAGGCATATGAATCTCTGTTACTTCTGAGTGAGTTCTTTCTTAACTTCTGACCTCAATTATTTTTCTTCTTAACTTTTATTTTTATTAGTGCAGAAACACAGTCATTACCTTCATCATAGGGAGTTGGTAAATGTATATATTTCTTAATTCTTTTCATGTCCCCCCTCCCCTCTCTTCCCAGTCCCACCCTCCATCTCTTGGCCTCTTCTATTAAGTGAAATACATAAGACATAAAGCTTAAATATCTCATGATTTCTCTTACACGAGACACTAAAAACATAAATAAATGAAAGAACAAAATAAAAGACAGATAATAAGAAACATGGAGATAGATATTTTCACCCCAATTCTTCAAGAGCTTGCTTGGAAAAAAAAAGTCTTTGTTGCCTGGCTTTCATGTTAAACATATTTGAAAAAAAAAAGGAACATAAACACTTTTCATTTCTCCCCCCACCTTCAACAAGGAGAAAATACAGGCTGCCTAATGCTGAGTATAATTCAGAAATATGGAGGAAGTAAATCCTGCTTGGTTGTGCGCTAAAATCACATTCCTTTTGTTAATCTCTTTCCCCCTTATAGATAATGATTGTAGAAGCACATAATTGAGAAAGAATACTTTGCCCTGGATCTGCTGTCTAATACTTGAAGCAGAATAAAAGATGTTAGCACTGAAAATGATTTAGTGAGGTCAGAAAGATTAGTTGCCAAGATTTTGCAATAATGTGTATTAGTTGCTTGAGTTCTAGTTAGGATATCCTGAAGTACCGAAATATTCAAAACTGCTCCTCCCTGGGGTTGTCACTGTAAACATTGCCTTATACCTTCAAACTCTAACAATTCTTTTCAAATGAAAGCAAGTTATATGTGTGCACACGTATTCACACGTGTGCACATATGAATTCACATACACACATCATGTCGAGGGAACAAAGAAGAGTATAGTACATAATAACCAAGGGCAAGTTTTTGTCTTCATTTAACTAAAGCAAAGGAAATACAAAGCACAAGTTGGCAGAAAAACCTATTCTTGTTTTCTTTAAAGTTATAATATGAAAGTGTTATTTAGTCTCTTTGTGCCAAACACCCCTTTAGAAACCTGATATAACATAAGAATTTGTTTTTAGAATAATATTTTTCAAATGCATACAGTAAAATACATTGGAATATAAAGAAAAGTATATTAAAATATAGGAATATAAAGAAAACTATATTAAAATATAGTTATTAAATTTAAACAAGTCATATATTTTACACGCTTCTTCTTTATTAATATATTAAATAACAAAATCAAAGGGAATGACAAAGTGGAAATAACCATGGCAAAGTCCCTGTTGTCTTCAATCATAAAGAGTGACGTTAAATTTCAGTTAGAATTCAGTGTCAGTAAAGATAAAACATTTTCTCAACTCAAATTTGTTGATCACTAGGGTTCTATCTTTAGATCTCTTAGGGAGTTCATGGATTCTCCATGAAGACCCCTTACAGTAAAGTGACAATGGTCAGACTATAGATTGAAGATGACAGGTAATTCTAAGTATTTTTCAGCTTTTCTGCTATGAGAAATTAAATGCACTCCTGTGTTCAGCGGACGTCCTACTTCTCTCTTTCAGGTACTATTTTTCTTTGGCTGCTGCTACCCCCTGCACCCCATCAGGGTCCAAGTCACATCACTCTTGTCTATGTCTCTTTAATCCTATGTTTAAAAATCTCCCACCCCCGTTCCTAGATATTATCAGAATCTTGATATGAATCCCCAACACTGATCAAGTTCCCGTTTAGGAGCTTCTAGAAACATGGGACTTGTCCTTTTGCTCTCCTTGCTGAATTAGCATGAACACTTGGTGGTTATCTCTGCAGATGGGCAAAATGGTATGTGCAAGAGGGTTGGAGACAAGGCAGGGAAACTACCAGCCACTGGATCTTAGAAATGTGGGGGATCAGTTGCTGCCTTACATGCTCAGCCCTAAATGGAACTGCAGAGAAAAGCAAACTATCATGAACAGTCATGGGTCAAACCTAAATGCAGTTTCAGAGATCTATAATGAGCCAGTAGAACAACAGGAATCTGGATCTGAATTCCAGATCCAGAGTGTTATGAAAAAACTGCCAAGACTTAACAGAGAATGCCATGAGCCTGTCTACGCTTTCACTGCCATCCTAGAGCCCTCTTTAACAGCACTAAGAATTTACTGGGAGACTGATCATATCATTGTTTGATTTTACCATTTCTATTAATAAAGTTCCCAGGTTCTGCAAAGTAATATGTAACATGAAGATTTGTGATTTGCAGAGATATTATAATAATCTCAAAAGTTATGGTTTTATCACTTCATAGGGCATTAAATAGTTTCTGGTTTTAATCTAAAATTCCTCTATTTCCTTCTTTTTCCTTGTTTTTGTTCTGAGGACTGAAAACATGTTAGGCATGTCCTGTTACAATAAGCCGTACACATATTCCCTCTTATTTTTAAATGCATATGAATACCTACTTCCTCATTTTTATCACTTTATTAGTTTCCTCATTAATTAATGAACTGAGTAGAATCTTTGACATATACTAATTGTTGATTAGTACATGTTTGTAGTACATAATGATTACACGCATAATACAGGGTTGATACAAGAAGATGATATATTTTTTTTGGGTTTATAATAATCTCAAAAGTTATGGTTTTATCACTTCATAGGGCATTAAATAGTTTCTGGTTTTAATCTAAAATTCCTCTATTTCCTTCTTTTTCCTTGTTTTTGTTCTGAGGACTGAAAACATGTTAGGCATGTCCTGTTACAATAAGCCGTACACATATTCCCTCTTATTTTTAAATGCATATGAATACCTACTTCCTCATTTTTATCACTTTATTAGTTTCCTCATTAATTAATGAACTGAGTAGAATCTTTGACATATACTAATTGTTGATTAGTACATGTTTGTAGTACATAATGATTACACGCATAATACAGGGTTGATACAAGAAGATGATATATATTTTTTTTGGGGGGGTACCGGGGATTGAACTCGGGTCCTTGTGCTTGCAAGGCAGGCCACCAAACCACTGAGCTAAATCCCTGGCCCCATATATTAATTATTTTTATTCCCTTTTTCTACCCTTCTCCATCTCTCCACCACTTGAATCCCTTGATCTATATTTTTGTGCATGTTAGTAGCATGTAATAATCATATTTATCATAGGGACTTGGTATATGTACATAACACATCAGAATTCCCTTTATTTTCTCATTTTTCTCATTTCCTTTCCACTCCCTCCATTTCTTGGTTCCCTTTCTATACACTAATGAACTATCTCATTATTTTCAATTTTTTTATTCTTTATATTTTGGGTTTCTCATATAAAATAAATCACATGATATTTAAGTTTCTGTGTCTGATTTATTTTACTTAATATTATATTCCCGAGGTGCATCAGTTCTCCTACAAGTGACTGATTTATTTTACTTAATATTATGTTCCTGAGTTACATCTATTCTCCTACAAATGACTCAAATTTGTTTTTCTTTAGAGCAAAGTAGAACTCCATTGTGTATAAATACCACATTTTCTTTATCCATTCAAGTATTGACGGATAAGTAAACTGATTCAAAGATTTATCTATTTTGAATTGGGCTGCTATAAACATGAATATGCTAGTATTACTGTAAATGATATATTTAACTCTTCAGGAAGATATATAGTAGAGGAATATCGGGTGTGGAATTTCTAGTTTTTGTGTTTTGAGGAATCTCAATACTGATTTCTATAATAGTTTTATTAATTTACATTCCCACCAGAAGTGTACAAGGCTTCCTTTTTTCCCTGCAATCTTGCCAGCTTTTGTTATTATTTGGTTTCTTGATGATAGGCATTCCTTCTGGAGTGAGGTGAAATTTCAGTGCTTTGATTTGCATTCCTCAAATGACCAAAAGAGAGAAGGAAAAAGAAAAAAACATGAGAAAAGGGAAAACATGTAAAGAACGTCTTTATAAATAGGGAAGGGTAGAGGGGATGAAGGGAGGCAGGGAAATAGGGTTAAAAATAAGACCGAAGATACATCATGTAAAGGTACAAGATCCTAGTGATGAGTATCACTGTATTGTATACCTAAAATGTACCAATAAATTTATAGAAAGAATAAATAAAATAGAAATAGATAGTCGATAAGTAAATAAATAAATAACCTTAAGATATTTTTAATGTACATATTTGCCATTTATACTTTTTCTGAGAAGTATCAATTCAACTGCCCATTTTTTTGGTTAGGTCTTTTATTGGGGAGAAGCCTAATTTTTTCCTATTTTATATATTCTGGATATTAGTTGTTTGTGTGAGGAATAGCTAGAAAATTTTTTTCCCATGCTGTAGGTTGTCTTTTAACTTTTCTCATGCTGTAGGTTGTTTCCTCTGCTGTGTAGAAACTTTTTAATTTGATATGGTCCCACTTGTAGATTTTTGGTATTTTCTTTCTTTTTTTGGTGGAGGGATTTGGATTATATTTAATAAGTCCTTGTCTACTCCTGTATCTTCAAGGGTTTGACTTATTCTATTTCATATTTAGATTTCAATCCATTTTTATTTTAGTTTAGTACATTGGTAAGAGATATGTATGAAAGTTCAATCTTTTGTATGTGGATAACCAGTTTTTATTTTTAAAGAGGCTATCTTTCCTGCAGTGAAAGGTTTTGGCCACTTTATAAAAAAATCAGGAAGCTGAGTGTGCCTGGCATTTTTTCTGAACCCTCTATTCCTTTCTGATCCATGAGTTTCTTTTCATTTTGTTTTTCTTTGTGCCTGTACCACGCATTTTTATTAGGGTACCTTTGTAAAATAACTTGAAGTCTGAGATTGTAATGTCTCTTGCTTTGCTCTTCTTATTGCTCATGATTATTTTTGTTCTTCTAGGTCTTTTCTTGCTCCATCTGAATTTTAGAATCATTCTCACTAGTTCTGTGAAGAATGATATTGGTATTTTGATTGGGATTGTATTAAATCGTTGTATAAGCTTTGGAAGTATGGCCACTTTGACAGTATTGGTCTGTATATCCAAGGGAAGGGTGTATCTTTCCATTTTCTGATGTCCACTTTGACATCCTTCTTTCAGAGTGCTGAAGTTTTCACTGTAAGGGTCTCTCATTTCCTTGGCTAGATTCATTCCCAAGTATTTAATTTTTCTTGATGTTATTGTGAAAGTCACCATTTTCCTAATGTCTTTCTCAATGAGTTTATCATCAGCATACAAAAATGCTATTGATTTATGTGTGTTATTTTTTATCCTGCTATAGTACTAAATTTGATTACTGATTCTAGGGGTCTTTGGTGGAATTTAAAAAAATATTCTATGTAGAGGATCATGCCTCTGAGAATAGCCATAATTTAACTTCTTTCTTTCCTATACATATCCATTTTTTTTCACTTGATTGTGTTGGCTGAAGTTTCAAGGACTATATTGAGCAGAAGTGGAGAAAGTGGACATTCTGGTCTTCCTCATTTTAGAGGGAAAGCATTCAGCTTCTCTTCATTTAATATGAAGTTGGCCATTGGTTTGTCATAAGTATCTTTTATCAGATTAGGATAATGTGCTTGTTTACCTATTTTTTCAGTGTTCTTACTATAAATAGATGTTAGATTTCTGTCAAAGGCGTTTTCAGCATCTGTTGAGATGACCATGTAATTTTAGTCCTTGAGACTGCTCTGTTGTGTGTTACACTTATTGATTTGTATATGTTACACCATTCCTGCACACCTAGAATGAATTCTACTTGGTTATAATGTATAATCTTTCTGATGATTCTTCACATTCTGTTTGCCAGTATCTTATTGAGCATTTTTCATTTGTATTTATTAAAGAGTTTGGCCTATATTTCTTTTTCGGATAGGTCATTTTCTGGATTTGGAATCAGAGTTATGTTAGTTTCTAGGAGTGACTTTGGGAGTACTCTTCCCCTTTGAATTTTATTAAAGAATTTAGGACATAGTGACATTGGATTTCCTTCAAATTTGTTGTAAAATTTGGCATTACATACTCCAGGACCAGGGTTTTTCTTAGTTGGTAGGTTTTTTTTAATTGCTTTGATTTCATTGTCTAATATTAGATCATTCAGGATTTTAGACCCTCAGACTTCATCATTCGTAGTTTATATGTACCTAAGAATTTATCCATTTCTTTTGAATTCTCCATTTTATTAGAGTACAGGTTCTCAAAGATCTGCCGATGACCTTCTGGATTTCAGCAGATTTGTTGTAATTTTGTCTTTTTCATTTCTTATGGAATTGATGTATATAATTTCTTTCCTTTTTTTGTCAGATTGCCTAAATGTTTGTCCACCTTGTTTATTCTTTCAAAGAATCAACTACTGATTGATTTTTATATTTTTAATATTTTTAAAAATTATAGTTTATTAGTACATGTGTGTAGTACAAAATGTTCACATTCTTTGTGGGAAGTTAACACCTGTACACATCTTACTTCTTTCATCATCCCCTTTTTCCTTCCCTTCCTCTCCTCTCCATCTCTTGATCTCTTTCCTTTTCATTTATTCTATTTAATTGTAGAAAAGTAACCAACACAGCCTATCTTAGTTATGTTCTCTTTTCTGGGAGAAAACACCTGACACCCACAAATCAAAAGAAGAAAGGTTTATTTTAGCTCCTAGTTTGTAGAGATTTCAGTGTATAGTCAGCTGGCTTCAAGGCATGGCAGGATGGCAGAGGAAAAATAGTACATAGCAGGGCAGAAAGCAGCAAACAACAGAAGCCTACTCTTTTCTTTCCTTTTTATTCCATCCAGCCTATACGTCTGTCAGTTGGTGCCACCCACACCCTGGATGGATCTTTCTTCTTCAGAAGTCTATTCAGTCACATCCACAACTACGCTAAACCAAGCCCTGAACCAATCCAGCATCACACACCAATGACCCAGTATCACTCCAAAGTTCCACCTAGGAATACATGAGGATGTGATGGACATTTTAGGGTTTTTTTTGTTTGTTTGTTTGGTTTTAGTTTTTTTGTTGTTGTTGTTTTTTGAGACAGGGTCTCACTATGTAGTTGAGACTGACCTGGAGCTCACTATGTAGCTCAGGCTGGTCTCAAACTCACAGCGATCCTCTTGCCTCAGCCTCTGGAGTGTTGGGATTACAGGCGTGCGCCACCATGCCAGGCTGACACTTTAGATATGAACAAAGGCACTAAGTTCTTCCTTGATTTTTTTCTGTGATTCATTAACTATTTAAGAAGGTCTTTTTAAAATTTTATATGTTTATATAACTTCTATGGTTTCTTTTGTCATTGATTTTTAGTTTCACTGCACTATGATATGATAATATGCCTGGGATAATGTTAATTCTTTTCTATTTATTTAAGCATGTCTTATTGGTTAGCATGTGGTCAATTTTTGAGAAAGTCCTGTAGGCTGCTGAGAAGACTGTATATTCTGTTGTTGGGTGGAACTTTCTGTAGATACCTATTAAGTTCATTTGTTTAAAGGTTTGGTACAATTCTGCTATTTCTTTTATCTAGTTCATCTATTTGTGACAGTGGGGTATTAGGTCCCCATTATAACTGTGTTGATGTTTATCTGTTTTTTATGTCCAGTAGTCTTTTCTTTATGAAGTTGAGTGCACTATTGTTTTATGGACATATGTTTATAATTGTTATCTCTTCCTGTAGAACTGTTCCCTTAGCTGATATGTAAGTGATCTTCATTGTTCTGATCAGTTTTAGTTTAAAATGTACTTCTCTAAAATTAGGACAGCTAACCCTACTAATTTCTCTGGTTCCCATTGCACAGAAAATTGTTTTCCATCCTTTGATTTTTTTAAACAGCACATTTCTTTTTGAATTAAATATATTTCTTGTATGGTGCATTTTGTTGGGTTTCATTTCTTAATCCATTCTGACAATCTGTGTCTTTGACTGGGGAAATTAAGACTACTCACATTAAGAGTTACTACTGAAATGTACTGATTTGTTCCTCTATCGCATTATTTTTCTATTGTTAATATCCTTTTTTTTTTCTTCTATTTTACCAGTCACTCTGGCAGCTGTGTTTATTCTGTTTGACTTATTTGCATTGTTGGCTTCATTGTCTGTTACTGGGTTATCCTTGAAAACTTTTTGTAATGCTGCTTTGGTGACTATGAATTTCTTCATGTGCTCTTCATCACAGAAAGAGTTTATTTCTCCATTGATTTTGGAGAAAAGTTTTGCATATATATATATATATATACACATATATATATATACACACACACATATATACATGCACACACACACATATATATATATATATATATATATATATATATACATATACACACACACATATTTAAAGAATATATGTTTGGGTTGGGAAGTCATTATGTTTTAGAGCTTGAAACAGTTCAGTCCAAGCCCTACTGTGTTTTAAGGTTTTTATTGAAAAGTCTACTTGATCGTACTAAATTCAAACAGGTTTACCTTTATAAGTGATTATTTGGTTTTCTTGAACTGCTTTTAAGATTTTGTCCTGTGTTGGACTTCTGGAATTTTGACTATAATGTAATGTTAAGACATTCCTTTCTGTTCTTCCTTATTTGGGGTTCTCTAGGCCTCAAATATCTTTAAGCTTATTTTTTCTCTTTATTTGAGACATCTTCTGCCATTATTTCTGTAAGCAGGATTTTTATGCCATTTGTTCTGTCTTTTATTTTTTATTCTTTCCAATTAATCTTAGATTTTTTCTTTGTATCATACTGCAGTTGTTGCAACTATTTTTTCATATCCATTTGTTGTTTTTAAGGTGTCTTTGAAAGCATCCTTATCTTCTAATTTTGAAGTTCTGTCTTCTTATTGGTTGCTTCTGCTTCCATAATTTCAATATCAGTTTGAATCTCCTACATTTCTGACCACAATCTTGTTGTGAACTCTAATTCTTTGCTAAACTGGTCATTCATGTTTTGTAGCATTATGGTTAGCTCAGCTATCTTTTTATTAGTGTCTTTTGAAATATCCTTATTTATTACTTCTATTACCTCTTTAGTTATAACTTTCTTATCCTGCAAGCAGATAAGGAAGGCACTCAAGACCCCAGATCCATTCTGGATGCAGGCAGTAGGTTGGGGACTTATACACACAATGCTTAAAAGTTTAAACCCAGAGAAAATTTAGCCAGGTCTGGTCCCCACCTAAGCTCAAACTCCTGTGGTTGGTCCCTTTCCAACCCATTCCCTTTCTGTGGCTGTTTCTTGTGGCTGTTATCCAGTTACCATAGGACGTAACACTTGATTGAAGTCATTTCTCGGCTGTTGCAAGTCTCAGATTCAAGCACTCAGTCCTTTCCTGGAATGGTGCCCAACCCCACAATCTCTCCAGTAATATGGTGCACAATGGGGTCACTCTCCAGCTATTGCCTGCTTTGTGAAGGGACTCCCATCATCACCTGTTACCTGAAGGTAAAAGCAAGTGCACAGGGCTACGGAGTGAACCCCTATGTAAGAGGCTTTTTTGTTGTTGTTGCTGTTGCTTGCTTTTGTTTGTTGAAAGGGCAAGTGTGGTTAAGAAGGCCTTGTTCTCCTGTCACTCGGAGGCATGTATAAAAATCAGCATGATCTTTTTTTCATCTATATTCATCTCCATATTCTTTCGCACTGTAAAATGTTAAATTCTTTGCTAACCCTTGTGGAACTACTAGTCCTTCCGTTCCCACTAGTTCTTTTACTGAGACACCTCTCACTGCCCCTGTTCTAAATGAAAGGTCCTTTTCGGGACACTGCCCAGATCGCTTATGCAGCATTGAAACTTAATGTTTGCTTAGTCATGTTCCTTTTTCTAAGTATGTCGATCTGAGTCATCTGGGTTTAAAAGCATCCTGGAATGAGAGGTGGAAACTTCTTTGAGCAAAACTGGCCTCACTTTGAGTTATGTCTCTTTTCATCATTAGTATCTGTCCTGGAGGGAACTGGCCAATTTCATATTCCTGTTTGTCTGATAGAACTAATGCCACTTGATGACATTATTATGGAAGAGTGTTATGAAGATTAACTCAGCCATGAGCCATGTAGCACTTTATATACCTAGCAAATCAGTATCTTTAACTACTAGTTGTTGATATTTATGCATGCAAGCATATATGTATATATTCATGTATTATTATTTGTTTTCATGTAGAGTGAGATGATGATAGAATGAGTTGTTCTCACAGCACCCAGTTATGAATGATAAGAATACAGTGCCTGTATTTGTAAGTTATGATAAGACTGAATACTTTAAAAAGAAATTTTTTTTGGAGCTGGGGATCGAACTCAGGTCCTTGTGCTTGTGCAGCAGGCAGCAGCACCACTGAGCTAAATCTCCAGCCCAAATCTGAATACTTTTTAGGTGATCCCAGATATTATTCTTAGACTAGACAGAAAACACTGTCTGAGACCATAGTTATTGCATTGTAAATAGACTATAGAGACCCAGATAAGTACTTTCCTGGTGGCTTTATAAAGTATGGAATAGACACGCTACTGCTATTGTGTTTTTTTTTTTTAATTTTGCTTTTGCTTCTCAATATCCACCTTTATGAAGGAGAGAAAGAAGAGAGATGAAGAGAGAGAACGGGGAGAGGTTCTTGCTATTTTGCAGGTTTTGATTTTCAAAAATGTTTGCCACATTAGTTCAGCAAGAAACAAAAAATCCTTCTCAATTTCTGCAGTCTCCAATGAAAAACATCAAACTGAGAAACAAAGGCTTTTCTCTAGAAAAAAAAAAAGAGTGATGGTCTGGGGATTTAACTTAGTGGTTCCACAGCCTGTCACAAGCATAAGGACCAGAGTTCGATCCCACATACCAAAAAAAAAAAAAAAAGAAAAAAAAAGAATGAATGCTGTTTTTCAACCTCAGCAACATCAAACAATCCTTCAAGTAGAATGGTGACAACTTCAAGAGAAAGGGCTGTGATTCCAGAATTTTGCTAAGGAAAACCTTCCTTTCCTGGTGTGCTTTTGTGCTAATAATTTTAAAATCAGCAATTTCCAAGTCAAAATTTTCTTTGCTTACAAGATTTGCTTCCAGGTATGTCAAGGTCAAGAACTGCCCAAAATTCTGCCTCCTGTCTTGCAAGCACAAGGGCCAGAGATTGATTCTTGGCACAAAAAAAAAAAAAAAAAAAAAAAAAAAAAAAAAAAAAGAGAGAGAGAGAGACGAAGAAGCAGTAACAAATGTAGATAACAATCAGTGAATCCCCTCTTTAATACTGGTGTTAACAGTTGTACCATTCAAGGAAAAATGGAAAATTATAATTTTGCAAACAGTGTTATCTAAAGGAAAAAAATGACAATATAGTTTGTATTTGCTGTTATCATCAAGTGCCTCAACAACAATATGGTATATCTTAAGAGATATCAAAACTTGTTTTTTTAGATAAATTTTTTATTCCTAAGTTTTTAATGCTGACGTTGTTTAATGCCTAACCACTCAACTAATTAGATGCATATTAATACTTGGCAGTTCGTATAGTTGAGAAGCAATAGTGCTGTGCATACCAGCGGTAGTGGCAGTATTCAGAGATTCCGAGTACCAGGGTGCCGCCCTAACCATGAGCTCAGGATTTAACTGGGAAGGCGAGGCAATCCATATTCAATGAATCAAAGTTTAAACAACAGAATAAATGAATATTATGAAAAAAGATATCACAAAGCAGAGTGTGTTTGTGTTCAAATCAGCCACTTGGACCCTTCCATCATGGTCAGAGGAACGTGGAACCATTCCAGAAAGGGAGTGGAAACAGCCAGCAATGCTCTTCATTACCATTTCCATTATTAAAGTAAGAGAATGAACTTGGTTAGTTCTAGCAGGAGCATTTTCCTTATCACAAAGTGATGCTCATGATACAAAAATATACTTTTTATTTAATGTTAATTTTAAAACAATTTTTATGATTAACAGACGAAATGGCTATCTTTATAAAACTTAGCACTAATAGGGAGAAAGGTGTAGAGGAAGTGGGAAGGGTAGGGGAAAGGAAATAAGGGAAAAGAAAAAACATGAGAAAACAAAAAAATGGAAACAAAAGCTTTTGTAAATAGGAAGGGAGGAGGGGTGAACGGAGGGCAGGGACAAGGGCAAAAAGTCAATGAGAAAAATTTTTTTTAAATTAGCACTGATTCAAAAAAATTAAACAAAAAGGATTCATACAATCTCAGAGTGTTAGCTTTGGAAAGGATTTAAGCATAATTAATTCCACACTTACTTTTTAAGACCCCTTCCTCTGAAATAATGGGGCTGAGATTGAGACTGGAACTGCCTTGGCCAGAATCGGAGGGACGCACAGCTCATTAGTGGGAGATGGCGCTAGATCTGGCCAGGTGTTCTGCAGCCAAATTGAGTTCACTTTTTATTATAGCACATCATCTGTCTCCCATTGGTTTTGCAAAGCAGAATTTAAAAATAAAAATGTATCATGTTCAAAGCCTAAAAGGGAATTATTGGTTTATCCAGATTGGAGCCTGCAGCTCAGAGAAGTTAGAAATTTTCCTGTCAGCAGCAACAGTTACTAGTTTTCAAGAATACATTTCCCTAGGGTTTCTCAAAGTTTAATCCTTCTGTTCTTAACTCAAATAAAAAGTGAAGCTCACATAGAAAATAAGTAATATTTCAGTTGCTGAGAGAAAGAAGCATTGGGATCAGAACTGGGGAACTGGAATGAAGCGTCTACTTGAGTCATTTACAACAAAACTCCCAAAACCTCGATTTCCTCATCTACAGGTTGAAAGTATTAACAGTGCCTACTTCAGTAGACAAATAGATTGGTGCACAAGATAGTTCTCTCTACAGACAAGAGGGTTCTGCAGAGATACATTAATGTCTTTTTTAAAAATTGAGTTTATTGGTACATTTTAGGTATACAGTACAGTTACATTCATCATTGGGATCTTGTGCCTTTACATGACAGGTCTTGGTTCTCGTTTTTTCCCTTTGTCCCTGCCTTCCCTTTACCCCCTTCTCCCCTCCCATTTATAAGCACTTTATTTCCATTTTTTTCATTTTCTCATATTTTTTTCTTTTCCCTTTTTACCTTTCCCCTACCCTTTCCACTTTCCCTACCCCTTTAGCCCTCTTCTTTCTTTTTCACATTGTCAATTTATCATTAGGATCTTATGTACTATTACAGTTTTTCACACCAGAGAAGCTATTCAGGATTTACACATGTGTGATATCTTTACAATGAGCACAGCAGAAAGCCAAGAATCATTTTATGGGAAAATGGTATGAGAAATTTGGGGTGCTTTGTTTTGTTTTACATTTCCAAAGAGAAATATTTGTCTGTTGAGGGCTACCCTTTATCATAAAGAGGAAGAGGTCACATGGCAGAAAGACAGTGTGTATGTTTTTTGGAAGTTGTGTGTCCTCTTGTAATGGTGGAAACTCAGCAAAGCCAAGAATTATTTGTGTTCTTATGCCCAGAGGTTCCATCTTTCTCCTGCCCTCTCTTCTCACAGGTCATCTTTCCTGTCAACCTTGAGTTCATGAAGACTTATTCAGGCAGTTGGTAGACTTTCTAATTCTCATGAGAATTCTCAGGGACAGAAATAAGACACATTTAAGGCAGATCTTTGTACTGTAAGTCAACAGGACACAGCCCTTGACCCTTCCTGCCTTAGAGCTGAGAATGGCCATCTTGATTCCTTAAACAGTTCTCAGAGGAATGACTGGAGTTCATTAACAGCCATAGCCACTAATCTGGTTAATGATAAAAAGATTATTCCTGCCTAATAAAATAATGCTAAGAAAGTGACATCATTAGTGATGCTTTGGTAGATGACTCTTAGAAAATATGGGCTTTTATTATTTTTTTCATTGACTTTATTGGTACATTTTAGGTATACAGTACAGTTACATTCATCATTGGGATCTTGTACCTTTACATGACAGGTCTTGGTTCTCAGTTTTTCCCCTAATCCCTACCCTCCCTTCATTCCCTCCTCCCTTCCCTATTTAAAAATACTTTATTTCCACTTTTTCATTTCTCATTTTTTTTCTTTTCCCTTATTACCTTTGGACTTTTAAAACTCAAGTGTTTGCGCAAGGCATCTGCTTACTTCATTTTAACTTTTCATTCCCTTTCAGTGACCCAAACCTCTCCCTCCACGTGTACCTCCTTCTCTGCATCCCATCTACCAACAAGAGCCTGTCATCTTCAAAACACATGGCCATGGGAAAACACATCTCTTTACCATTCTCCTTTCAAACACCCACAGGCAGTCATGGCACATCTTCTTCCACATGCTTTTACATCTGGTCCACATTCTAGAAATAAAGCACTTGTTTTTGTTAAACATGCTGACCTGAAGTTTTGGGTTGTTAATTTTTGTCAAATGCAGTAACTAATGTAGCTGGGTACCTCCTCCCACCCAGCAAAAACATCGGCCAGATGTTCATCAGACGCAGCTGATGGCTGTTTTTAGATATTGCATTTACTGATTCTATAGCATGCTCTCTTTTCTATAGTTCCTCTCAAGCAAGGGTGGTGAACTCAAATCCAATAATCACTGGACCTTGTCATTATGGCTACATTCTGTCAAAGATAAGAGTCCTCTCTATGATGATCAGGGCTTGGGAAGAAGAATCAATTTTCTAATTTGGCTAGCTGAAAATAGATGTAAGAATTCCAGAGGGAATAATATCTTGGAACACAAGGATCCTGTTTGTTTTTTTCTGGGCTTTTTCACTGTTTTGTTATTTTGCCTCTAACACTGAATGGTAGAACCTAGGAAAGTTGAACAGTTTGAGGTTTGACTCTTAGAGCATCAATTTATGGGATTATATGATGTTAAAAAATTCAGGTCAGATTTCGCTTCTTTACCTCATCAGTAAAATAAAGATACTTGCAATATATATTCATTATTTCCATTTTTTCATTTTCTCATATTTTTTATTTTCCCTTATTTCCTTTCCCCTATCCTTCCCACTTCCTCTACACTTTTAGCCCTTTCTTTCCTATTTCACATTGTTAATTATACCTTTAGGATCTTATATACAATTATAGTTTTTCACACTAGATAAACTATTCGGTATTTACACATGTGTGATTTATTTATTTCACTTAAGAGTATATCCTCAATATGCATCCATTTTCCTATGAATGACTCTAATTTCTCATTCTTTATGCCTGAGTAGTATTCCATTTTATAGAAAAACCACATCTTTATTCAGTATCCAACTGATGGGCAATTGGGCTGTTTGTAAGTTTTAGCTATTACAAACTGTGCCACTATAAACGTAGGTGTGCATATATCACTGTTTTGATTCTTTTCATTCTTTTGGAAAGACACCCAGCAGAAGGATAGCTGGGTCAAATGGAACCTCTAGGGAAGGAAGGGAGCAGGGGTGAAGGGAAGGCAGGGGTATGGGAAAAAAATGAGAACCAAGACCTCTCATGTAAAGGTACAAGATCCCAATAATGAATGTAACTGTACTGAATACTAAAATGTACCAGTAAACTCAATGAGGAAAAAATATATATAATATGTATTCATTGTTCATTGAATTGTCACAATAAAAAGCTCTGTCTAGCTAGCTTAAATCATAAAACATCATCATGGCTTGTACATATTACAGAGCAGAGGTACCATTGTTCTCAGGGTCTGTTTCAGTGGCTTAATTATATTATCAAGAATCCAGTTTTATTTCTTTTCTTTATTGCATCTCATGTGACACTTCACTCATAGTTTGAGTTCCTTTATGAGGACAGAATAGCTAGAGCTATTTCAGGGCTCATGCATCCATAATTTGTCAACAAGAAGAGAGCCAGAACCTCTGTGGAGCATTGCAAACAAGATTACGTGACACCCTTGATCACATGACACCTTGACCACATGACTAAGGACATAGGGGTAGAATGGGATGACTGGCTTAGGGCAAGCAGGGATGGAAACCTTGACGTGGAACTGCATTAGAATTTGTAATAGTGCAGATAAGCAGAACTTTGCTACGGTGATAATATGTGGTAAAATCTTAGAGGTTTAATGTAATGGAAGCTACTCTGTGCCACGTATTAGTCAAACAATTCTTCTCTAAGTTGTGACCTGAAATCTCAAACTATTTCAGTCTTGTGTCTCTTCCATTTTGTAGCTTCTGATCTTCCCTCTTCGTGCATTGGTCCAGCACGTGGGAGCAAAGAACAAAACTGGGGACAGCATCAGACACATAACCTACCATCTTCACCATTCATTTCCCTTGTCAAAAAGGTCAAATTGCTATCTAAATACAAGAGTACCTGAGAAATGTGGATGGAGTTTGGTAAGCACTAACAATCTTGAGCTGGTCTTTAAAATCCCTTTGATTTTTTTGACCATTTTTTGACCTCAAGAAATACAACTAAAGTATCACCAATTTGCTTTGTGCAGCATGAAATCCGTATGGTACTTGGCTTCTCCATCATATACCCTCATACACTGTCAACATGAACTAAAATTCAGAATTACCCATCTCTCCACATACACATTCAATTTACAAAACATCTGGATAGAATAATTATACTGAATAATCTAACTTAGAATAGCAAAGAATAAGAAGGACTGCAGACACTAGATATAAACTGCATTCTGAAATCTCAAGTTTCTGGAAACATGGAATGCCCATGCCAGATGGCAGAGGCAGCTGTCTGGATTCTGCATTGTTTTCTGGGAATAAGTCTTCTGTCTAAGCTCATGAGAACCCCAGACTCTGCTCTCTTGTAAATGTTGGTATTTTCTTTGACCTCCAAAGAGCTCTTATATATACTATGCATTTTTTGAATATTCTACTACAAATATGATTGCCTCTTATTTGTGAACACTTTGGAGCTTTGGAGTTCTTTTAAGACTCAAACTCAAAGCATATGTTGTCCAGTTTGTTTTACTTGTTTTCATAATACATTTCCTTTAAAACCTAGGCTTCTAATCTTTTTGCTTCTGTTCAGTTACTTGGCTAGGAATCACAAGGAAAGCTATTTTTCAAATATAATTCTAGAACCTGACAGATTTTGTTTCCATAACACCCTTTTTCACTTTAAAATCAACTTCTCTGAGGCTATCTGATGCAGAAGATGAGAAGACCAAACTTTAATCTGGTCTTTGCCCTGACAATTTTTTTTACCACCATTGAGAGATTTTTGCCATCAGTTACTTTAATTGATTGAGAAATTTCACTGGGTCATGATTTGTCAATGTCTCTGTCTCATTGAATTTATTGGTACATTTTAGGTATACAGTATAGTTACATTCATTATTGGGATCTTGTACCTTTACATGACAGGTCTTGGTTCTCATTTTTCCCCCTTGTCCCTGCCCTCCCTTCACCCCCTCTTCCCCTCCCCATTACAAACACTTTATTTCCATTGTTTCATTCTCTTCTATTTTTTCTTTTCCCTTATTACCTTCCCCCTATCCTTCCTGTTCCAGTACTAGAAGCAGGATGACTTTTTAATGATGCAAGGATTTGAATATCTATGCTTTGATTATTCCTTTTCTCTGCCTGCAATCATCCAATTATTTCTTAATATTGTTGTACTTTAATAGTACCTTTGCTAAAAACGGTAGCTACCATGTACCATTAACTGTCTTCCCCAGGAATTAGTAGATTTGGTCTATCTCTCTAGTTACAGCAGAAGTCTCTTTTTTTGTCTCTGTTTTGTTATTGAAGTACATTTTTATGTATTTATGAGATACCATACAATAATTGGATATGATCAAATCAGGATAATAAGCATTTTCATCTTCTCAAACATTGGTCTTTTCTATGAGTTCTTATCTTCTGGTTATTTTGAAATATATCATAGATTATTGAAACCAATAGTTATCCTACTTTGCTGCAAAAAACAGAGCTAATTCCTTCTCTCTAGCTAATTTAGTTAAAACCCCATGTGTTTATTCCCATCCCCAACACTTTTCCAGTCTCTCATGACCACTATTCTACTCTATTCTATGAAATGACTTTTTAGTGTCCACAAATGAATTATTACATGCAACATTTTTCTCTCCATGTCTGTATTATTTCAGTTAATATCATCTTCAATTTCTAGACTCAGTTCAGTTTTCTTACCCATCACTTCCTGACTCATAACCCAGGGCCATGTGGTTTAGAATTTTACTAATGTTATGATAATACACCAGCCTTAGTATAGATTTTTCTATGATTCAAGAAAGAATAGAATATATCATAATAGCCAATAAACCTTCAAATCTTAGACCCTTAATACAATGATTTCATTTCTTACTCAGCTTATTTTAGGGTTAGCATTTGCCCTCTGAGCAGTAGTTTAGAGGCTGGAATCCTTCAGTCTGTGGCATTATTCCTACAGTTACCCTTGTAATAATATAATATTGCCAACTAACTGTAAGAGAGTGAGATATCTGAGATATTAATAGATATTATTTTATTAGAGGATATTATATAAATATTATCAGATGCCAACAATATCTACTGCCAAATCATCCAAAATACATGGATAATTCTATTAAGAAATAACACCATAAAATGAATAATAAATAAGGAAACAATTATATCTACCACAAAATATTTCAATAGACTGTTGCAAACCTAATAAACATAGCCAGTTCAGAGTACTTAGAACAGTATTTGCTCCATCACTCCAGTACCTTGCACTTACTATTTTTATGTTTTTCTCATTACTATTGTCTTACATGAAATTGGAATTGGAATGTATGTCTTGAAGATTTATCTAGCCCAACCATGGTATATTATCAGTTTTCTCACTGTACCCTATGAATGAAATCTAGACAAGAACATTTACATTAGGAAGACCATTTTCAATTTCTGCAAGAATGTTCTTCTGCTCTACGTTTTATTAGTAGTTTCTCTGACATTACATTCTGTCTCTTGAATTCCAGGATTTTTTGTTGTTGTCTTTGTGTTATTTTCACATCAAGACATCACTAAAATTGAGAAAATAAATTTACCAGAGAAATGGCCCCTCTTTAAGTCCAAGAAGGCCTTTTTTAGCATGACTTCTATTTCTTGATGGTTTAAAAGTTCTGATATCAGCCAAACACGAAAAAGTAAAACTTATGCTCAGCTCTTAAAGGTCCTGATGTCATAACTTTGTTATAAATAGGCTCTAGCCAGGCATGGTGGTGCAGGCCTGTAATCCCAGCACTCAGAGGCTGAGGCAGGAGGATCACTGTGAGTTTGAGACCAGCCTGGGCTACATAGTTAGTTCCAGGTCAGTCTCAACTATGCAGTGAGACCCTGTCTCAAAAATGAATAAATAAATAATAAATAGACTCTAAACCAGGATCATACGGAGGCAAAGTGGTGGCCCCTTCATATGTGTGATACTGCACTGTGTTTTGTCTGCCATTTTCTAAGTGCTCGGGAAAGAACTAGATCAAGAAGTCAATTTTCCTATGCAAAGAGAGTTCCTTTAGTGCCAAAGTCAGACAATGTGTAGAAACAAAGCTGGTAAATTTCCCCAAGTGTCAGTAACAAAGAGTTTACATGGATCTAATATATAAACATAAATAAAATAATGTCTTAACTATATAAAGTGACATGTATAACACTCTATGTATATATGCTATAAGTCTATATTATATATATAGTTACTAATTATTCAAGAAATTAGAAAACAAAAAAGAATAGAATAAATGGTGTATAGTGACTAATTATAAGTGAGAGGGAGAAAGCATGAGAGGGAGAATATTTCTGAGGAATAAAAGAAAATGGTAGTTTTCTGAATGTGTGTTACCTTTTATATGCTTCCAGATAATAGAGAACCACACACAAAACAAAACAAAAAATGTTATCAACTGTGACATATATGGGGGAAAGAGGTTTTTCCTCAACCATCATAAGTTTGTAAATGGGACAGTATTTCATAACACAAGACAAATCAACAAGAGAAAAACAAGTTCTGCATGAAAGTAAAACAACTCTTCAGAATATAACTGTCTCAAAACAGTGTCTTGGAACCATTTCTTGGATAATGTTTTCACGAAGAGTCATCAATTTTAGGGAAGTCACAAACAGAAGGAGCAGTCCTACCTTCTAAAAGTCTGAAAAACAGAGGGTGAAATGCACAGAAAATGATTCAAAGAGCAAAGCTTGCTTACAAGGTCCATTCCTAAAGTACTGCTGTCTCTGCAGCTAAGGCTGCCTTCAGGAAGGTTTACATTCTATCTTTAGGCAACAAGAAAGAGTAGAATGACCTTTGGCCTTTGTGAGTCTTTGGACTGCCAACAGGGAAACAGAGGCACAGAAAGAATCCCTTGTCATTTGAACTGCCTTCAACTCAACAACCCTTAATGTTTTAAGGAGAAATATTTAGGTTTCTGTCACATGTTATTATACACCTAAACTATATGGTAAACAAGAAACAAAGAATAAACCCCCAACCAAATCCCAGGGCCTAGTAACTTGCACTGCTATCACAAAAGTTACAAACAAGCAAACAAGTGCATCTGGGAGTTGGGAACAGGCAATAGCCAACATTGTGCATGGAAAGCAAAATTGGAAACTACTACCAGGCCTAAAATTTCTCTAAAATCTCTGTCAGAAGGAAAATGTATACACTGAGAATGAATTTATTTGGTTTTTGTTTGTTTGTTTAGTTTTGTTTTTTGAGACAGGGTCTCACTATGTAGTTGAAACTGACCTGGAACTCACTATGTAGCCCAGGCTGGTCTTGAACCACAGCAATCCTCCTGCCTCAGCCTCCTGAGTGCTGGAATTACAGGTGTGCACCACCACACCCGGCTTGAGGATGAATTTATTAAAATAAAATTTTAGTAGTTGAAAATACCGAATTCAAAGCTGAGGAAGTTAGGTAGGTATGAAATGAGGCATCAGATTTCATAAGATATACATTTTAAAGAAGATAAAAGCAAAAAGATAGGAGAAAATCTTTTGAAAATTAAGTAGAAAAGGAAACTTTAAAGTCTTATAAAAACAAAGTACTTTGTTGACCCCCAAAACTCCCTTCTGCCACAACAAAAATGAAAGTTCAGTAAAGAGGTGAGACTATGTCTTACTGCTAGCAGAGAGCATGAACAAACTAAAAACTTTATTAAAATTAAAAATAAGAATCAACTTTCCTAAACTCTTGAAGCACTTGTCTTTTCCATCCCCTGATATTTCAAATATGAAGCAGAAACCAAATGACCAAATTACCAAAGCTACCAAATTTAAAATTAAAATCCAAAAGATGCAAAAATAGACATAAAGTGATAAAAATACAAGCCTGACAAGAAATAACATTAGCATATTTGCAGTTCTGAAGAAATTAAGCAAAACAGTGGAACAAAACAAATATTCTAAATCATAATCTGTAAAAACACATGCAGAAGTAAAAGAAGATCTGAATCTACATATCAAAAGGATCAATTAAATACTTGGAGAAAATTTTCTGGAAAAATCTACTCTTGTATATTGCCTTAAAAAATTAACTTCAAAGATTTAGGGAGAAATTCTCAAGGCTTCAAGACAAAAATACCAAATAATTTATAAGGCAAAATAATTACCTATACTGCCATTAGCCTTCTAAAATTAAAATCATCACAGAAAGCATTGTTTCTTGTAAAAAAAAATGAACAGATTCTTAATTGTGGGCAAAAAGTACAATAAGAAACAGTGAGAGCCGCCATCACTCAAGCGCTGGGAGGAAGCCTGGGCCCCAATCTACCGTGGGAAGGAGAACCACACCTGCTCCGGGAAGGCCCCTGAACCCCCATAAGAGCCCACCCCGCACTCTCAGACCTCCTGACTATGTCAGTCTTTGGACCCACTCTGCAAAGACAGAGGTAGTCATCAAGGATATATTTCTGAGTTCCCAATTTTGAACATCTTTAAAGAAAGGGCATGGGAAACCTCTAATAGAACGTTGTGGAGTTCAACCATTCAGAAGGTTGGGGAACTCAATCTGGGCCTTGCATCTGAGGGCAATCAGCGTCATGGGGTTCAGCCATCAGCTAACTAAGATCAGGGGTCTTCCATCCTCGCTCTGTCTGAACCATTAAATGGTAAATACACTATATTGAAATTTTGTTCACTGCAGACATGTTCTGGACTGCTTCTTGATTTCAATTTAATTCACATGGTTTAAGGGTGATAGACTAGTGACTACCACTGGTGCTCAGTATCCAAGTTGTGCTTGATGTTAATGTGTTGCTGATTGTATCAGTTGGGGTAAAGCATTGCCGTTGATTTGATGAGCTGTTTTCTCTGATGTTATGAAGATGAGAATGTCTGTGGGTCGTTAGAGACACAGAAGCTAGGGTGCAACTATATAAGGAAGATTTGGGTGATAATCCAGAGATTAAACCAAAGACAGTCCAACAACAAAAATTAAAATGAGAAAACACTTAAGCAAGACACAAGGACAGACTTCCAATTCACCAATGGCAAACTGTAGGACAAATGAGGATGAAAAGGCCTATAGTGAACCACCAGGACACCCTGAACTCAAAGCACAGGAAGTAACAAAACAGATTAATCAGGCTCTAGAAAAATTCAAAACAGAAATAATTTCCCAGATAACCATAGAGATAGTGAGCAAAATGGAAGTCGTGATTCGAGACTCTAGAGCAGAAACCGACAAAAAAATAGATGAGCTCAGGACCATGATAGAAGCCATGAAGGCCCAGCATAAGAAAGAAATGGAAAAAATAAACGTCCAACATAGGGAAGAAATGGAATCCATAAAACAGATTCAAACAGATATCCAGGAGATTAAACACTCTATTAAAAGTGTACAGAACAGAATAAAAGAATGCGAAGATAGGCTCTCAGATATAGAAGATAAGATGCAGTCAGTGACCATGAAAAGAGAGGTCTCTTAAAAACAGTAAGAGATCATGAGAAATCAATCCAACAACTCCTAGATGATGCAAAGAAGAATAACATAAGACTGATAGGAATACATGAAGTAGCAGGAGAAAATACAAAGGACTTAAAAAAAGCTGTTCACAGAATTAATGACAGAAAACTTCCCAAACAGAGGGGAAGAATTTGACATTCAGATAACTGAGGCATATAGGACCCCAACTAGCTACAATCAAAAAAAATCTACACCTAGACATATAATAATCAAGATCCCAGAAATCTAACAGAAGAACAAAATACTACAAGCAGTAAGAGAAAAGAAACAAATCACATAGAATGGAAAGCCCATCAGTATCACAGCAGACTTTTCAACACAAACCCTTGGGGCAAGGAGAGCCTGGAATGAGATATTTCAAGTACTAAAAGAGAACAACCTCCAACCTAGACTGATGTATCCAGCAAAACTCTTTTTCAAAATGGATGGGGAAATAAGACACTTCCACGACAAAGAACACCTGAGAAACTACATGAATACCAAACCAGCACTACAAGCAATTCTAAACAAGATCCTAGAAAAAGACAATGAAGGCAACAACACCATGAGGCCCAACAGAGCAAATCAAATAGGCAAGGCAAGAAATTAAAAGGAGAAGGTGAAAAAGTAAAAAGAGTCAACAAAAGGCCAATAACATGTCAATAATAAGTCAGTACATATCAGTTATAACCATCAATGTCAATGGCCTCAACTCACCAATCAAGAGAAATAGACTGGCAAAATGGAATAAGAAGCAAAATCCAACAATATGTTGTATACAAGAAACACACCTAGTGCAAAAAGAAGCCCATAGACTGAAAGTGAAAAGATAGAAAACAATTCTCCATGTGACAGGAGCCCAGAAAAAAACAGGGGTAGCAATCTTATTTGCAGACAAAGTAAATTTCAAACCAAAACTGAATCTAGTATTATTGATGTAGGATGGTACTGTATCATACCTCTATGAATGTAAAATATCTAGTACCTGCTTTATGATACATAGTAAGGACTGTGCTTTATCAGAGCTACATTTAATGATATTACTCTAGAATGTTCTCTTTCCAGATGATGATTAAGAAGCTAATAGAAAAAAATGGTGCCAGGTACCACAACAGCAACAGAACTTTGCTGTTTTCTGGATATTATTTTTTTCTTTTTTTTTTTTATGGAATGTGCTGAATGTCTATAATTTTGTTCAGATGACTGCAGAACCTGCAAATCTGTTGCTGCTATCGATGCATAACATACTATTATTAGTCTTTTTATATAAATTAATTTTGGGAAACTTTAACGGTGCTGCCAACTTTGGAAAAAGTCATCCCAATTTACTGTGTTGAGTTGGCATTGTGCAGAAATGGACAACCATATTGGTCTAGAAATGTTAATTTATTTTTATTTTTATTTTTTATTTTTTTCCATGTATACAGGGGTAACACATTGTACTAAATATGTAAGGTCATATCTACTTGGATTTGATTACAGAAACTAATAAATTATTCTCTAAACAATGAAAAAAAATAAGATAAGACTATAAGAGCAAGAAGCTATTTAAATATGTTCAGGGACCATTTTCATCTCCAGAATTAAGGATTATTTTAATGTTACATCATTGCCTTTTCTCTTTTACTTTCCTTTTTAGTTTTATTTTAGGATTCCCTATTTTTAATGTTCATACAGAGATTTCTTTAACTGAAATACTGAATAGTTTCTTTGGTGTGAAAAACTCTAATAGTACACAGGATCCTAATGAGATAATTAATAATGTGAAATAGGAAGTAAAGGGCTAAAAGTGTAGGGGCAGTGGGAAGAGTGGGGGAAAGGTAATAAGGGAGAGGAAAAAAATATGAGAAACTGAAAAAATGGAAATAAAGTGTTTGTAAATGGGGAGGGGAGGAGGGGGTGAAGGGAGGGCAGGGACAAGGGGAAAAATGAGAATCGAGACCTATTATGTAAAGGTACAGAATCCCAATAATGAATGTAATTGTATTGTATACTTAGATTATACCAATAAACTCAATAAAAAAATGACAAAAAAAAGAAACAGTGTATTTGTATAGTCCCAAAATAACCATCTAGACGATGCTTATTAATTACAAAATTAACGATGAAAATTTTAGTGATGAAACATTTCTGATCACCTTTAACCAAATAACTGTAGCTAATATCCCAGGTATGGAATTTGTGAGCCTTTGTGTTTCTGGTTCTAGGCTATAAGAGAATTTCAACATCACTCCTGTGAAATTCCAGCCTAAAATACACAGCATGAATTTCATCCTTCGGAAACATCAGGCAACCAAACTGAGGCATGTTCTACAAAGCATCTGGCCAGTACTCTTCAAACATTTCATAACAATAAAAAAAAGAAAGAAAGCCTGAAAAATATGTCTTTGCTGGCAATTATATGGAGTGTGTGGTCCTAGATCAGACCTTGGACAAGAAATGATTCATTGTATTAGGAAGGACAGCTGGTAAAATTTCAATAAGATTTTTAGACTAGATAATAATATTTTAATAATGGTTTCATGACTTTGATTAATATAACAGATTTATAAGGAAAAGTTCATGTTTTTACAAAGTACAAACTGAATTATTTGATAGTACATTTACAACTTATATTTCAAATGTATATTTTATATGTATGCATGTTTATGTATTCATGAGTATACATAAAATGTGTGTATATGTATGTATATAAATATTTGCATGTGTATATATTTGTACATACATGCTTAAATGTTTGTATATAAATGTAATGAAGCAAGAATGAACCATAATGCAGGAGGAATAAAATGTTAATCCTGTCTAGAGAATCTGAATGAAGAGTATCCAGGATTCTTCAAACTATTTTTCCAAATATTCTATGAGAAATACTTTTAAAATAAAAATAAAAACTAAAAAAACTTTTAAATGAGGTGGAGATGGCTTGGTCTGTTTTTATGTTCTTATATCAAAATGCCAGAGGCAATGTGATTTATAAGGAACAGAAATTTATTCCAAGTCTATAGTCTGAGAGGTCCAAGATCAAGGCATTAGTAACTACTGAAGGCTTTCTTGCTGCATTATTCAGTGTAGGAAGAGCAAAGAAAGGGCATGAGAGAGCAAGAGATTAAACATGGAGCTGCAGGGCCTTTACTGTAATCAGCTGTGATCCATTTAGGTAGACAGAACCCTCGTGACCAAAATGTCTACCATTAGGCCCCGCCTCCCTACGCTGTTGCATTGGAGACTAAGCTTCCAGCACACTTAAACTGTAGCCAAAAGCAACCTTTCTAATATAAAGAGCCTTGCTGTTCTACACTGACTGAACTATTAAGAAATATCTGATCCAACTTGCCAGGAAATATTTTGTTTTCACAATCATAAATTAATCAACTCATTCTCAGATATTCAGTATAACTGGTTCACCTAAGCCAAATTTCATAAACGTACACCCCCCACACACACTAAAATCCACATATAAAAGCACATAGATACTTACGTGCACTTTTCGTTTCAAAACAAAAAGAAGTGAAAATATAGCCTGCAGAATATTTCATAATTTAAACCTGAAATCAATCCAACTACTTAAAAGCATAGTTAACACTAATAGTATTCATCACAGATAAATGCCCATATGGTTTTAGAATTTTTCCTTCATGGTTTTCAAAAATAATTTGCAGAAATAGTAATGATTTCATTTAAAGCAATTACAATAAGTAAATGTATCTTTCTGTTTTCACTGGACTAAGAACCATTTGTAAATTGGCAGATCTACCTGAATATTGGTTCAATTCCAGCATAATCCATAGCTATGGAAGCATAGGGCTGAAAGGTGGATTTAAAATTTAAAAAGCCAGGTTATAGAATTTTGATTTTCCCATTAACTAGCTTTATTGTTTCTATGAGGTTCTTTTCTACTATAAGCCTCAGTTGAAATGTGTAAAATTCTGTAACATGCTTATAATTATAGATGTTAATATATGAGAATTAATAAGATGTTAATTACATGTATATACTTTTCTAAACTTTAAATTCAATTTCTATATATGTGCACATAAAAATTCTTAAAAATATAAAGTTACACTTATTTATCAATGTAATCTTAAGTTAAAATAGTCAATCTTTTTTTCTTTATTATATTTAGCCTTAGTATGCATTTCTTACTTCTTCAGCCAGGATTTTGGAAGATAGCTGTGACTTGAGAGTTTTGCCTGCAGGTGAATGTCGATAACTTTTTCCCATTAGTGGAACATATGTTTACACAGAATAAAATTGTTCTCATTAGGACAATATTCTAAGCAATAATCGTGTAGTTACTATCCTACACTTATATATTTACATGTCAGATAGGTCTGTTTGGTTTTCTTTTTTAACCACCTATATATGGCTTCTGCTACTACTGCAACAGATTGAAACAAATTTAATGACTTCATACCAACTTATTGACTTTCAGCTCTGCAGACCTGAGGTTTCACTGGGCTAAACTCCGGGTGTCAAGAGGTTGTGTTCTTTCTATAGAGACTCTAGGGAAGCATCCATCTCAGGTCCTTTCCAGTTTTTAAAAACTTCCTACATTCCTTGCCTTATAGTCTTCTTCACAATCTTCAAAACCAGCTGTAGAGCTTCATTTCCCACCATGAACACTCAGAGTGAGTATCCTGCCTCTGTCATTCACTTTTAAAGACCTGTGGGCAAGATCAGATCTACTCAAAAAATCAAAGATAATCTTTTATAGAATGAAGATATGGCAGGTATAAGATCCTAATATCCTCAGTGAATCAGTGAATATGGTATATGCCATAAACATAAACTAAGATTATCAATATCAAAAAGAATGAAAAGGGGGAAAGGAGGAGGTAAAGCTATATTATCTATAAGTACCAACTCCCCAAGAAGACTGTAAAATGCATGTACTGCAAGCATGTATTAGTAAAATAAAATTTTAAAAGAGATCCTTTACTTAAGCACATTTGCAAAGTTTCTTTGCCTTGTAAGGACACACATGCACAGGTACCAGGACTGAAATATATGGCAATCTCTTGGAAAATATTGCTTTGCCTACTACACTATGGATAGATAAATAGATAGTAAATAGAGAGACAGGTAGATAAATATTCTGTGCATAAGATATTTTCTAGACATTAGTTTCAAATTTCCAGTAGATGAGTATTGAATAAACAGCATCACTGTCCTAAAAGTTGGATACAGTGCAATAGCTCAGAGAGGTTATCTTACAGGACATGCATGAAGTCAATCAAAGAATTAAGAAGAAGAAACACATTTTTTATCTTCAAATTTTGATCTTTATTTAATAATGTAATCCCAACATCTTTTTTTTCTACCTAAATTTTCTGTTATTGGTCTCACTTTGGAATTAGGTTCCTAAGAGACCCAGGCATTTCTATTTTCTAGATAGTTAACCTCCTGGGAATGCAATACAGCATCGAATTATTTTTGCTTCTTGAGATTAGCATATTTGATGAGCATAGATGATACTGAAATCTTATGCTCTTTAGTTTTTCTTTTACTTCTCTGTATTTAATGCTGCCAAAATCTCTTTTTAAATATTTGAATTCACTGTGTACTTATTGTGCTCACACCTTGAGGCATTTTTACAGAGCATAATTTTTCAGATTCTGAAATAAAGTGAATTAAATGGAAACATATTTTGATAAAAGAGCTCTGGAATTCATATAGTTTTGCCTCCTACCTGCAGGCAGAATAATCCCCAACTTCTCCAAGCTCAATTGTTCGTTGTCTGTTCAGTACACTATCTAATAAGAAATAATCCCATAAATATGGCAAATGGATTACTTTAGTAGAAAACAAAACAGAAAGAGAAAATGTTGCCTTAAAGAAAGTCCAAACCCTTATTGTCCGCATAGACTTGTCACCTTCAGGCATCCAGAGTTTTAGCTTATTATCTCAGTCGATGAAGGAAGCAAAACTAGGCAATCAATAATGTTCACCAAAGAATCAAAAGCATACCATTTATTTCCTCCCAGCATTTCATATGTGTTTACTTTGCAGATTTTTATACTATTGAGACTGAACATTCTTTAGGGACACGGAATATGTCTCCTCCTGTCTGTGTAAATGGTGCTTCTCATCTGCTAGTATTAGGGCTTAATGTTACTCCACTCTGTTGCTCTGATTTGATTTTTAAAAATACCCAAAAATCTACCATCCCCAGTTAAAATTACTTGTAGTTCAAGCTGTATGGGTTATCATAATTTCCTTTCTATTTATATATTTGTTTCCTTAACATAGTTCTTTCTAATCTGCTAAGAATTTTCATAGACACTAAGGGAAAAGATTAGTAAGGCACATTTTCTTACTAGGGCTTTGGATCCTTGATTCATTATAAGGAATACATTTTACATTGAGACCTATATACAAATACTAGTGAAAGGGTAACAATAGTCCATACCCTTTCTATGTTCAGAACATTTTTTTTTCATTTTACATGCTTTTCTGTTCTCTATTACTGTAAAAAAAATGGTGGTAATGATTACTTAAAAATTTTTCTTAGCCAATAATAGATAGTGATTTTGCAATTTAGAATATATTGTTCTAGAAAACATACTACTTCTAGAATAGTCTAAGGCTAGCACAGAAATCAGCATGAACATTTTCTATGAACTTTTTAGAATTGCAGATTATCAGCCTCCCCCTTCTCTGGGCATACGGAATTAGAAATTTCTTTCAACAGAATTCCCAAATTGAACAATGTTCAAGGATTCATTCTAAATGCAGAGGACTTTCCCTAAGAAGGATGTAGAGAAAATTATAAACGCCATACACATACACACACTCAGGTATTTTCAATTATATATAT
>NW_022900928.1:75848182-75952833 GCF_012274545.1 Fukomys damarensis
TATATATTTATGTTGTACTTGCAAAGAGCATTCTTTTGTATTTTAAAAGTGACAGTTTTGAGGGCTGAGGATTTAGTTCAGTGGTGCCACACCTGCCTTGCAAGAGCAAGGTCCTGAATTAGATCCCTGGTACCAAAAGCAAAACCAAAACAAAAACAAACAAAAAAGTAACAATTTTAAATTAAACTGTTAAATAGTGATTTTATATTCATGATTAGCAATTTTTAAATTTATCAAAACTTTTTCTAAATATAATTTTTCTTTTTCTTTTTGAAATCATCTTTTCATTTTCAATCATCTTCCACAAAATTTTATTGTAATTTAATATTTTTATACTTTGTAATATTTTATTTATCCCTATATCAAAATTTCTTGCTATAAAAATATTTATACACATGCAGTTGTTAAAATTTTGTTCTAGAGAAAATTACAATTGAAATGATAAAGTAGAATTAATTTATCACAATATTCAATGTCATCAAATACACAAATTATTTCTTTTCATGGGAGATGGCTGCAATTTATCTCATAACAAAAAGATGGCAATATACAAAGTATTGAGCATTTTTAATACAGAGAAGTGAGCCTTAAATTGCCTATGAGGGGAACGTAGTATCACCAGAGGATGAGACATTTGATTTCTAAATAGCAGCACAGAAACCAAAAAGTTTAAAGCCACAGTCAAGTAAATGTAAAATTCATGATAAAAGGTAAGGTTGGGCCCAGGTGGAAAGGGTCTTCTAGGCCAAAGTTATGCTGAGCCTGATTTGTAGAACAATAGCTTTTATCTTTAAAGCAAGAATGATATAAGCAAAGTTTCCTTTTGATTTGTTTTAATCAAGTCATCTTCAATGATCTGAATTTAGGAGCTCCCAATCCAAGGTTGCCAAATGCTTATGAGGTAAACAGTGTTTCTCAAATACATGATGATTGATATGAACACCTTTAAATCATCAGCAGTGGTTCCCACATAAATAAATGTATTTCCATCTTCTAAAATGAACTAAACTTCAACAGTGTTACAAATAAAGTGGAATTGTTCTTGCATGTACGCTAGTATGTGTCTGGCAAGGAGTGAAGGTGGGGAGTCTGTCATAGTTTTTCAACAAACCTACTTGCATCATGAGGGATTACTCTAAACATTTTTCTTGCTTTGAAAAATGAGATTGCTTTCATGGTATGAACAAGAAGTGCCCGATTACTGATTAAATTTTAGAGAATGGAAGGTCTGAAAAAATGACATTAGGTAACTTCCGATTGATGAAGAACACAAATGAAAGAGGACTTTGTTCTTTTCTGTAAAGGATCTGACTTCAGGCAGACCCAATGTTTAAAAACCTGGTTATATGTTAAGGTTAAATTTAGAAACTAATTATTCACATTTTAAAGGATTCACAGTAGGACATAAGTCTACAGAAAACTCTCCAGCATATTTAAAATAGAATTCAATTTACAAGCACTCTTTGGAAGCTCTCATATTGCACCAAACAAGGTCACTTTAGTGCACTCTAATTGTCATACATGAAGAAAACAGAGAACAAAACAGGCCTGAAGTTGGCTCTATGAGTCAGAGTACCTGTAATGTCTGTGAATTCATCTTGAAAGCAAAGCAAGAATAGACATATTTTAAATTCACAAATTGTCATTGTGAATATCATGTCATCATGCTCCATGACCACAGCTATTTGGATATTGACTAATTATTGATCCATACGACAGGTGCACCTTGAGGGACTGAATGGGGAGCATTCACCCAAGAATAGCTCAATCCTGGAAGATGAATTGTCACACCCTTAGACTGTAACTCCCTCATATTTCAATGTGAAGTCCACAATGAGGTAAAAGATGAATTAATCCCAGAAGGAAAAGAGACGAAAGCAATAGCTAAGTTATCATAATGGTAAATAAATCAGTTTTTACTAATGCAAGAAACCAAATACCAATTGACTTTTATAAGAAAGGAAATTTATTTGCTCAGGCAACTAAAAAGTACAAGGGTTAGTGGAATTCTGGAATACTTGGATGCAAATGCTCAGAAAGTGAAAAATAATGCCTCTTCCATCACTTGGCTTTGGTTTCTTCCATATTACTCTCGTTTTAAGGTGATTTTCTACAGAAAATGATGAAGAAATATCCACCAGACAGACTTTTGGAAACATTTTTACCATTAGCCTTTATCAAGGTTGTCAAAACTGGGAAGTTTTCTGGTACCATTAAGGGAAAACAAGTTAGTTTCCAATGAAAAAAATTTCCCATTGATGAAAATTCCAACTCATAAGAATATTATGTAGATTTCAAATTGTGGAAAACTATCTATTAGGAGAGTCTTGATGAGTTTCCTGAGAATTCAGATGATATTTGGAAGTTACTCAAGGCTCTCAGAAGCACTCCAACTCTCTCTGTCTTCCTGCCATCTTCACCCCTCACTCTTAGAGGCCAATGACTACAAGCCATCTCATGATAGGTTTTTTGTATTGGTTTGGTTTTTTATTTGTTTTGTTTTTTGGTACTGGGGATTAAACTCTGGACCTTGCACTCACCAGTCAAGTGTGGTGTTAAATCCCTGGCCTACTACTAGTTTTTTGAGCAGATCATCTGTGACTTTCAGTGTTTTCATCAGTATGAAAATAACAAGTTTCAATTTCAAAAACTGTTTGAAAAATAAAATTAGTGAAATATTCATTAATCTCCCAAATTATAGTTCAACACACTGGGCTCTTCAATCGTATTTACTTCTTTAGATTGTGAGCTATGTTCTTAGTACTGTGACGGGCATGCATGGGACAGAGGTTTCTTGTATGATATATCTGAGCTCCTTCTCCTACTATGGTACACAGGACAGCAGAAAATAACCTCAGGATGCTGTCAGTAGGTCAAGTGCTAGTGTCACTCTCCAGACACCAAAATATGTGACCTAAAGTAATTCTCCTCATTTTTTGTTTTTAGTTTACACATTCAGGGAAAGATGAGTGTTGGGATGAAATTATTTCTAATGTTTTTCTCTTTTTCTTCATAGGTACACATAATATTGTATGTGTCTAATTCATAACAAAAATTTCGCATCCTTACAACCAGTTAATATATTTGTATCTTTGGTGATAGTAAGCTTCAACTTAATCGATGTACACAATAAGGAATTTCATTACCTCACAAAACAAGAAAGCTGAACAGAGCAATTTTAGAGTTGATCTATTCTGACATCCCACGACATTTTCACGGGTTCAGCTGCCTTCTGTCTCCCACTCTGCCCTCCTCAGCATGTTGGCCATGAGATGGTCATGGCAGCTTCAGGCAATATTCCTGCATGTCACTGTCCAGAGAAAGAGAGGCTCTTCTTCCCTAAATATTTTTTCAAGAAATAGGAAAGCATTTCCCAGAAGAACAAGACCTATGATCAGAACTAAATAATTTACCTTCCAAACAGAAATACTTTTAAGTATGAAAAGGAGTGATATTAATAGCTGCTGCAGGATAAGAACTAAACAGAACTATCCTGGGTAAACTAGCATGTTTTCCTCCACATCTCATTGGTCAAGTATATATATATCTCATTTGCATGCTCATTACCCACCAGTTACTACAAAGGAGAACGTGACCTGTGACTGGCTGGGACTAACAGTGTTTTGCCATCTCCATGGGACTGGGGCTAGGTTTTCCTCTCATGGAAGCTTACAGAGTGGATGTATGTACAGAGACTGGACTGAGAGCTGGGAAGGTAAACAGCAGTGCCATGCCATCAGTGAATGTCTGCCAGTCCATAGGATCCCCTCAGGTCTCATCCCTCACTGTCTTTAGAGCTGCATTTACTCACTGATGAGCCTGTCACTCCAGCACACACCATGTTCTATCTTGCATTTGTTCTTGCTTTCTCCTTTGCCTGCATTTATTACCCCTGTCCATTGTCCTCTGGCTTTTACCTAAGTAATCATTTCCCATCAAGGTAAAATTTCTCTAACCCCCTTCCTCCAGTCCTTACCATACTCCTACTTTTATGGGTTTTCATTTTTTTCTGCTTCTATAGGACAAGAATTTCTACATTTTCCATTGCACAGTGTTGGCTTGAATATTGATTGCAAGCATGGAACTGAATGAAAGAGCATAGGCTATTTAATTCATCTTTGAATCCTTGGTACCTAGACAGGGCTAAGCAACTGCATAAACTCATGAAAATTGAATAAATATATCTTAACTCCTGAAGAAGAGTTTGGATTGTGTTCACCAGGAATGGCCTGAGATGAAGAAAATAAGAATTGGATTCCCCAAATCCTAGCTCCTAGTACCTATTCTATCTAATTCAAGTAAAGAAGTCCTCAGTTAGTTAGCAATGAGATTTAGAAAGAGAATGGAGTCAGGCTGGGTGCTGACAGCATCTGGGATTGGAAGAGATGTCCTTATTATTAAGGTATAATTAGCATCTTTCCTTTCGTGGACATTAATTTATTTTGTCATTAAATTAATTATAATTAAACAGGCCTTTAAATCACTGCTTGTTGCTAGAAAGAGAGATGTGTTTTAAAATGCAAAGTCAAATAAACTCTCACTTCTTTCTTGCCCAAAAGAGAAAGAAAAAGAGAGACTGCCTCCTAATGAGGGTTTTTTTCAGGCTTCCTTGAGACAGCATTGGGTGTAAGAGTGGATTTTTTAGAAAGTGATGATGGCTTGTGCATAATGACAACAGTATAAGCAGAAAATGTCAATGAAATTCCGATTAAGTTTCACAGACCTTGGTCCCACTGTATTATTGGGCATGCTATATTTTTTACTTGCATTATTCTTTTGGATAAAATGAAGTAAGGAGTTCTGTCTACTAACCTGGTGAAATGTGTTATATTAACTAAATAAAATGTTGAGAACTTATTAGACTTATAATTAGTGCTATGTAAGTTCCTTTCTTTTCATTGCGCTGACATTCAAAGTTTACTTCAGCCAAAGATTGAGTCATGTATTCCCAAGAAAAGATGTAGTTTTACTCCCTGCAAGCAAAAACAAAAATAAAAGTGAAATAAAACTTCACAACTAGATGATTATGTCATTGATTCTTTATATACTTACAACATAATTTGTCCAGATAAATTTCTTTTTGATCTTCTTTCTTCAGCTTGTGTAAAGTCTTCTCTGTGCACTCTAGGCTTCTCCTAAAACTATCATTTCTGTTCTCCTCCCTTAACTATCTGAGTCATTATGACTACCCAAGAAAATCTCCAATTTAAGTACAAAGTGACACAGTTATCAGTTTGTTTTTATTTCCATGTGGAGATCAATGAAGAAAATTAATGAATATAGCATGTATGCATGCTTTTATTGAAAATATGTGTTGTGCATCTAGTTTTTGTTGCATCTGTAGATCTGCTTTCTTTTTTCCAAACAATACAGATCCTCCATAGAACTGATTGATTTGCAGTTTGGACTCCTAAAGGTGAGACTCATTTTAGAATTTTGCATGCTTAAAGATTATCTGGGCTGATCTGTTGAGATCTCTTACAGATTTGGAGCTTCATGGGTCTATGAGTCAACAGTTTTTTTTCTAGTTTCAGAAAATCATGTGACTCCTATTAATGAGGACTTGGCCAAAGGGTGTCCTCTTCTATTCATGAATCTAGGATTTGAAAATATAAGGATTTTAACCAAGGTCCCTCTTAACTTTTATGACAATTTAGTTTCAAAGTGAGTAAGGAAAATATTGGCCTAGCCCTGAACTTTTCAAAAGACAATAATAGAGAAATGGATTGCATAAAGTGAGCCTCAGATTTAAAATACCTCGAGGCTGGAGAATGTAAGCCCGTTGTTGAGTCTGGCAGCCAAGTATGTAGGCCACCTCTCACAGGATGAAAATTTGTCCACTTACAGTTTTAGATCAAGCATCAAGTTTTAAAACTCATAATTTAACCTTGAAACCAAAAACATGAGAAAATATATAACATGGATTCTGATAGGGTTTCTTTCTGAACTGACTGATATTTAACTGAATAAAATCAACCTGCAATTGAACCACTCACAGCAAGTGATGTTGGCAGAGGTGCTAAGTGCTTTCCCCCCTTGATCTAAAAAAGCAAAAACTGAAAGCTGCATTAGTTTTTTTTTTTTTAATTAAGACTACAGCATTATCAGGTTTTAGAAGACTGAACAGAATGCGCAGATGAATTGTTATTTAATTGAGCTTCCCAAGAAACTTTCAGAGGCTGCAGTTTAAATGTGGACTTTTACTTCCTGCAGTCTCTGAAGAAGCTTCCAGCTTTTCTGACAGCTGATACAAGTTTTTTTTTTTAAATGTAAAGACAACAAAATGTAAGCTAAGAAAAAAAAATAGTTATTTCTTCTTGGTGACTTGTTGCCCATGTCGGGAAGCAAGCATTGACGAGTTCATGTGGATACATCCCTGTAAGTGCTTAGAAGGTGCTTATATAATTTTAGGTCTGGCTTTGGATAAAAACACTAGCCGCGAACTTTCTGTATTCTTAGGAAGATGTTATCTGATGTTTTCTTTAAAAGGTTGAATGTCAATGTTTTTAGCCATGTATATATCTTTATATGAACAAATTTTAAGCCTAAATGTATTGAGTATAAAATAAGTTTACATGTCATTCACAACCAAAGTAAAATGTTTTTGAGTCTGCACGTTCTTGCCCAGCAGATTCTACATGACTCCTCCACAAATACATCGTAGAATCCCCACAACTATGACATGTGGTATTCGTCTTGTTGGTCATTGTTTGGCTATTATTAACTTCCAGGGAACTACAAAGGAATAGCTGTAGAAAGGCACCTCCATGTCTGTGGGGCAGCCATATGGAAATCTCTGCAGACCTGCAGATATTGTTGTCTAGTGTCCTTAATGCCATTAACTTATTATTCTTCAGGTCCTATTTTACCTTCCATTTGTTTCCCAGAATGAAAATCTTCTGGAAAAAAGTAAATATGTTCCAATTTTATACCTTCTTGGGTGTTTATCTTATACAAAAAAGCCTGATGGTTATCAGAAGTGTCCAAAGTGTATGACAGTCATTTCTTCTAGAAGAAAACCATTTGTTTAGTTCAACGTTTTATAATTGAGTTGCATGTTTTTTCAAGCATTTTATTTAAATTTTCTTTTACTTATATATTTAAGCTAAGGCCTCCAGTGTCTACCAAGGTGAAATATATCAGCAAACATAGCACTATGTTTCCCTAAAACTCAGACAAGTCTAGCATGTGTTAAGTTCCTGCCTAAGTAGTGCATTATTTTATGATGCCTTTATGTTTTCAAATTTAGTATTTCTTGTTTACTTTTCCTTTTGGAAACTTTTATAAAATCAATGTATTCATATCTTTGTGTTCATACCTGAAGATTTTTCAGGAAAACGTATTTTGAAATTTATCAGTAATTAAAATAACTGGAGTGTTTTGCTGTTTTGAGTGAATATTTGGGACATGGACAGCCAAGGTATCAAATAATTTTCCCTTATATAAATCATGTGGCTATAAAATATTAGGTATATTTTACCTAACAATTGTGTTTTTAAAAGGCAATATAATCTGTTCATTGCCATTCTCCAAGTTTAAAAAATTCCAGTATTTATTAAGGATAGTAATTAATTTTAAATTAGTAAAAAAATCATTAATTATTAGTGGTTATTACATCTAAAATAATACTTCCACTATTTCTATTTTAGTGATTTGACTAAGTTTTATTAAGGTATATTGTGACATTGCAAAGAAAGCTGTCAAGAAAAAAAAAGAGGTTTGTTCCTATCAATGTATTTGTTTTTTTGTTTTCTTTTCGGTACCAGGGATCAAACTCAGATCCTTGCACTTATGAGGCAGGTGGTGGCACCAGCCCCCAGTTCTTATCAATGTATTATATGATTCTCAATATTGAATTAAAAACAAAATGTAGAATAAATTATAACATAATAGAATCAAAACTTTATATATTATATAACAGCTCCCTTGCTTTCTTTGTAAGACTTTAAAACTTGAAAAAATGCTAAAATCGTGAATCTTTTGGAGAGTTTATGAATTCCTTGATGATGATTAATCCCATACAAAGGATGGCCCATTGGAAGCCAAGACCTTCATCATCGCAGACTACTAAGAGAAGCCCCTGTCCTCACAGTGTCAATGGAAAACACACAAAATCCTGGATTTCTTCCTGCATCCAACAGCATTGAGGCATCACTCTTTCTCTTCCAGCAAAGGGTCTGCACTTCTGCAGTAATATCAGTGATAAGGCCACCTGTGCTGCAGAGTCAGCAGAAACCACAGTAAGACATGAAATCCCCTCAGGAGAGATGAAGAATCCCTTCTTCATCCCTTCTTTTTAGTTGGTGGAAACTAAGTGGAAATGTCATAGGATAAGCACAAATGCAAGACTACATCGTGTTGCCATATACCAGCAACAAACACTGAAATTAAAATGCAAAACTTTTGATAATCAATTAAAACATAATGAAATTCTTAGGAATAATGTAGCAAACATACATATGACTTATGTCTTGAAAAGTATTTATTAATGAAAAAACCAAAGAGAGCCAAATAAATAGATATAACATGCCTATCAATTGTTTCCAATTGAATGTAGTAGAAATGTCTCAAAGTGGATTAATAGATTTTAAATTATTCCTATCAAAATCTCATCATGGAGATTTATAGTTACAGAATAAAATATTCCAAAATGTAGATAGTAAGATACCACTAGTAGCTAAAACAATTTTGAGAATTAAAATAAAATAATAGAATTCACTTATCTGATTTTAAACCTAGTACATAGTTAAAGACTATGTGGTACTGGTGTAGTATTGGTGGGTGGATAGGTCTGTAGATTAATACAACAGAAAACCTAGAGATTGACCTAAGCTATCCATAACTGATTTTTGATAAAGACGAAAAGCCATTCAATGAAGAAAAGATAAAAGGTGCAAATTACTACATATTGGTTAAGGGAACGATCAACAGGAAGAGAAAACATATACATTGAACAATGGCGACCAAACTTTATAAAACAAGTAGTACTGGACATAAAATAAGCATAAACACAATTACACTAGGGAACTTCAGTTCCCCACTATCACAAATAGACATTCCAATTACACAATTATTGAAGAAATATCAGAGTTGAGCAAAACTTTTGAGAATAAATATCTACAATTTTCCACCCAAAAACAGAATAAACATTCTTTCTAGAAGCACATGCAAAATAGACCACTTATCAGACAATTAAGAAAACTTAAATAAGTGTAAATGAACTGTAATTATATGCTGATTGTCAAATTATAGTGCAATGAAGTTAGAAATCAGCAACAAAAGAACACATAGAATTTATGCAAATGTATAGAAACTAAGAAATACACTCATATTTAAAAAATGGGGTACAGAAAAAAATAAAAATTTCTTGAATTAAATGATAATGCTAGTATGACATACTAGAACTTATAGGACACAATGAAATCTGACTTAAGAGGCAAATTTATAGCCATGAACACCCACATCACAAAAAACAGAGTGAGCCCAAATAGCCTAATGATGCCACAAAAGTCCTAGAAAAACTAGAACAATCCAAACCCAAAGCTACTACAAGGAAGAAAATGATAATGATCACAACAAAAAAATCATAATTAATAAATCAAAGAGCTGGTTCTTCAAAAGAATAAACAAAATTTTAAAAACCTAAACAGTCTAACTAAAAAAGAAAGGATACACATATTGAGAAGGGTGAATCACAAAGGACACTGCAAAATTCATTAAGATTAGTAACTATTTTGCAAATCTGTACACCAATAAAATGGAGAACTCAGAAGAAATAGATTTCTACACACATTAAACCACAAAGATATAAATCTGTCCCTATCCAGTAGCAAACAATGATATTCAAGCAGTAATTTAAAAAGCTACCAACTAAGGAATGCCCAGGTCCAAAATGGCTTCACTCCCGATATCATATTAAACATGGACAAACTGAAAGCTTTCCCTTTAAAATCAGGAATAAGATAAGGTTGTTCACTATTATCACTTGTTTCAACATAGACCTGAAACATTAGCAAGGAGAATTGAGCAAGAAAAAAATTAAAAGGGATATGTATAGGAAGTGAAGAAGTCAAATTATTATTCAAAGATGACATGATTCTCTACATAGAAGATCTATAAAATTCACCAAAAGACTCTCAGAATTAATAATCAAATTTGGCAATGCAGCCAGATACAAAGTCACCATTCAAAAATCAATAGCATTTCTGTACATTAATAACCCATTAAGAAAGAAATTAAAAGAAAATACCATTCACAAGAGCACCAATAAAAATTAAATTATTAGGAATTAACCTAATGAAGGAAGTGAAAGTCTTCTACAACAAAAACTACAATTCTCTGAAAAAGGAAATTGAATAGGACATCAGAAAATGAAAAGGCATACCCCATTCTTGGATAGACAAACCCAAGTTAGTCTAAAAGGCCATACTTCCTAAATTAATATACAGATTGAATTCAATCCCTAGTAATACTCCAATAGCATTCTTCACTGGAGAAAACAATCTTAAAATTCATATACATCCAGTAGAGACCCAGAATAGCAAAAGCAATCTTAAATAGAAGAGTAAAGCAGGAGGTATCATAATCTAGAATTTTAAATTATATTATAAAGCTACTGTGATTAAAAAAAAATAGCATGGTACTGGCACACTTCAACTATTTGATTTTTTGGTTTTTTTTTTGGACCGGGGATTGAACTCTGGTCCTTGTACTTGCAAGGCAGGCCACCAAACCACTGAGCTAAATCCCTGGCCCTAACTATTTTATCTTTAATAAAAGTGCAACTGGGGAAAAGATAGCATCTTTAATGAGTGGTGGGAGAGCTGTCTGTCCACATGCAAAAGATTGATTGTAGACTCATATATTTCACTAAATTAAATTAAAAATGGATGAAAGAACTAAGAGTTAAGACAGGGACACTTAACCAAATAGCTTAAGGCATCATACCACAGCAATAAAATAGGTAAAACACATGAAGTCATAGACAAAGGTAAAGACCTGCTGAACAGAACCTAAATGCATAGGAAATAGGACCAAGAATCAACAAGTAGACTCATATCAAATTTAAAGATTCAGTATAACAAAAGAAACAAACAACTAGTGAAAATACAATCATGTAATGGGAAAATATTTTTGCCAACTATACTTCAGATAGAAGACATATCTATATCTATCTATATCTATGCCTATATATAAAATAGATCATACCTCAAATAAAAGACCCAATAAAAATGGGCAAGTGAAATGAATAGCCACCTCGTAGAAGATGAAGTACAAATGGCCAATAAGTATAAGAAGAAATACTCAACACTGTTGGCCATTAGAGAAATAGAAATTATTCCAGAAACACTGATCATCATCAAGAAATCAAATAATAACAAATGTTAGTGAGGTTGCAGGAAAAAAGTGTAAACATTATGGAAATCAGTATGGAGATGCTTCAAAAGCCTGAAACTAGAAATTGCATTTGACTCAACTATTCCCCGCTCTAGGTATCATCTCAAAAGAGTTGAAAACATCATATTACACTGATACATGAATGCCCATGTTTACAGCAGGACAATTTATAATAGCTAATCTTGGAAGAAAATGTGATACTTATATATAGTGGGGTACTACTCTGTCAAAAGAAGGATGAGCTTGAGTCATTTATAAGAAAAGAGGTGCCTGTTGAGACCATAATCCAAAGTGAAATAAATCAGAACACAAGCTTAAATATTTTAAGGTTTTTCTTATATGAGAAATGTAAAGAATAAATAAAGAGCAAAGTAAAAAGTAGATATCAAGTGGTATGAAAATGGATATTTCTCAAAGTAGAAGAGGATCAAGAAATGGAGGATAGGAGGAAGAGTGGGAAAAGGGAATGAAAAAAGGAATTAAGATGAGTTATATATTTGTACTAATTCCACACAAGAAATATAAACATTATGTATTTCAAACAAGTACAAATAAAGGAAGACAATCAAGATGGATTTAGGGGGAGGAAGGGAAGGGAAAGGAAATTAAAAAATGGAATTAAGATGCATTGTGTACATGTACTAATTCCTCACAAGTAATGCAAATTTATGTACTACAAACACATACTAATACAAAAAGAAAAGTAGAATCAAACAGAATAAACCTGCAGTGTATCTCATAAATATAAAAGAAAGAAAAATATAGTCTTTCAACAAATGAAGTCAGTGGCATTGGCTCCATTTATTAAAAGACTCAACAAATGATTTAGGAAGTTTTCAATTTTCAAGGAGTCACTTTATTTCATTTATGTTATCAAAGCCAAGTCCGTAGAGTTAGTAAGTATTCTTTTCCTATCATTTTTATGTCTGTAAACCATGTAATGGCAACCTTTATTTCACTCATAATAATGTTAATGTGTTTCTTTTCTTTCCTTTCCCAATGTTTCTACATCTGTCAAATTTATTTCTTTTTTCAAATAACTATCCATTTTTCATTGATTTCTCTGCTGATTTTTTCTGTTATGATAAGAAAACAGAAAAAGCAAAAAAAAAAAAAAGTTAACTTTGCCATAAGCCCCACAGTCATAAAAGAATTAACTCATAATAGACCTTGAGCTTATGGTAATACATAAAACTAAAAAATACTTGAAGTACAAAATTTCAATTTTGGTACTTATTTTTAAATTTTTGAAATGTTAAGAAAATGATATATTTTGGGTACAAATGATTATTTTTCAGATATATTTTCTTCATCTATGACATCTTTTTATGCTTTTAAAATTTTCTTTCACAGAACAGAGTTTTACATTTTAATAAAGTTCAAAATGTCATATTATTTTTTTAATTTCATAGATTGTGCTTTTCATAGTTCTAAAAACTCATCACCAACACAGATTCACCTAGAATTTATCCTATGTTCGCTTCTAGAAATTTTATATTTCATTTTTTTATCTATAATTCACTTTGACTTAATTATTGCAACTAATATGTCTGCATTCAATTTTTATTTTATGCATTTATTTTTGCATGTGGATGATATTCAACTATTCCAACACTATTTGTACAAACGTACATCATTTATCAATTGAATTGCACTTGTATATTTATTAAAGCAGTTGACTTTATATAGTTTTGTGCTTTCATTTCAGTACTATTTAACGATTTGCCTATCATTTCACCAATACCACATTCTCTTGCTTAATTTGGCTTTTTAGGAAGGCATAACTTTAGGCAGTTTCTTTCCTCCAGCTTGGTTCTTCTTTGGTGTTATGTCAACCCATTTGAGTCTTTGCATTTCCACCTAATTTTATAGTCAAGTTGTTGATGTCCTCTCTACAACTTGTTCATATTCTAATTGGAATTGTACTTTTTCTGTAGATCTAGTAGGGAATAATTAAAACATAGCAACATCAAGGTTTCCTACACATAAAAACAAAACATGTCTACATTTATTTAGATCTTCTTTAATTTATTTCATCAGTTTTATAGTTTCCACATTTAGTTTTTTGTACATGTGTGATGTCAGCTTCAGTGGAAGTGGGAATGGTACCTCTCAGTATTATCCTTAGTGACCTACTAGCAAAATTTTTGCTTCTGGTTCCTTCAAACTTATGCTCTGATCGCCTAGAAGTCTTAGTTCCAAAAGGGGGAAGGCTTGTTCCAGGGAAGGTCATAATCATAACAGTAAGCTGGGACTAAGATGTCCCCCTGGTCATTTTGGGCTCTTTGTGTCTCTAAGTAAGCAAACTAAAAAGGGAGTTATAGTGTTGACAGGGGTGATTGATCCAGACTACCATGGGGAAATTGGACTGTTACTTCACAATGAAGAAAAAAATGTGTGTGAAGTACAGGAAACCCCTTAGAGAGTCTCCTACTTTTACTATCCTCTGTTGTTAAGGTAAACATATAACTACAATAACCAAATGTAAGCAGGATGAAAAACAGCCTCAAGCCTTTGGGAATGAAAGTATACCTGACTCAACCAGGTAAAGAAACAAGAACTACTGAGGTGCTTGCTAAAAGCCAAGGGAACACAGAAGGAGTAGAAGGAGGTAGTTATTAATATCAGCTTTGTCTGTATGACCAGTGAAAGAAATAAAAGTTGTGATTTTCCTTTGCTATTTTGTTAATATGCTTGTGCATATATACACATATATTAAACAGGTATCTATTTTCTCTCTTGTAACATAATGTTGATAGACAATATCAGATCTTATGTGTTGTTAAACCTATATTATATTTGAATTATAAAATTTGAGGACAAGTGTAAGCGTCGTCCCCACCCAAAAGAACCCACAGATTTGTCTTTTATTCTGGGGAGGAAATTAGTGTTTTGCTTTGGATACAGGATAGGTAAATCATGTTATGCTTAATCATGAACTTGTTCTTATGTTTGGAGACTCAGTATGGCTTAAGACAATGCTTCTGGTTGCCATATTAACAAGGGGTGGATTCTGATAGTGGATTAGTGAAGTACAGGTCTTGCTGTGTCTGTAGATGATTAACATATAAGCCAAAAAGTGAGCAGGAAAGGCCTACCCCAGATGTATGTGGCACCAACTACTTGGCCTGTAGCCTGGATGGAATAAAAACGGAAAGTAACTCACCTTTTGCTTCTTCTGTGGAGCTCGTCTTCACTAATACCTTTGGAAGTTTACTCTATTCCATCAGGATTCCATCACAGACTCTTCAGCCGTCCAAAGCAGACTCTTTGGCTTTCCAGCTTAGACTTGCAAAGGACTCCACAGTGATATCTAGGCTGTCAACTTTCAACTGCATTCTCTGCTCTACAGCACACAGGTGGCCATCTTAAACTAACCTTTGAAATCTTTTACATAATATATAAAAAGATGATTTTCCCTATACTAAACCACAACTGATACAAATATTTTATTAAATGTGTGCCCAAATATTTAATTTTGAGGTGAGGAGTACCAAAGTAAATGTATTTTTAATTCAAATTTCACTTTTTCATTACTGGTACATAGAAATGCAATAGATATTTTATGTTAATTTTGTATGCAAGAGCCTTGCTATTATTACATATTATTTCCAAGAGGGTTTTTATAATCTTTGTCTTGGTTTAGTTGTTTTTCCAATTATTCATTTCTACATAAGCCACCATATGCAATGTGCATTCATTTAGCTATAAATGTCTCTAATTTCTCATTCTTTATGGCTGAGTAGTACTCCATTTTATGAAAAACACACATTTTTTTAAATCCAGTCTTCAGTTTGTGAGCAATTGGGTTGTTTAGAAGTTTTAACTATTGCAAACTGTACAGCTATGAACATGGCTTCACATGTATCACTGTGGTATGATTCTTTTAACTCATTGGGGAAGATACCCAGCAGGGGAATAGCTGGGTCAAATGGGACTTCAAATCTTAGTTCTTTGAAGTATCTCCATACTGATATCCAAAGTGGTTGCACCAGTCTACACTCCCACCAAGTGGAGAAGTGTTCCTCTTTCCCGCAACCCTCCAGCACTTGTTATTGGTTGATTTCAGGATAGCAGCCATTCTTTCTGGGGTGAGGTAGAATCTCACTCTTGTTTTCTTGTACATCCCTCAAATGGCCAGTGATGTTTAACATTTTTTATATGTGCATTTTCTATTCTACTTCTTTCCAGAAGAAATGTCTGAGAAATGTCTGCTAATTTCAGATGCCCATTTTTAAATTGGTCTTTAAATTTGGGAGGTCTGACGTTTTTTAAGTTTTTTAAATATGCTAGATAGTAGAACTTTGTCTGAGAAACAGCTGGCAAAATTTTTTGTCTGTTCACACTGTTGGTGGTTTCTCTTGCTCTGCAGACACTTTTTAACAAGAAGAGATCCCACTTATTGATTGTTTGTGCTAGTTCATATGGAACTCAGATTTTGTTCATGAAATCATTTCCTACTCTTGTGTCTACAAGAGTTCTACATAACCGTGATTCCAGCCAGTTTAGTGTTCCTGTTTTAATATTTAGATCTTTAATCCATTTTTATTTTAGTTTAGCTAATGTTGAGAGATATAGGTCTAGTTTTAATCTTTGGCAAGTTAAAACCCAATTTTTCCAGCACCATTTATTGAAGAGGTTATCTTTCCTCTAGTGAGGATGTTGACTCCTTTGTCAAAGATGAGGTGGCTGACTGTGTCTGGAGTTATTTCTGCATCTTCTAGTGTTTTCCACTGGTCCTTGAGTCTATTTCTTTGTGAGCGCCATGCTGTTTTATGACAGTAGCTTTGTAGTATAGCTTCAACTCTTTGTTGCCTAGAATGCCTTTTGCTATTCTAGGTCTCTTATACCAAATGAATTTTTGGGTTGTTTTCTCAAGATCTGTGAAGTATGTTGTTGGGATTTCAATAGAGATTGAATTGAATTTATATAGCAGTTTTCGAAGTAAGGCCATTTTCACTATATTGGTTCTTCCTATGCATAAGCAAGGGATGTCTTTTCATTTTTTGTTTTGTTTTGTTTTGTTTTGTTTTTGAGACAGGATCTCACTATGTAGTTCAGACTGACCTGGAACTCACTATGTAGCCCAAGCTGGTCTCAAACTCACAGCTATCCTCCTGTCTCAGCCTCCTGAGTGCTGGATTAAAGGCATGCACAATCACGCCCGGGATCTTTTCATTTTCTGATATCATCTTCAATTGCTTTTTTCAGAATGCTGTGGTTTTCAGAATAGAGGTCTTTGATTTTTTCATTATGCTGATTCCTATGTATTTCATTTTTTGGATGCTATTGTGAAGGGAGTTGTTTTTCCATTTCCTTTTTTAGTGAGTCTGTTTTTGTGTATATGAAAGCTATTGATTTTTTTGTGTGTGTTGACCTTGTATCCAGCGACACTATTGAATTTGGTTATTAAATCTAGAAGAATTTTGATGGGGTTCTTAGGGCCTTCTGTATAGAGTATAATGTTGTCTGCAAATGATAACAATTTGACTTCTTTGTTTGCTATCTTTATTCCTTTTATTTATTTCTCTTGTCTAATTGGTATGGCTAATGTTTCCAAAACTACATTAAACAGAAGTGATGATAGTGGAGATCATTGTCTTGTTCCTGATTTTACTTTTAAGGATTTCAGTTTTTGATCAGTTAGTATGATAGTGGCTGCTGATTTTTCATAAATTGCTGATATTGGGTTGAGGTATATTTTTGTCTATTCCAACTTTTTATAGGGTTTTTATCATGAAGGGATGTTGGATTTTGGCAAACATTTTTGTTCTGCATCTATCGAGAGGATCATATGGTTTTTTACCTTCGCTCTATTAATATAGTGTCAATGCATAAATATACATTTATTGATTTGTGTATGTTGAACCATTGCTGTATCTATGGGATGAATCCCACTTGGTCAGGATGTATGATCTTCTTGCTGATCTTCTGCATTCTGTTTGCCAGTGTCTTATTGAGAAATTTTGCATCAATGTTATTAGTGAGATTGCCCCGTAGTTTTTTTTTTTTGGTTGGGTCTTTCTCTGCTTTGGGGATCAAGATGATGCTTGTTTCAAAGAAGGAATTTGGGAGCATTTGGTTCTCTTTCAGTTTCACTGAAGAGTTTAAACAGTAGTGACAATAATTCTTCTCTAAATGTCTTCTAGAATTCAGCAGCAAAGCCATTGGGACCTGGACTTTTCATCATTGACAATTTTTTGTTTTTTATATCATTGATTGATATTTGGTAGTTTAGAGTTTTTAGGTTTTCTTCGTTCAACTTTGTAAATTCTTTGGGGGGGTACTGGGGATTGAACTTGGGTACTTGCACTTGCAAAGCAGGTGGCAGAACCACTGAGCTAAATCCCCAACCCCAACTTTGTAAATTCTTAAGTGTCTAGGAATCTGCCCATTGTTTCTGTTTTCCATCTTATTGATGAATAGGTTCTCTCAGTAAGTATTGATGATACTCTGGATTTCTGCTGGGTCCATTGTAATTTCACTCTTTTCATTCCTAATTCAATGGATTAGGTTCTTTTCTTTCCTCTTTTAAGGTTGGCTAAAGGTTTTTCAATTTTGTTTATTCTTTCAAAGAATCAACTTATTGCTTCATTGATTTTTTTGGTCTTGCTTTCTTTAGTCTCCATTGCTTTGATTTCTTCTCTGATCTTTATAATTTTATCCCATGGATGAGCTTTGGGTATGTCTTGTTCTTCTTTTTCTAGAAGTTTAAAGTACAGCAACTCTGTTTTTCTAATATGAGTATTTACTGCTATAAATTTCCCTCATGAGACTGCTATCATTTAGTCCCATTGATTCTGATATATTGTATCAATGTATACTGACATTGTCATTTAATTGTAAAAGCTGTCTGATTTCTTCTTTAATTTCCTTTCTGATACATTGGTTATTCATAAGTGTGTTCTTCAATTTCCAGGTGTTTATGAAATTCATGCAATTTATTTTGCTATTGTTCTCCAATTTCATTGCACTATTGTCTGATACTATACAGTGATAACTTCAATTCTTTTGTACTTACTTAAACATGTTCTATGAGCAGGTATGTGGTCTATTTTGGAGAAAAGCCCAAGTGTAGCTGAAAAGAATATGTATTCTGATTTTGTGAATGAAACACTCTTTAGACATCTGTTAAATTCATTTGTTCAAGAGTTTCATTGAGTTCTAGTATTTTGTTGCCTATTTTTGTCTAGTGAATCTATTAGTGACAGTAGGGTATTGAGGGCCCCCACTACTATTGTAATAGTGCTTATTTGTCTTTTCATGTCTGTTAGTATCTGTTTAATACAGTTGGGTGCACCGATATTTGTTGCATATATATTTATGATTGTTGTCTCTTTCTCTTGGATTGTTCCCTTTACAAGGATGTAGTGTCCTTCTTTGTGTCTCTTAATCAGTGTTGGTTTGAAATCCATTGGACCTACAACTACTCCTGCTTTTATGGCATTTCTTTCACATGGAGTATTATTTTCCACCCTTTAACTTTCAGTCTATGAGTTTCTTTTTTAATTAAGTGTGTTTCTTGCATTCAGCATATTTTTGGATCTTCCTTCTTGACTTATTCTGCCAGGCTATTACTTTTGATTGGTGAATTGAGACCACTAACATTGATGGTTATAACTGATATTTATTGACTTATCCTTGTCATGACTTCTTCTTTTTGTTAGATTCTGCCTCTTTGCATTTAATTTCTTTCTTTTTTGTGGGGGGTACTGGGGATTGAACTCAGGACCCTACGCTTGCAAGGCAGGTGGCAGAACCACTGAGCTAAATCCACAGCCCCTGCATTTAATTTTTGTCATGCTGATGGATACATTCTGCTAAGTTTCCTAGGATTGTTATCCTCATTGCCTTTTCCTAGGATACTAGGTAAAAAATTATGGAGTGCTGATTTCATATTCATGAAGTTCCTCAGGTGGTCTTTCTCATGGAAGCATCTTATTTCTCCATCAATTTTGAAAGATAATTTTGCAAGGTACATCAGTCTGGTTTGGAGGTTATTGTCCTTTAGGGCTTGAAATATATCCCTCCAGGTTCTTCTTGCCTTTAGTGTTTCTGTTGAGAAGTCTCTTATGATTCTGATGGGCTTTTCTTTGTATGTGACTGTTTTATTTTTCTAACTGTATGTAGAATTTTGTTCTGTTGGGTTTCTAGAATCTTAATTATTATATGCCTAGCTATAGTTTTTTTTTTTAATCACAGCTAGTTTGAGTCCTGTATGCCTCACTCATCTGTATATCAAGTTCTTTTCCCCAGCTTGGGAAGTTTTCTGCCATTACTTCTGTGAACAGTTTTTTTTTTATGTCTTTTGCATGCTCTCCTGTTTCTTCATTGGTTCCAGTCAGTCTTATGTTACTGTTCTTTGAATCATCAGGTAGCTGCTAGATTGATTTCTTGTGATCCCTTACTAATTTTAAGAAATTTTTCTTCTCCTGGTCACTAATTGCAGTCCTATCTTCTAGATCTGAAATTCTGTCTTCACATTGACTCATTTGTTGCTTAAATTTTTAATGTAGTTTTTAATCTCCTGTAAATCTGTTTGCATCTGTTTTATGGATTCCATTTGTTCCTATGTTGAGATTCCATCATAATCTTTAGCTCCTCTAATTTTTTTACCTGTGTCTGCTCTAGATTTATTATTATGTCTTGCACTATGGACACAATCTCTGTTGTTATTTGAAAAATTATATCTGATTTCATTTTTTTACAGATTCTCTTGTTGCCAGTTGAGGGAGACCAGTCGCTTGAGTATCAGATTGTTCCATGTCATTGTCCTTGGGGGTTACCTTAGGTGATGTGGAAGCCTGCTTTTGAGACTTGTTAAGTGTCTTCTCATTTCAACAGATGAAGCCTGCTGACACCTTTGTTGAGGCTACTTTTTGCTTACCCAGTGATCTTCAATTCTCAGCAAGCCACTGAATGGCCTTTTCTCTGCTGCTTACCACTGCAACAATTCCTGGTTTTAGAGTAATGGCCTTCTGGATCCATGCACCACTCTGTTTTCCATGGGGGGTTTTGGCTCAGGCATATGCACACTTGGGATGGTATCTAGGTGTCCCTCTGCCTAAGGTCTTCCCTCCCATGTAGCTTTTGTCTGGCAGGGCCTTTGGCTTGGAGATGTGCAACCCCGTCACTGATGTCTAAGTGGGCTTCTGGCTAAGGTCTGCACACTCTGAGGGAGGGAATCTAGGCAGGCCTCTGGCTGTTGCTTGTGTGCCTGTGCAGCTCTTTTCCAGGTGGACCTTTGGCTGTGTCCTCTGGGTGCAAATGGCTGGGATTAACGGGGGTTCTCTGGCTTGGACCTTCTCATGGTTTTACACTGGTTCACACTGGCTTCTTAAAATCCATATACTTTTTAATTCCTTTGCTCATATTGTTGCATCAGCTAGGGATTCTGATATGTTGTCAATAGGAATATAGAAAGGAAGTATTACTGCCTTTTTTATCTTGGAAAGAAAGCTTCCTCTTTCTATTAAGTGTGATGTTAGGTATTTTTTTATAGTGACATATTAATTTCTAGTTATGATATTTGTTTTGTGTCTTGAGCCTGTTTTACTTGACTCCTAGCATGCTATGCAATTTTTTGTTGAATATGGAAATGTTTTTTCAGTTAATAGGAATGAGGATAATTGGGCTTTAGTATAAGGCATAATTTTTTCAGGTGAGGCAATCGACTCTCTATAGTTTGCTGTAAATTTATTTGTAAAAGGTTTGACTATGCTCTAGTTTCCTTTTTTTCTAGATTTTCTTTGAATTTCCCTAAAAACCCCTTAAGCAAAATGTGAATCTTTCAGTTTCTCAATTATAATCTCTTGTTACCATAATGGAGACCTGTTTTATATGTTGGTTAGATATCAGGAAGGGAAAATGTTCTGTAAACTTCTAATTAAATCTCAGATTTTCTGTGGGTCCAAGTCCCCAGCCTGTGACTCTCAGATGCATATGTTGAAATGTTTATTCTGTCATGTGAGAATTGAAGAATACAGGAGACTGGAGTTGCAGAATTGTCCTCTCTCTAGATCAGATAAGAATCTACCAAAGTAGTTTCTCATAAAGGATGTCCCTTGTGGAAAATATTTTAGGTGCATTTCCAAGTGATTCCTGTTTTCATTCTTCAGCCTGAAATATTAGAATGTTTTTCATTGAACTTGACCTTGAGTGCCCACTACAGCTCTTGCAGTTGGATTCCACCTAAAAGTGCATTGCCACACACTCCTTAAATCTCAAACTAATAAGTCTCAAGCAAGTGTATAACCTGGATGAAGAAATTCATCAAATTTGTCATCTAAGTGTTTTTACTAGATCCATTTGCTTCAGATAGGATGCCCTCAGGTGGAGCTTTCTGCATTCATCTCAAAAAATTTGGGGGCAGCACTTTGTTCCATGACCTCAGTTCTACGAATTTAAGAAAATTTATTTTCACTGTATTCAAGTTTTTTTTTTTCCCCAAGACTAGGAGTGATGACTTGCAAGCTCTACATGTTGGATCTAAAGTTGAAAGTCCCCAAATTGTTTATTCCAGAGCTTTATTATTTCCAAGACTGATTTCTTTTAATGCCTTTTCTGAGTCTATTATGATGGTCCTTATTCTTTCAATATAGGGATTTATTGATTGATTTTTTAAATATTAAAGCAAACTTTCAGTCACAAGCCTGAACTACTCTGATCATTATGTATTGGTCCCTTATTTTCCATATTCGCTAATATCTACAGATTTGCTAATATTTATGTAGGATTTCTTATTTGTACTTAATGGAAGAGGTGGACCCCTAAATTCATTTCCTTCAAAGTAGTTATCATATAATGTTATGTTTTATTTTCATAGGTATTTTGTGACTCTTTTCTCTGTGTATCCTCTAGAAGAATGTGTGTAAAATTACTCTTATCTTTTACCAAATTATTTAGAGGAATTCATTTGGGAATTAAGCATATGTTGACTGACAGATTAAATTTCTTTAAAAGATAAAGAATTTTTAGATTCTTAGGGCTGGAAATTTAGCTCAGTGGCGCCATGTCTGCCTCACAAGCACAAGGTTCTGAATTCAATCCCTGGTACTGGAAAAAATTAAGATTTTTATTCTTTTATCCATTTTTATAAATTACACTTTTCAAGAAATTTCCTTAATTTATAAATATTTCCAATTTAGTGACATTTTTTGTTTGTAATATACTTTGATATTTTTCACTGTGTACTACATCTGAAGTACCATTGTTTTTTCCTTCCTAATTTTGGAAATCTGTATTACTCTTTTTTATTTTATGAGGATGTAACAAACTATATTAACATTTTTATGGATTCATTAGTTTTCAACTTTCTGATTTTTCTCAATACACATTTTTCTATTTTACTGATATCTGCTTTATTTTCAGCAATGGTTACTTTTGGTGTGTGTCAATTCATCTGTGCCATGGTGCCAGATTTTTTATCAATTCTATTCTAGATGTTTCTATTAAGGTGCTTTTTGGAGGAAATTAACATTTAAGTCAGTAGACTTTGAATAAAGCTGACAGTGTAAGTGGACTGTATTCATCAGTAGATGTCCGTAATAAAACACAAACTGACTTCCTCTATAAGGACACAGCCAGCAACTTTGAGTAGTGGCTCCAGGTTCCAGTCCACAGTAATAGAGGCTAATTCCTAAAATCTGTTTCTCTCTACACATCCATTTCTTTCTCCATATGGACTCACTAATATGCAGAGATGTTCCTGAGTTATAATGATTCACCTTACATTTTTTTCAACTTTAGAATGATACAAAAGCAATATGCATTCAAAAGAAATTCAAGTTTTGATTTTGAACTTTGGTCTTTTCTAAGGATAGGACTTCTTTTACAATTGCAGTGAGGCATTTGTGAGTTTTCAGCCTATTATACCTCCAAAAGAGTAGACCACAAATATTTGGTATACTATGTTGCTAAGCTATCATATCCAGGTTAAGTGTATTAAATGCATTTTAACTTAATGATATTTTCTGCATATAATGGGTACCTGGAGTATAATCCCATTGCTAGGTGAGGGTCATTTGCACATGTGTCTCCCTGGGAATCTGCCCTTTTACACCCTGTGTACATTGGCTGCCCTGTATTGTGATTATTGTCACAAGGAAACTGTCAGTATCTCTGTTGGCTTCTCTGTCTCTTAGGATTGCTCTTTACTCATCTTCTAAGTTTTCCCTTCGGTGTTGCTTTAGATTTGGCCCCTTGCCCCAGGAAAGAAGCAGGATGTAAATGTCAGACACCCTCCAAAGAGCTTCCTGACTGGAACTAACCACCTATGTCTTAGATGCTCCAGACCTTGTTGATACTTTTGGTGTCTTTCCTAGTTATTTCTGTTAGAAGTAAAATATTACTTTGTAGTCAAAAATTGTGTTTTTAGTACACATCATTCCCTCAGTACCTATGACATAGGTGGCATTGTTCTTAATGAATAAAATGAAGCTCAGTATGATTAAACTTTTATACAGAGTGTATTCTATCTGGAATTCAAACCTAGTTGTATCTGGCTGCAAAATATTGGCTCTCTGCCACACTGAGTCTGAGAAACCAAGTTAGAGATACATGTGCACTACCCAGTGAGTAATGGGAAGCTTGTATGAAAACAAAAATTCAAGCAAATAATTGGTAAGTATTCAATGTACATTGTAACATTTAATCAAATATCAATCCTTTAAAATGTACCAGTGCTGTTAATCTCATCTTACAGATGAGAAAATTGAAGTTCTGAGAGGTAAATTATAACTTAAATGCAATACTAGACAAGTAGCAGTGACAAAAACTTGCAATGCAATTTTCAATATTTATAAATTTTCTTTGATGTAAAACCTTTTAGGTATTATTTTCTTAAAATGATTGTATCCTTTTACATAAAACATAATTTTACTCATTAGTAAAAAATATTGAATACAAATTTTATGTGGCAGCTTAAAGTGCTGCTTCTAGGACTCTTTATTGGTGAACATGCTTTGTACTTGATGAGAGTGTACTTGATTGAAATAATGGTTCTTCAGGGCTTCAAAGACTGTTTTGCATTTTGAAATTTAATACAACTTCTGAAAGATCCATAGACCAATCTTCAGTTATAAGACTATGACAATCATAATGCTAACAATTGATAGCCACTGAGTCTGACAACAAGTATGAAGACTATTATTTTCCTTGTTTATAATTTTCCTTCTTTTAAAATTGTTTTTTCTGATGTGGTCTTAATTTCTATTTGTATGAGTACCTAATTCTTTGGTTCATTTTAATTGCATTTCTCCATTGTGTAAGAGGCCACCACACTCTCTGTTTTAACCTAACTCATTAATCTGACAGATAAAAAGAAAGTATTTTTCTGCCACTGAAAACATTAGTAAATATTTGTTGATTGCCTAAAAGAAGTCATTCACTATGTTAAGTAAATAATAGGCTTACTCTGAAATTGAATACACAATTTTAAAAATCTATCCATGATTTAATATATAGCAAAATATATAAATGTAAAGATAGATAATTTGTGCTATTTTAAGCCACTATACACAAAATAACAGATTCAAATAATGAACATATTAGTATCCTGTGGCTACTGTAATAAATTGCTATAAACTAAGTTGCTTAAAATAAAATATGTTTATTAACAATTCTGAAGATAAAGCCTGAGTTATGTCTTACTGGACTAAAACTCATCTGTCATAAGTGCTGAATCCATTCTTAAATCTTTAAGCTGTGTGCTAGTCAGCTTTCCCTTACTGTGACAAAATAACCAGAGGGAGCCACTTTCAAGAAGGCAAGAAATTTTCTGGCTGACAGTTTCAGAAGTTTCGCTCCATGATCAAAGGATTGCCTTTGGGCCTGTGTTGAGGCAGCACATCATGGTGGGAGTGTGTGACAGAGGAAGCTCCTCACAGTGGAGTGACCAGGAAGCAAACAGAGAAGAAGATGGATTGGGGTCTCAAAGGCCCCTTCAACGTCATGCCTCCCATCTCCTAAAGTTTCCCAACCTCTCTATAGCACCAAGAGCTGGAGACCAAGGCAGCACGTGGTCCTGGAAAAGACATTTATGATCCAAAGGAAAACATGGAATCCATTTCTTACCTTTTTCAGCTTATAGACATTGCTTGAATTCCTTGGCTTCTGGCTCCATCCTCTGACTTTAAAATCAGTGGTGCAGCATCTTCAAATGCCTCTCAGATGCCGAGTGCCTGATTCTGGCATCCTGTCTCCTCTTGCTTTCACATCCTGGCTCCTACTAATAACCCCAGTAAAGACATTAGGCCTATTAGATCTACTGGGATAAACCAACATAATTCCTTCATCCCAAAGTCCTTAATTGAATCACATAAAAATTGCTTTTCCCTGTAAAGTGAAACTTTTCTGGTTCCGGGGATCAGAATGAAAACATCTTGGAGTGGGAGGGGGTAGAGGCATCATATTGAGATAAAAGATACTGACATCAATTTCTGGAACCATGAAAACTTCAATAAAATTATTTTCCCTCTGAAGCAATTCAAATGCAAGCCAGACAGGTAAAATTGGTAATTTCAAAACACAAGCTAGGAAAAAAAAAAAAGCCACAGAAAGCCTGAAAATCATCCATCAATAGAAGAAACTAAAAGTTGGTGAGACACTGAAGTATGAACTTGAAGCTACCTAAGTTTCTGCTCCTCTCCTTCCCAGCTTAGTGAGGCAGAAACTAAAAGCCAGCAGCACCACACACAGTGCAAGATCTTCTTGCTTTTGGAACTCTTAAAAGCACAATCCCCTGAGCATAGTCCATATGTTGGCCCAGTTGAAGTTGCCTAGGAAATCAGAGTGTGGTGGTTACTTCAGCTGCCTGAAAGCACAGCTCAGATGTGTGAGAGGGAGGAGCGTGGGAACTTTCCCTCAGGAAATCTGCACATGCCAGAAACATTTCAACTCTCTCAGGTTGTCATTTTCCTGCTAGAAACAACATAGGAACCTTTTAGCAGCTTCAATATATTCCTAGAGATCTTCAAGTCAGAGACTCTTTGCGTGCTTAGGAAAGACCTTAGGAAGCAGACAACAGCCACTTACCTCTAGCTTACTTTGAGGACACATACAAGCAAAAGTGACAGCAAATTTCTCTCTCAAGTTTTTGAGTTGTGTCTTTTCACACAGATCCACTTAGAAAATAGAAAGAAGACCTACATATACAACAATTAGGAAGATCTTATAATCTTATAAGATCTTATAATATATTTAATCCTATCACTTGGGTGGTTGAAACAGGAGGATTGTAAGTTCAAGGTGAGCCTGGGTGACACAGTAAGACTCTCTCTCAAAACATACGTAAGCAAAACCATCAACATTTGGTCACTGAAAGCTGGAAACATAAACATGTGTTTTAGAAGCCAGCCTTAGAATAGAAGCAAGAAATTAAGGAGGAAATGCTCCCGAAGAACTTAGTATGCTTGCAGTGACTTGTATCCTTGAAATTATTAGACAATCTAGACACTGCATATCATCTCTGAACCTTACTGGGCAGTTCAGTTTGCCTTGTCATCTCAAAAACAAAGGAATTTCCAGATATTGAACAGCAGATATGAAGGTCTTGAGATGTGAGAAAGCCCAATGGCATGGGAAATGCTTTTTATGATTAGAACAAAAGATTAAAGGTAGGAGACGGTATTGACTATAATGAGTTTTAAATGCAATAACAAAATATTTGAACTTTATTCTAAAGGCTAAAAAGTAACTAAAAATGACTGAAAGGGCGGAATGACAAAATCAAGTGATTTTTTCTTCTTGTTATTGTTATTCCCCAGAAAAATTCATTCTCTGAATGAGACTAGACTAGAAGCAAAACCAAAACAGGAATATAAGATAGCATCCTACATTGCAATAAATCATATAAATGAAGGAAATAAAGACCAAAGTTGGAGGCAGTAAGACATTGAAAATAGATTTTAAAGTCTATGAGTAATAGGCTATGAGAGCCTATGGGTGATATGATTATATCACCCATAGGAATTGGTAAGTAAGAAGAGAAAGAAGACTCTATTATCTTAGGCAACCCAGTGGACAGGGATGCATTTTTTGACTCAGGGAATATGAGAAGGAGTATGACTGGGAAAACAGGAATGAACAAGCAAGTTAAAATTTGGAAATGCAGAGTTTGAGTTACACATAAGACAACTAATGAGTCTTGGAAACAAAGTTGTGGAGGATTTGGAGTTTGGAGAGACATAGACTTAAAAATAATATCTGAAGATAATAGCCAAAGCCATGCTTCTGAGTGAGGTCACCCAGAAGAAAGTAAACAGTGCAGGGACAGGAAGGTGGGGAAGTGTCCTGGGGATAAAATCTCCAAAGCATGGCGAAAAAAATAGGATATGTGACAGTAAAGCAGCCAAGAAAAGCCAAGAAATCAGAGATTTGAGAGAACAGTGGTCAGCTGGTCAACTGCTTCATAGGCCTGAAGTATTGCAAAGGCATAACCTTTTCACTTCCTCAACCAAGAAAATGTAATCAGTGACTTTTTGAAATTGTTTCAAAGCTATAGGAAAGAGAAGCTAGAATGGAAAGTTAGAAAGAGAAGAGATCTACACCATAAATGAAAAACACAGAACATTTTATTTGTTAGTTTAGGAGAAAGAAGACACTCCCACATATTTAAAAACTTATTTTTACGTAGGGACAATTAGTACTTTAATATTTTTCATTGAGAAGGAATGGTAGTAGAAGGGTAGATCCAACAGGAAGAAGAGAAGAAAAAACTTACTGTAAAATGGTTCCTTTAGTGCGTGAATGATGTGAATTATCTCCTGGGGAGAAGTAGGAAGGTAGAGCATTTATAAAGAATAAGTAAATGGGTGTAGCCATCAGTGCTAGGATAAGGTGAAAGTGTGAGACACTTGAGAAGGAGGCCAGGAGAGAGCAGGGTAGGGGAGCTGTGTTGAACTTCAATGAGTTTACAGATAAAGTACTCATTAAGTGTCCTGTGTTTGAATATTTCTCTCTAGAAATGTTTAGCAGTTCAAGTGTAGGGAAGGAATAAAAGTTAGAGACATCCAGAATCAATTTCAAATTCTAGGTGGAGGTTCAGGGATTGCATCCTCACTTGGCCTGCCTCAAGCCAACCAGTGAGGACTTGTTTGCTGAGCAGGCACTCCGCAATATCCACACAGTACCCCTCCCTACTCTCAGGCTTTCTGATTGTGCCAGTTCTCGGATCCACTCTGCAAAGGCACAGGTAGTCAAAAGTTCATTTTTCTGAGCTCCAGAAGATAGAACAGAAGTGAACAACTGCAATAAAGGTACATCAGATCTCCATAGTTGATAACTTGGAGAGATCACCATATTTCATCAGAACTTTGAATATCTTCAGAGAAAGGGCCGAGAGAACTTGGAGTAGAACCTTGAAGAGTTCAACCCTGCAGAAGGTCAGGTAGCTCAATTTGAGCCTCACAGCCTGAATTCAGCCTGAAGCTCAGGGATCAGCCATCAGTTATCTGACACTAAAGAACTTAGTTCTACACATGGCTGCATACATTGTCTATTATGATAACAGAAATATAGTCTGAAAGAGGCCCTTCAAATTCTTTTTCTTCTTTCTTTTCCTCATTCCACTCTGCAAATTCATTCTTTTTTCTGTTTTCTTTTTGCAACTCAGTCTCTTGCTCCCCCATATTATTCTTATCACCCTTTCTGTTCCTGTTCCTGCCTTAACTCAGATTTCTTCTTTTATTGTTTTTTCTTCTTTCTTTATTTTCTTTTCTTTTCTCCTTTTCATTCACTCAAGGGTCAATAGTTTCAAAGGAAAGTGAGCTCCTGTTACTGTTAAGTTGTTATATTCTTGTCCTTATTCTGGCACTCTGTCTTTCCCTCTTGTCTTCAACAGTTTCTTAAAGTTTGTGTCTTCTGGCTTCACTTGAAACTTTCTCCAATTCTTTTACCTATCTACTCCTCTTGGATTAATTCTGTCTAAGCCCCCATCTTAAATAGCAAAGATGCTATATTGAAGACTTTTTTCACTGTAAACATATTTTGGGCTGCTCCTTGATTTTGACTTAATTCACATGGTTTAAAGGTGATAGATTAATGACTACCACAAATGGTTAATTTGTAAGTTGTGCTTGATCCTTTTGTGTTGCTGATTGTATCAATTGGCCTAAAGGATTGTGATTGATTTAATGAATTGTCCTTTCTGATATTATGAAAATGAGAATGTCTTTGTGTCACGAGAGACTCAAAAGCTAAAGTGCAACTATAGCAGGAAGATTTAAGTAATAACCCAGGAATTAAACCAAGGAAGACACAACAACAAAAATAAAAATGAGGAAACATTTAAGCAAGACACAAAAAAGACTTCCAGTTCACCAATGGCAAACCATAGGGCAAAAGAGGTTGAAAAGTCTGACGGTGAACCACCAAGACACACTGAACTCATAACACAGGAAGTAACAAAACAGATCAATCAGGCTCTAGAAAAATTCAAAGCAGAAATAATTTCCCAGATAACTACAGAGATGGTGAGCACAATGAAAGACATGATTAGAAATTCTAAAATAGAAACTGGAGCTCAGGACCATGCTAGAAGCCATGAAGGCCCAGCATAAGGAAGAAATGGAAACCATAAATGCCCAACATAGGAAAGAAATGGAATCCATGAAACAGATTCAAACAGATGTCCAGGAGATTAAAAACTCTATTGAAAGTTTTCACAGCAGGATAAATGAATGTAAAGGTTGAATTTCATATATAGAAGGTAAGATTGCAGTCAGTGGCCATGAAAAGAGAGGTCTCTTAAAATCAGTTAGGGATCATGAGAAATCGATCCAACAACCCCTAGATGATGCAAAGAAGAATAACATAAGACTGATAGGAATCCATGAAGTTGCAGGAGAAAATACAAATGACTTTAAAAAGCTGTTCACAGAATTAATGACAGAAAACTTCCCAAACAGAGGGGAAGAATTTGAGACTCAGATAAGTGAGGCATATAGGACCCCAACTAGCCACAATAAAAAAAAAATCTACACCTAGACACATAATAATCAAGATCCCAGAAACCCAACAGAAGAGCAAAAATACTACAAGCAGTAAGAGAAAAGAAACAAATCACATGCAAAGGAAAGCCTATCAAAATCACAGCAAACTTTTCAACACAAGCCCTTAGGTCAAGGAGAGCCTGGGGTGAGGTATTTCAAGTCCTAAGAGCAAACAACCTCCAACCTAGACTGATGTGTCCTACAAAACTCTCTTTCAAAGTGTATGGGGAAATGAGATACTTCCATGATGAAGAACACCTAAGAAACTTCATGAATACCAAACCAGCACTACAAGGCATTCTAAACAATATCTTAGAAAAAGACAATGAAGGTCACAACACCATGAGGCCAAACAGAGCAAATCAAATGGGCAAGGCAAGAAACTAAAGGAATAGGGAGAAAATTGAAAAGATTCAACAAAAGGACAATAACAGGATAATAATAAGTCAGTACATATCAGTTATAAACATCAAGGTCAATGGCTTCAATTCACCAATCAAGAGAAATAGACAGGCAGAATGGATTAAAAAGCAAAATCCAACAATATGTTGTATACAAGAAACACACCTAGTGCAAAAAGAAGCCCATAGATTGAAAGTGAAAGAATGGAAAACAGTTCTTCATGCAACAGGAGCCCAGAAAAAAGCAGGGGTAGCTATCTTATTCACAGACAAAGTAAATTTCAAAACAAAAGTAATTAAGAGAGAAAAAGAAGGTCACTACATCCTTGTAAAGAGAACAATTCAAGAGGAAGAGATGACAATCATAAATATATATGCACCAAATATTAATGCCCCCCAATTATATAAACAAATATTAAGTAACATGAAAAACCAAATAAGCATTAATGCAATTGTAGTGGGGGACATAAACATCCCACTATCACAGATAGATTATCTAGGCAAAAAATCAACAATGAACCAAGCTTTTGAACATATGGACTTAGTAGACGTCTGTAGAGTGTTCCACCCACGAAATCAGAATATACATTTTTTTTAGCTGCACCTGAGTCATTCTCTGAGATAGACCACATACTAGCTCACAGAACAAACCTGAATAAATGCAAAGCAATTGAAGTTATCCCTTGTATATTATCAGACCATAGTGCACTTAAACTGGAGATCAATAACATATGAAACCATAGGAACTTCACAAACACATGAAAATTGAAGAACACTCTCCGAACAATCAATGGATCACAGAGGAAATTAAAGAAGAAATTAGAGAGTTTTTACAAATAAATTATAATGCAAAAACATTAAACATGAATCTATGGTACACAATGAAAGCAGTTCTACATGGAAATTTCATAGCAGTGAATGCCCACACTAGGAAAACAGAGTGAGCTCAAATAACCTAATGATGAATCTTAGACTCCTAGATGAAGAAGAGCAAGAAAAACCCATAGCTTGTATAAGAGAGGAAATCATAAAGATTGGAGAAGAAATCATTGCAATGTAAACTAAGAAAATGATACAAAAAAAATCAATGAATTGATGTTATTAGGATCTTCTGTATTATTGCAGATTATTAACACCAGAGAAACTATTCAGTATTTACACATGTGTGCCTTATTTATTTCACTTAGGAGTATATCTTCAATATGTATTCATTTTCCTATGAATGAATCTATTTTCTCATTCTTTATGGCAGAGTAATATTCCATTTTATAGAAAAACCACATCTTCTTTATCCAGTTTCCAACTGATGGGCAAATAGGCTGTTTCCAAGTTTTAGCTATTACAAACTGTGCTGCTATAAACATGGGTGCACATACTTCTCTGTGATATGATTCTTTTAGTTCTCTTGGAAAGATACCCAGCAGAGGGAAGGCTGGGTCAAATGGAACCTCCAGTCCAAGCTCTTTGAGGTATCTCCATATTGATTTCCATAGTGGTTGCACCAGTCTTGCACTCCCACCAACAATGGAAAGGGTTCCTTTCTCCCCACAACCCCGCCAATATTTATTATTGGGTGATTTCTTGATAGCAGCCATTCTTTGTGGGGTGAGGCGGAATCTCAGTGTTGTTTTCATCTGCATCTCTCGAATGACCAGTGATGTGGAACATTTTTTCATATATTTACTTGCTGATTTGACTTCTTTGTCTGATAAATGTCTGTTCATTTTGGATGCCCATTTTTGAATTGGGTCTTTATATTTGTGGGGGCTGATTGATATGAGTTCTTTATATATTCTTGATAATAGTCCTTTGTCTGAGAAACAGCTGGTAAGATGTTTTTCCCAAGGTGTGGGGAAGGCAGGATCAGGAGGGGAAGGGTAATAAAGGAAAAGAAAAAAATGTGAGATAATGAAAAGATGGAAATAAAATGTTTATAGATGGGGAGGGGAGGAGGAGATGAAGGAAGGGCAGGGACAAGGGGAAAAAATGAGAACCAGACTTGTCATGTAGAGGTACAAGATCCCAACAATGAATGTAACTGTACTGTATCCCTAAAATGTAGCAATAAACTCAATTAAAGCTGAAAAAAATCAATGAATTGAAACACTGGTTTTTTCAAAAGAATAAATAAAATTGATAAACTCATGGCTAACCATGTTAAAAAAGAAAGAAAGAAAAGGCTGAGGTCCATGCAATTAGGAACAAAAAAGGTGAAGTCACAACAGATTCAGCAGAAATCCAGAGGATCACGAATACCTACTTTGAGAACCTGTACTCTAGTAAAATGGAAAACACAGAAGAAATGGACAGATTTCCAGATATGTATGAATTACCAAAGTTGAATGAAGAAGATAAAAGAATTCTAAACATCCCAATTACAATCAGTGAAATTGAAAATGTAATTAAATGTTTACCAATGAAGAAAAATCCAGTTCCTGATGGATTCGCTGCTGAATTTTACAAGATATTTCTAGAAGAACTACTGTCACTACTCTTTAAACCTGTGAATGAAATTGAAAGGGAAACAATATTTCCAAATTCATTCCTGGAAGCTAGTGTTACTTTGATTCCCAAACCAGGGGAAGACCCAACTAAAAAAGAGAACTACTGCCGGGCATGGTGGCACATGCTTGTAATCCCAGCACTTGGGAGGCTGAGGCAGGAGAATAGCTCTGAATTTGAGACCAGCCTGGGCTAAATAGTGAGTTCCAGGTCAGTCTCAACTACAAAGTGAGATCCTGTCTCAAAAACACAAGAGAGAGAGAGAGGGAGAGAGAGAGAGAGAGAGAGAGAGAGAGAGAGAGAGACAGAGAGAGACAGAGAGAGAGAGACAGAGAGAGACAGAGAGAGAAACTACAGGTGTCAATCTCCTTAATGAATATAGATAAGATATAGAAACAATTCCAGATGTACTAGGCTACCTCCTCCTCTTTAACCAAGGAGCCAACCATCCTCAGTGGAGGAAAGATAGCCTCTTTAATAAATGTGTTGGAAAAACTGGATTTCAACCTGCCAAAGATTAAAACTAGATCCATATCTTTCACCATGCACTAAACTAGAATCCAAGTGGATTAAAGACCTAAATATTAAAAAAGAGAAACTAAATTTGCTGGAACATAAGTTAGGCAGAACAATTGAAGACACTGGCATAGGAAAAGACTTTCTGAACAAATCCTCAGTAGCACAGGAACTAGTAGAAAAAATCAACAACTGGGATCTCATCTTATTAAAAAACATCTGCACTGCAAAAGAAATCATCAAGAGAACTAAAAGACAACCTACAATGTGGGAAAAAAGTTTTACCAAATGCTCCAAAGACAAAGGACTCTTATCTAGAATATATAAAGAATTCAAAACAATCAGCCCCCCCAAATATAAAGACCCAATTCAAAAATGGGAATCTGAAATGAACAGACACTTCTCAGACAAAGTAAAAGCAGCAAATAAATATATGAAAAAGTGTACCTCATCACTGGCCATTTGAGAGATGCAGATAAAAACAACACTGAGATTCCACCTCACTCCACAAAGAATGGCTGCTGTCAAGAAATCAACCAATAACTAATGTTGGCGGGGTTGTGGGGAGAAAGGAACCCTTTTCCATTATTGGTGGGAGTGCAGACTGGTGCAACCACTATAGAACTCAATATGGAGATACCTCAAAGAACTAGGATTATAGGTTCTATGTGAACCAGCCTTCCCTCTGCTGGGTATCTTTCCAAAAGAATTAAAAGAATCAAACCACAGTGATATATGCACACCCATGCTTATAGCGGTACAGTTTATAATAGCTAAAACTTGGAAACAGCCCATTTGCCCATCAGTTGGAGACTGGATCAGGAAAATGTGGTTTTTCTATAAAATGGAATACTATTTAGCCATAAAGAATGAGAAATTGGAGTCATTCATAGGAAAATGGATGCATTTCCAGGCTATACTCTTAAATGAAATAAATAAATCACACGTGTAAATACTGAATAGTTTCTCTGGTGTGAAAAACTATAATCATAAATTAGATCCTAATGATATAATTGACAATTTGAAATAGGAAGAAAAGGGCTAAAGGTATAGGTGAAGTGGGAAAGGTATGGGAAAGGAAATAATGGAAAAGAAAAAATTATGAAAAATTATGATAATATGGAAATAAAGTTTTTGTAAATAGTGAATGGAAGAGGCATGAAGGGAGGGCAGGGACAAGGTTAAAAAATGAGAACCAAGATATGTCATGTAAAGGTACAAGAGCCCAATGATGAATGTAACTGTACTGTATACCTAAAAAGTACAAATTAACTCCATGAGAAAAAAAAATTCAAATTTTAACTACACAGGTAAAAAGTTGAACCTCACATCCTCCCCATCTAAAAGGTAAAGAAACCACAATAATGACAAAGGTCTCACTTATTTTATTTTCCATTTGTGTGTCTATCACCAGTGTGAAAGTTTGCAGAATTAAGAAATTAAAAGACAAAAATGAAGACATGAACTTTTTGACCCTTCAATTATTTTCATTTAAACCCTTGTTTCTCTGCATTCCCCCACTACATTATCAGTCAGTGCTTACATTCATGCTGTGTATACTACAAGAATATTAAGGATGTAGACTGTTTTTCACATTTAATCACATATAGGATAACGTTAAATGAATTCAAAATTATGTAATTGTAGTTTGCAACATTGGCAAATGAAGTATCATACAGCCTATCTCCGCATCATAAGACTAAACTAACAACGGTTTTGAAAATAAAGAAATTTATGTCACATGATAATGAGTCTAGAGCAGTGATGGTGAACCTTTTATAGTTTTCAGTGATACAATCAACCTGCTCCAGCATGCATGCCATAGCTTTACCACCACTGGTCTAGAGGTAAATTACACAAAGTTGGTGTTAGTGGCCATAAGGATTTCACCTTCTTTTCACTTCTCTGTGATTCCAACTTCAGCATTTGGCTGTTCATTCTCAGGCTCATTTTGCCAAAGCAAAATAAATGCCACAGGTCAGAGCATCATGTTCCAAGAGAGCCATACCCACAAACAGGTCCAAGTTTTGACCTGTCACCATTTCTTTCTCAAGAAAGAAGGTCTTCCCTAAAATCTCATAAACTTCCCTGGGGTCCTGTTGCCAGAGGTTGATGATTTTTTTTGCTAAAGCAGAGGTTGAGGAATCAGATATCTGGCATTGTTGATCTACTCTGAAAGCAGAGCTTTTTAGGCAAAATACTGATCAGGGGTGCGCTGGTGGGTCACCAGGCTGCAGATCCCATGCCACGTGCTTAACACAGATATATTGAAAGTCAGTGCCCTTGGAACCTTTAGAAAATCACATGCCATGGCAGTTTGGTCCTGTCACTACCATCTGGAGCCAACAACCCCCCCACTCCATAACTTTCACTGGGATACCTAAGACAGGTGAAGTGGCCCAGATTCTTTTCCTCTATCAGCATCTTCTCAGTCAAAATTCTCATTGCAGTAGGTGTTCATGAAATTGTGACAACTAATCCATGCTTTAAAATGTAAAAGATAAAACCTTGACTTTCAAGAACGATTTTCAATTTGAAAGATAATTTCCTTGGTCCAGTCACAATCCTTCAGGCTGCCTTCAGTTTAGGTCAGTTTTCTGAGAGAACAGTTGCCTAGATAATCTCTGTTTAAGGTCTGGCATTGCAATGCCATTCCGTTATCTTTGCTAAATAATCAATACATCTGTTTAAAAAGTCCAAACCAGGATAGAGTTGGGTATGTCTACCTGAAATGCTTGGGACCAAAATGTTTCAGATTTTGGAATTTTTCAGACTTCGGGATATTTCCATATGTTACTGGTTACTACTGGAATCTATATAAAGTTGTAAATTTTGTAGAATTTTGGATTTTGGATGTTAATTGGATCTGCTTTTCCTTAGGACAAAGGTCCATTGGTCGTAGTAACTAAAGCACCAAAACTCCAAAGTGTAGGAATAGGGATATAGGTAAGAACTTTATGTGTTCTACTACTATCCTTTTATGTACACATTCCTTCTAAGGGAATTAATCAACTATTTTTTCCTAAATGTAATAAAAAATTAATCCATTTTATGTAAATACTCTTTTTCTGTACTAGCTTCATTACGCTCATGATCAAATACAGTATGTATTTGAGCTAAAATCCTATACTCCCCTCCTTAGCCATAACTATGAGTGTTGTGTTTTTTTCCAAATTCATCAACACATTTTAAGTAGTGACAGGATAAAAGCCGTATTTTATGTAAGTTGTAAACATCTACACAGAGCAAAGTATCTGGAACACAGGGATGTTTGCTCAAACGGTGTTTATGTGAAGTGGAAGAGGGCACTAATAATGCCTCACTAGTCTGAGTGAAGAAATTAGACATAAGATTTATTCATAACACCACAGCTCTATCGAAGATGTTTCCAAATATAGCCACTAGGTCTAGGTACTTATCCAGCCAACCTGGAAGAAAGCACTTAGCAGAGTGCAAGATGTAAGTGCCTTACCCTGAGAGAAAAAGCAATTGCCTTTTTCGTTTGCAAATATGGGATCTAAGGAGAAAGTTTTTCAAAAAAAAAGAAAAACTCCCTTCGTATGTTGTTTTTAATCAGTGTCTTTATTTAACCTGGCATGTGTAACTGGTTTCAGTAAGGGATTGATTAAAAAGCTCATTAAAAAATACATTAATTCTCTCCTAGATATAAAACCATGGAAAGAAAACTGTCAAGATAGTGGAGACATCATGGAGTTAGTTCCATAGAAATGCCCTAAGATTCCTCAAACTGGGTGCCTTCAGTTATAGAAATTTATTGTCTTATGGTTCTGGAGGCTGGAAGTATGAGATCAATGTGTCAGATATGCTGGTTCCATTTGATGAAGTATGTGAGGGAGTATCTCTTCCACACCTTTCTTGTTGGTTTATTGGCAATGTTTGGAATATTTTTAGCTTAAAGATGCATTGCCCTGGTTGACTGGTATAGGTCCAAGTCCCTCTTTTATAAGAATACTGGTCATGTAAGAGTAGGGCCTATCTTAACACTCTCATCTGAGTCTGCTCAGTATGCTAGAGGCCCTATGCTTTGGGGAGTATGATTAAAGCTATAACAATCTCAGCCTAGTACTCAGCATGCACTTTATTATTTGTTCTTGGGGGGAAAACTTTAACTGATTAGTTTCTCTTTTTTTGAAAAAAATTCCCCAGTTGACCTTTATAATAGTTTTATTAATATCTAGCTTTATATCTTTGTACCTTACAAACACCACTCTGTTACCTTATGACCCCAACCAGGTAGAATGCTGCAGCTTGAAAGAGAGACAGAGGTAGACATGGAAGGCCATCAGAGGAGGGAGGAAGTCCCATGCACCTGCAGACAGCACAGCTGGCTGGTGGCAGAGATTTTTCAGATGAGAGGTGCTCAGGAGGGTGAGAAAGGCAGCCTACTCTTTGGTGTTTGTTTATAGAAGGCCAAAGAGACCTAGCTGTCAAATGCCCCATTTGTGTATACAGTACCTAAGTAACTGAGTCACCATCGGGAGGAACCATTGGCTGTTACCCCAGGGAGTTTCCCAGCCTGTAGTACCTGGTAGTAATAGCTGCCTTGCACTGACCTTTTGCTGTCAATCAGATGCTATACCAAGGTGCTGCCTTGCATAATTACAGCCTTTGCTCCTTCATAGACCTATGAAAGAATGAGTTTTAGGTAACCACCTGTCTTTTCAGCACTAGTTAATGATGGAAAAAGTTTGAGACCTTGTCCTTTGATAGAGCTCAAGGTTTCAGTGTTTGACCATTCTGTTGCCCTTGGAACAAAGACATGCTCTCTGTTCTCTGGTCCCACACAGATCCATCAGAGCAGAAGGAACACAGAACTCAACTACAGTCAGTCTGCACTGGTAAGCTGGGTGACTTTGTAGAGACCATGAGCATGTCACAGGTCAGAAACCTCAGTGCAGTTGCTGAGCATGCTCCCCCATTGCTCATATTGTGGGATTCAGAGACAGGTGCCACAGCACACATCACTGAACACTCATGAGCTCTAATCTTAGAGGAAGATACACCTCTAGTCTTCTTCCACACCTTTACCTACACCCCAGTATGCTAGGAAATTTAGAACCCATTCTTATTGCACTATATCCTCAGTTGTAATCATATTTTTTTTATTTGATCCCTCCCTTTCTTAGCTTCCAAAGCTCATTCCCTTCCCCACATCCAGGCCCTCTCTTTTCCTGCTACAAAATACAAGGCAGTCAGGCTTCATTGGACTGCACTTTAATGTAGCAGGATCATTGATTATACAAGTGCAGTTTAGGGAATAAGATTTGTTAGTTAACTTCTGCTTTCTGAGACTGGTTTGGTGATTAAACTCTCAGCAGTTTTCAAAAAGCTTTAGGGAAATGTGCACCCACAGCAGCATCTGTGTTTGTGCGTGTGCGTGCGAGCACGGGTGTGTGTGTGTGTGTGTGTGTGTGTGTGTGTGCATTTAACATGTATACTTCAACTGATAGAAATAAGAGTTACTTTATTATTTTCTAGATCAGGACACCCAGCTCTATTTTAGCAGCATAACAGAAAAGCCAGTATGGCCATTCCTGTAAGTAAAACTAAACAAATGTGAACATTTTTCTCCTGTCCCTGGATGTATCATCTATATGATTTTATAAGTAAACATTATTAGGAAAAACAAATATTTTTATGACATAACTAGAACTTCTGAACTTAGTAAAATACCAAATAAGGTAATCATATTATCTAATCATAAGTCACTTGACTCCACAAGAGGGCTAAAGAGGACTACTTGGCGATGGTTATGACACAACAGATATGGCTACTTTAGTAAACTTTCTCATCCTTCTCTGAAAATAAAACATCCTTAGGGGAAGAACAGCAGTGCTAGGTTGCATGTTTACAAGATTCTGGCTGCTAGGGATGTGAACTGAAATATACCGCTTTAGGCCCTCGAAACACCTGAGTCTATTGGTCTGAAATTCAAAAGCCCTAATTCAAAGGTTTGCATTAGCTAATTTTACCCTGACTACTGCCAAAATACCATGGCTGAAATGTACCACATATTCAGAACATGCTCCACAAATGTACTGCCAAAAATTATTTTGCAAACTAAACACAGATGAAGAAATAAAACAGCCTACACTCAGAAACCTCTTCATTTTCCGCTCCTCTTCCTCTCTGTGCTGAGAACCAGACTTTTTTAGCAGTATCATGAGTCACTGCTCATCATTATATACCTGGAGACACATCTGAAATGGTAGAGGAGAAGGCATAAGAAAAAGACTTTCCACCTTCCTTCCAGAAGCCCGGCTGTGTGGACAGAGCCTCCCGTGGGAGCTGCAACAAACTAAAGCAGCAGTCTGGGCCAATGGAGATCATCCCTCATGGAATTCATGGTGGATCAGCCCACAACTCTTCGCTCTGGAGAGAATCTGTGCCTTTTCCTCTTTCCAATTGAGATTGGATAAGCATTCTTTTATTTCTTTTTTCATTTTGTTATTATAATTTTAATTTCTACTAATCAATTTCTTTTCTCATTGAGTTTATTGGTACATTTTAGGTATACAGTACAGTTGCATTCATCTTTGGGATCTTGTACCTTTACATGACAGACCTTGCTTCTCATTTTTCCCCTTAGCCCTGCCCTCCTTTCACCCCCTTCTCCCTTCCCTATTTACAAATACTTTATTTCCATTTTTTCATTTTCTAATATTGTTTCTTTTCCATTTTCAATGGTAGCTGTATACATACAATGCTATCTTCAGCTGTTGAATTCTTTACTTGGGTGGGGGCTGTTTTTCTCAAAATCTTTCTTTATGGCTGCCCCACCTATATTCTCTACGCTGTGGCTCCTCTGTCTTAAAGCCTGGTAGTATCCCAATATGGCAAATAATTTTCTCTCTGGGTATTACCTCTGCTTAACATATTTAGATAATATAATTCTCTGTGCAATTCTCAGGCACCTTTCAGAAGTTACAGTGGCTATATCTTTTGCCTAATATAACTAATTTTTTGCTTCATAATTTTCACAACCACATGTCAAAATGATATTTTCAAAATACTTCTCAGTCAGAAGTGGAATCAATAAAAAATGCTGTGATTACAAAACATTTAGTGCCTTTGATCAGTGAAGATTTTCCTCAAATTCCTTCTCTCCTACACTAGCTAAATCCACGGTGCTCAGGGACAGGGCTGTATAAATTAGGTACACCTATCCTCGCTCCCACAAAACCATGGTTGAGTAAATAATTTTGAATAACTACAGTTAAAGGTTGTCCTTGAATAAGTACTGGATTTGGAGTAGAAAAAAATTCAAGACAATTCAAGAACACATACTAGTTATACTTGTAAAATCATCTAGTCTCTAAGAGTCTCAATTTTATCCCTGTAAGATGTTTGTGGCTTTACTTGCCAGCATAAGGACCCAAAGAGACCCGAGAGTCCCTTATCACAGCGCAGTGCTTTGTAAAAATAACCATATCTCTCTTATGTTGCCTGGACCCAAGAGAGCATCACCATTTTGTAGTCATTGTTTTGTCTTGAGAAATTGTTGGCTTACTACACTAAAACAGGCAATGTCTTGGTAGAATTAATAAGCAGTTTTGTAAATACAAAGATCATCACCAATCCATCATCTGCACTACAGGAACTCTGTCTCCTTTTGTCGGAATGTTGATCCACCCATCCCTATGACAATAGACCCTTTGTTGGCTGGTGGCTGTGACAAGGATGCTGTCTTTGGCAGAGAGAAAGACCATACACACATAGCCAACTGACCTACTGCAGGATCAGATGCTGGGCCATGGGCTTACTACAACTATAAAACTAACCAAATTAGATAGACCTCTTGAAATTCATACTCCATTTCTATAAGACATGCAAAGATCTCACTCCATATGAATTTCTAGCATTTCTTGACTACTTGAGCAGAATATCCATTACAATGATAGTGTTTAGGGTGAAAGAATAACACAGTCTGTACACATACACACAGAACTCTCATGTCTACATGAAACCCAACTCTATCTTCCTGAGATCTGTCACAAATTCTCATTTGACGGGAGTTACCTCTGGGAGATGAGTTAGCCTTGTCATTAATAGCACACGATTTTGCAATCAAATATCCTAACTGCCATTTTCCAGCCTTATGATCTTAGAGCTGCTGTATCACTCCCTATGTGTGCTAGGTTCTTTCTCTGTGCAATGCATAGAGGAATACCTGTTTCACAGTTCTTTGTGAGGAGGAAATGAGATGCATTACAAGCATAGAACAGTGTCTAGCACACACTGTACTAAGTGCTCAGTGAACTGCGGATTTTATTGTTCACTTTGAGTTAACTTGGGGAGACATATAGAAGTTAATAGATTCCTTTCCGTTATCCAGCACTAACACTTCTTCTGGCCTTCTAGCAACCTGCCATTGAAAACGTGCTCTTTATATTCTAAATTGAGAGGGAGAAAATTCCACACGATCCAAATTATTCTGTGCCATTAAAGCACTTATGTTCTAAATGATGGGCAATCAAATCTCACTCTTCAAAGACTCAGTGGATCGTTAAAAAAGCCTCCATTCTTTCTGAACCTGAATGCTCCCTAGCAGATAGTGCTGCCAGTGATACAGTGTCCTTCCTGCGATGAGCAAGGATGGCTTAATAGTGCCTTACCTTCGCAGAGCAATTTCCGCCTTAGTTAAGAATGTGTGCTCAGAAGTCAAATTACGCAGGTTAGATTCCAGCTCCTGCATTTACTCGCTATTTAACCTTGGCTAAATTATTGAAGCTCTTATTCTCAGCTTCCCCAGCAGTGAAATGGAGAGAGGAGCACTTTTTTCCTGAATTCGTTGCTATAAGTCTTCAGTAAGAGAGTGAGATGATACATAGAAATCTTTGAGCCATACCCGGCACATAGCTTTATATTAATTTTATTATCAGTTGTAATACTATGTATGTGTGAGTCTATTTATTTTATGCCCCATTCATAGCATAAAATGTTACCAGGGCACGCTATTTTTACATCAAAAGAGGATAAAATAACCCCATTGTCATTTCTAAGCAAATTCTGTTAGAATTTTAGGAATTCATTGCAAAGTATGAAGAAAACAATGCAGTTCTGCAATAACAGTAGATATGTGTAGCTCCAATCCATGATACAATGTTGTTTCATTTATTTATTAAATAAATTATTATGCAGCTACAATGGGATGTGGGAGTCTGAATGTGATGTCTCTCCTTCTCTTTGATCTTGGAATGTTGCTACCACATGGAGTCGCTTCTCTACCTCTCAGCCAACAGAGCAAGGAGATACCCACATGTATGCCAACCCCTGCACATCCATCTATGTCAGTCAGATGTCCATTCTTGTGAGAAACACCTGAGGCGGGGGGAACTTATGAGGAAGAGAAGTTTATTTTAGTCCTCAGAGTTCCCAGTCCATGGTCTGTTGACTTCATCGTTTTGGCCCAGGGGCAAGCCAGCACATCATGGTTGGTTTAATACTAGTAAGCTGTTCACTCCATGGTGGACAGGAAGTGAGAGAATGAGAGGGAGAAAAGGCCCTGGTTCCCGAAATCCTTTTCTAGTATATACTTCCCAGTGACCCAACCTTCTCCCACTTGGTCCTATGTCCTGAAGGTTCCACCACCTTCCAATAGTGCCACAGGCTGGTGCCAAGCCTTCAACAAGTGGGTCTTCTGGGGACATTCCATATCCAAGCTATAGCATTATTTGTATCTGTATGAGCTACGCATGGCTCCTTGTGATGTGTCTAAGACGAATCCATTACCATACAGATCCTGCAGTCTCATATTCTTTTTCATATTTAACCTCTCAGTCCAACAGTGAGTATCCTGTCATCAATTTAATAGTTAGATTCCAATACCTACCTAGAGCAGCATCAGGATTGCTATGCCATATTTCTTTACTAGGAGTAATCCTGGGCCACGTAGTCTTTTACTCCTGTCAACTAGCAGATGGCTCTACTGATAGACTCTGCTGCTTTTGGTCTGACAGACAGTATTCATTTCTGGTCACACAGGTCAGCACCTCCCCTTGCCTCCACTTCCTTCAGTGAGCTGTTTTATATTTGTATAATGCAATTATATTATTTTCTGAAATTTGACATTTTATCCAGAGTCCTCTTATCTTTAAAATAATTTTTTTTAATTTGCACGCATTAAAGACTGAACCTTGTACTGTAGGTCTATGGATGTCAGCAGTGCATAGTGCTGCGTGTCCACCATTTCAATAACACCCAAAGTATTCTCTAAAAGATATGCACCGTGCTTCATCTATTCATCTCCACACCCTCATTTGTCGAATCCCCATTGTTGTTTTTGCACTACTGGGAATGGAGCCCAAGGAAGGACTGCAACATGCTGGGCAAGTACTTTACCACTAAAACACACCCCAGCTACTTGAAATGGTATTTTGAGGTGGAGTCTCACTAAATTACCCAGGCTGGCCCCAAACTTGCAATCCAGCCTCCAGTATACCTGGGATGACTGGTGTGTGCCATCATCTCTGCTCCACTGTTTATATAAATGTTTACTATTTAAGGTTACTTTTTCCAGCATGTTGTATAATTAGAGTCATAACACTAAGTAGATTTTTTTTCAGACTGGCTTCTTTCACAAAGAGATACATGTTATGATTTGCCCATGTCCTTCCATAGCCGATTATTTATTTCTTTTTATTGTGGAATATTATTGCATTGTATTGATATACCATAGTTAGTTTGTTCACTCTCTTATTGACAATCATCTCATTTGCTTTGAATTTTGAAGATTGTGAATGAAGCTGATATAAGCATTCATGTGCAGGTTTCTGCATGTGTATAAGTTTTCAAATCAGTTGTGTAAATATCTAGGATGGTGATTATGGATCCAGTGGAAAGATGGTGTTTATCTTTGTGACAGTTTGCCATCTATACAGGACTCTGAAGTGGCCATGCCTTCTGCATTCTATCAATGAATGGGAGTTTCCATTTCCCTCTCTTCTTGCCCTAGATTGGATTGACATTTCTTGGATTTTTAGCATGTTAAAGGAGTATCATAGTATCTCCCAATGTTAATTTGTAATTCCCTAATGATAAATGGTGTTGAATATCTTTTCATAAAAGTGCCATCTATCTATGTGTTTTTTTCTTTTTGGATGAATTATATGTTAGATCTTCCTTAATTTTTAAATAGGATTGTTCAGTGTTTTTAATCTCCAGAGTTATTGTGCATTTTGAATTCTACTCATGTCGAATATGTTTTGTAAATATTGCACTCCTGTTTGTGGTTTTCTTTCCATTATATTTATAGTACATCTTGCAGAGTAGGTTTTAATCTTAGAAAAATCCAAATTTTCAATACATTGATCATGCATTTGGTGTTGTATTTAAAAACTCATTACTGAGCCAATGTCGCCCAACTATTTTTCCTAAGAATTTTATAATTTCCACTTTACAGCAGTTCTAAGGTCTCTTTTCAGTTCATTTTTTGTGACAGATGAAATAGTTTGTGTCTAGGTTCTTTTCTTTCTTTCTTGTGGTATTAAGGACTGAACTCAGGGCCTTTGCACTGAGCTAAATCCGTATACCCTTCTTAATTTTTGTTCTAGCACACGGTCTCTCATTAAGTCACTGCATCGTCCAAGCTGGGCTCAACTTCTCAGTTCTCCTGCTTCAGCCTCCCAGAGTGCTAGGATTACAGGTGTGTACCAAGAAAGCAGTCTTCTCCTGCTCCTCCTCCTCCTCCTCACCCTTTCCTCTTCTTTCTTCTCCTTTTCATGTAGATGTGCACTTATCACAGCATCATTTGATGAAAGGGGGGTCCTCTGCATGGAATTGCCTGTGTGCCTCTGTCAAAGATTAGTGCATTATATCTATTGTGTGAGTCTTTGTCTGGGGCCTCTATTCAGTCTCATTTATCTACATGTCTGTTGTTTCTCTTACATCATGTTGTCTTAATCTTGAAAATGAGTAATGTGAATCCTTCAGTTTTCATCTCCAGTACTGTGTTGCCTATACTTGATTTTGTGATGTTCCATATAAAATATAGGATCAATTTGTTGATATCTACAAAGTAAATTGCTGATTTTGGTTTGAGTTTTTGGTAAAAAAAAATCAACTGTAAGTAATTGACATTTTAACAATATTGAGTCTTTCAATCCATGAACATGGAATAACCCTCATATTTTTGTATCTTTGTTGGATTTTTTTCTGAATTTTGTAATTTCTTGCATATAAATCTATAATTTATTAGATTTATACCTAAATACTTTGTGAGATTTGGTTTTATTGTAAATAATACTGGTCTATATTTTATTTAAAATTCTAATATTTGACCGCAAATATTTAGGAGACCAATTGACTTTTCTATATTAACCTTATATTTTTTAACCTAGTATGCACGTTTACTATTGCAAGGAGCTTTTGTTTATTTATTTTTCTTTGTTGTATTGTTTTGTTTTTTAATACCATAGCATTTTCTCCATCGGCAATAACATTAGATAAGGAGTTTTAGTTTTCCTTTTGCATTTTTTGTATCTCACGTTTCCCTATTCATTGTAATATTTAGTACTTCTAAAATGATGATTAATGTAAGTGGTTAGCTTGGATATCCTTGTATTGATCCTGATTTTAGGAGGAAAGTACCCAGCTGATTTGATAATATGATTTTTGTTTTTCATTAGTTCAAGTGAAGGAATATATTGATTTATTTTTCAAATACTGGGTCAGCCTTGTATAGTTGGGATACATTCAATTTGTCATGGTGTATAATTCTTTTTATGCATTGTTGTATTTAATTTGTTAACATTTCATTGAGGATTTTTTCATCTATATTCATGAGTGAAATTGATGTGTAGTTTTCTTTTCCTGTAAAGTTTTTATCCATTTTGATGTTAGATTAATGCTAGCCCCAGAGAATAAATATGGAAATTTCCCCTTTGCCTCTATTTTCTTGCAAAGATTGCTGAAAATTGGTATCATGTTTTGCTTAAATGCCTGGCAGATCTACCAGTGCTTTCCTTTTCAGAAAAATTCTGTTTCTATTTTGGAAAGATTATTTATTGATTCAATTTAAATAGTGGATAAAGACTTATTTAAATTACTCTCTCATCTGAATTTTAGTGTCTCTCAAGGAGCTGGTTCACTTCATCTATCAAATTTGTGTGCATAAATCATTCTTAATATTTTTTGTTATTCTTGTAAATCTGTGATATTAGAGATGTTCATTTTTCATTGCAGATATTGATCATCTGTGCCAGTAAAGTTTATTGATTTTATTGGTATTTTGAAACATTTAGTTTCCTTGATCTTCTCTGTTGACTTTAAATTTCAATTTCATTGATTCTTTTTATTCTAAATGTTATTATATTCTTTTTGTGCATTTTAAAATTGCTCTAATTTCAAAAGATCTGAATTTCTTCTTTCTAATGCATGCCTTGAGTGTTATAAATTTCCCTCTAACATGATTTTTCCTCATTCAACTCTGTATTGAATTTTTTATTTTCATTTAGTTAAAAAAGATTTAAAATTTGTTTTGAGAATTCTTTGACCCTGTTATAATTTAGAAGTTCACTTTTCAGTTTCTAAATATTTGTAAATTTCCCAGCTACCTTTTTTTGTTGTCATTTCTAATTTAACTCCATCATAGCCATAAAACATACTTTAGATGATTTCTGCTTTTTTAAATTGATTAAGGTGATTTTAAGATCTAGTTCTAAATGTGGTCTATATAGATTAATGTTCTTTGTGTCTTGAGAAGATATAGGTAGCTCTTCTATAGAGAATGCTATAAATGTCCATTGCATCAAGTAGGTTGATAGTGTTGTTTACATTAACTATATTCTTTCTATTTTTTTGTTTGCTTGATTTATCAATTAATAAGTATCTTGTACTGTCTAACTATATTTGTCTATTCCTGTCAATTATCACTATGATAATTAGTTTTTAAATTATTTTATAGTTTTTGTTTGTTTTGAAACAGAGTCCTCCTAAATAGTTCAGGCTAGCCTTGAACCCACTGTATAGCTTGGGCTCTCATTGAACTCAAGCCAGTCTTCCCACCTCAGCCTTTTGAGTGCTGGAACTATAGGTGTGTGCCACCATGCTTGGCAACTATAAGTTTTTTTGCCTCACATATTTTAATGTTCTGTATTTAGTTGCAAGCCCTTTAAAGATTAAAGTTTGTCTTCTTAGAGAATTGATCATTACCATGATGTAGTGACTCACTTAATTCCAAGTAATTTCTTAGTCCTGACATTTGCTTTGTCTAAAATTAAACATAAAAATTATAGATTTCTTTTGATTATTGACATCATGGTATATCTTTTTCTATCCTTTTACTTTTATCCTGAATCTTTATATTTAGGTTGCATGGTTGCATTTCTCTTAAATAATATAAACTCACCTTAACAACATCTTTCTTTTCTTGACATACTTTGATTATTCACATATAAAGTGATCACTTATATTATCATTTAATATGCATTTTTGCAATGATCATTTGTTCATTGCTTTTGCTAATTGATTTTTTTCCTTATTTTCTGACTTCTCTGGTCCAATTGAGCAGTTGATGAGATCCTATTTCCTCTCCTCTCAAATATACCTCCTTTTCAGAATTGTTAGTTGTATGTAGTGTTTCTGATAGAACTTTCTATCTTCAAATAGCATTACACCACTTTCTGTGAATGCAGGTATAGTGCTCTAGCTCCTCCTTTCTGCCTCTTATGATCTTGTAACCATACATTTCACTACTCCATTAATGTAAACACATGATACAGCATTGCTCTTATGACTTTAAACAATTTTATATAGTTTGATAATAATCATACAAGAATCTATTTTATGTTCATTTATTATTTATCTAATAATCTTCCCTTTTGATTTAGTGCTGAGTTTTTATTCTGAGGTGTTTTTTCCCCCCTCTAAGAAACTTGTTTGTTTGTTTGAATATTTCTTCCAAGGAAATTCAGCTGGCAATGAATTCCCTATATTTGTCCATTGCTTTTGAAGAATCATTTCACTGAACACGGAATTCTAGAATTTTTTTTCTCTTGACCCTTGAAAGATTTCACGATACTACTTCGTGCTAATCCACCTCTGCTGAGATACTTCTGCATTTCCTCTTCCTCCATGGGTGAGGAGGCTCCCCAGCCGCTGTCCCCAGCAGGTTTTCTTCAGGATTTTTTCTTTGTCCTTTATTTTCCGTAGTTTAAATATGATATTCCTCAGTGGTGTTTGTTTTTGTTGTTGTTTATCCTGCTTTGTATTCCCTGAGCTTCCTAGGCCTGGATTTAATGTTTGCAATTAAGATTGGAAAAGAATTCAATATTATTACTTTAAGTATTTCTTCTGCTGTACTTTTCTCTCTTCCTTCTCTTCCCAGCATACTAATAGTATCTCATGCCTTTTGAATTTTTCCTACAGTTTTTTAATATTTCTGATTTTAATTATTTTTCTCTTTGTACTTCACTTAAAGAATTTCTATTGAACTATATTCAAGCTCTCTGAGTTTCTCTCCTTCCTCGTATCTGTCCAGTCTACTGATGAGTCCATCAAAGGCACTACACTTTTATTTATATTGAATTGTTCTTTTATTTCTACTATTTCCTTTCGATTCATTCTTCGTGTATCCATTTCTATTTTTATATTATTCATCTCTTTTGGCATGTTCCCTCCTTGTTTCAGTAGAGTCTTTAGCATATTAAATCATAGTTGTTTTGAACTCCCAATAAGGTATTTCCAACTTTGTTGTCATACCTGAATTCATGTCCCATGCTTGCTTTGTCTCTTACACTCACTTTGTCATGATTTGAAAATTTTGTTGCTGCTGGAAGCTGGCCATGTTATAAAGAAAAATGGGAATTGGCCTGGATGTTTATATTACTATGTCTTTGGTGTGAGCATTTACACTAATCTGGCTAGGAGTTAGCTGAGTTTAATATTTGATATAGCCATATGTTCCAGAGCTATTAAGCGTCCAGGCTTTTATTTCCCCTCATGACCTTTGACTTCCCAAGAACTCTTTTGCAGAGGCTGAGTAAGGGATTTGCTGAAACATTCATTTCAATTTACAGCCATGATTTAGTTTCAGTTTATTCCCATCATATTTAGGAACCCGGATAAAGAAAGGTGAGTTACTGCTTCTACATAAATTAGATGCAACTCAACTGAACAGACCACCTGGTGCTGAAAATTAAAGTCCTTCTCTTCTTTTCACAATATTGAACTACAGGGAGAAGATTTAACTCTGATTACTCATATTCTCATTCCTAGATCTTTATAAAAACTCTTGCTCTGATAGGAAATGAAGAAAAAGGGGGTATAGGGATGTGCAACCGCAGGATTATTTAAAACTGCACCAAGCAATGAACAATGGAAAGAGAAAATTCTCTAAAGCTTTTAAACTTTTTTTTCAGTAGTGTGTATCCAATTAATCTTTGACCAATAATAGAGCAAGAAGAAGCACTAGTAGTAAGTAGTAGTGAGAATCTGTAGTAAAGAGTGAACTAAAGATCAGGCCCTGCAGTCACTTGTCCATTCCCCCTAGGAATGCTTGCCAAGTAATGTCTGCTCTCCAGGATTTCTCTGGTGTGGGATTACTAACTCATTCTGTGATACTGTGCGATCACTTTTTTTATTTTGAGTTTCAATTCCTGTAACGGCGAAACAAAGGGAACCATCTTTGCTCCTAGTCATTATTGTGAGACTCACATGAAATAGTGTCTCTGGATGTACTTTGAAAAGTATATAATAACATAGGGTTTTATTATAGAACATTTATAAATGCTATGCTTATATGGAAAAAAAGAACATTTCAGACATATTTCAGAAGCTTTGTGGGAATTATGATTTTCATTAGTTTTACCTGTTTAATTTCTTTTTTCCTCAACCCATTTTCTAAGCTGTTTTACGTCAGCTTCTCACCTAAAAGAAAGCTCAGTTTTCCTGGCTGTATTTTATGATCTATCCTTCTCACATTATTGCTTTATTTGAAAAAAGGAGAAAATTTCTTGCTAATGTCAAATATTTTTGGAAGCAAAATTTGCTGTCAGTTCAAAGTGTGGAGAGAGAAGGTGAGCCAAAGAAAGTGGCTGTGTCAAGGGTGGAACTTGGAAGAAGTGAGAATGAACTTCACTTTGCATAATTCCCTTCCTGGAAAAAAGCACAGCCTCTTCCTATCTGCAATTAATCACAGCGGCATCAAGTGTTAGACCATTCTGCTTCTACTTAGCAGAAGAGACTCCTGCTCTGTGGCACTGTCCCCTTCCTGTGACATTCTTCCTTGGTTGGCTGTGAAGGCATTGTACAGAAAAAGTGATTTATCTATATCTACTTAATTCACATGGAAAGAACTCTCCAGCCAGAATTCTGAGGCTAATTTCCAACCATTATGCTTAGTGGAGCAATATTCTGTGCTGTCCGGAGTAGATAAAACCCAGAGACTCTCTTCATGTTATGCTCAATGGATGACTGAGAAATAAATTAAGTTCTAAGCACAGCAAATGAATAGCTGCAAGGTACGGTGGTTTATCATAATCTACCGACTCTTTTTCTCCAGAACCCCAGTCACTGTGCACACTTGAATTTTGTCTTAGGAGTTAGATGGAGAATTTACTCAGTGTCTCGACTTTAAGAAAAAAGTGCTGATTTGACCTCCTGGAACCCTGTAACATATCCTCTTGTCTTTTCATTACAGTTTTTCCTATTGCACTGGAACTTAGAATGGCATGTCTTATATGTAATTAATAGTTAACAGTGTCAAATTCAAAGGGAGAAACAAAGACAGAAAATGGAAGAAAAAATATGAAACAAATGAGCCCTTCTTGGAAATACAAAAGGTAATTTTTCATATAATTTTTATCCCAGAGAGTAAAAAGTATCAGAACTTTCTAAAGCAAAGTCATGGGATAAGAAGTTGAATATGGTGTTATATGAAATAATGAAATCTGGGGAAAAGCAAAGGAGATATATATGACATAGATACATTTTATTTTTTGTTAAAAAAAAAGAGCCAAGCATGATAGTGCATGCCTCTAATCTCCACATTCTGGAAAGCTGAGGCAGAAGGCTTAAAAATCAAGGCAAGCCTGGGCAATTTAGCAACTTACAGAGCCCCTCTCTCAAAATAAAACATGAAAAGACTTGGGGTATAGCTCAATGCAAAGGCCCTGGGTTCAATCCTCAGGACCACCACCACCACCAAGAAAAAGGGAGGATCATAAATACATTCCCCCTAGTTATTTTTGATGCATTCCATTGTCTATTGGAGTCTTATAGAAAAAGAGATTAAAAGTTTTAGGATTCCAACCTTGTTTTTGTTGTGAGATTGCTGTTGAGTCAACTCTCTTTATACCATAGTAAAACAAATAATAATTTATGGGGAAAACTAACAACACTTGATTATTTCAAAAATATTAGATTTTTTGTGACCAAATAAATATTAATTCATAATATTATTAATAAAATAATGATTGGTGAAAGTAGCATAAATTAATATTTAGTGAATTTTTTAAAATAAGACATTTCAAAGGAAAAGTTTAGTATCCTTTGGCAACAAAATAATAGCTCAGAGGATGAGTCTAAAATAACACCCTTAAAATGATTGAGACAAAACAAAATGAGACCATTGTCTGAGCTATTAAAACATATACTAAAAACTGAAAATTCATTCATCTTGGTGATGTGCACACTATTTCTTTGAGATATTAGAAATGGAAAATTTTCACTTCACGTTAGTAATAGAGAAAATGTAATCAAACTAAAACTCAGACCTACTATATACATTGGAATCTAATAATGTTATCAGGCTAGAGCTTTCTTCAAAATGTTGTCTACGTTAAACACACACAAATCAAAACCAATGTCTGTTATTTGATGTGATAATTCATATTTATTTTCAGGTGCATAAGTGCCAGTTTGGACTGAATACATGGAAAAGAGCTAATAAGAGTAAGACTTATAAAATAACATCAGCTAACCAAACTAACCATCTTCAGGTGTTCACTGAAAAGATTATTTTGTGTGAATTGTGTCAATTTGCACAAAGTCCCCATGAGGTAGTATTATGTTCCCCTTTGTACAGATGAAGAAATCAATATACTCAGAGCACTTCAAAGTCCAGTGAGTTTAAGTGGCTGGGCTGGGATTTGTACATGTTGCCAGTATTATTACAGAACCTGACCCTCAGTGACTATACTGTACTCTCTGGGCCAAGCCTGAGCTATCCTGCTTGGGCATTTTGAATGGTTTCAGGATATGTTTTTGCATTAAAATAAGTCTTATCATTGGAAAAGGTATGCATCTAGGAAAATTATCCTATGTGCAAATATAACAAAAAGATCTCAAAAGTGGTTTTCCTCTGGTTGACTGTTAATTATTTAGAAAGTATATATTTCTCTTTAGATGCACTTTTGTTTTTTGCTGGACAGAACACAAGGAGCAAAAAGCACTCTGTTAGATCTGAGGATTTAATTAAGGATGGTGGATCAGCTCAAAGATAGGCAGGCACTGCTCAAAGAAAGCTCACCCTCTGGCAAGGGAGCTGGCCTCTAGCACCAGCTGCTACCAAAAGCTCCCTTCTACCTAAGAGGCCAATAGTGTGATTCTAATCAAAGGCAACTTGTCTGGATACATCTTCCTTGAAGCAAATAACATCACTGCAATTTAAGAAACACTAATAACCAGAGTGTGAAAGAGAAGCCAGAGAAACAGTGAATCTACATTTCTTTGCTAAATCACTAAAACAGTCATGCCAAATGTCTAAAGAAGTATATATTTATGGGGCCAGGGATTTAGCTCAGGGGTTCGGTGGCCTGCCTTGCAAGCACAAGGACCCAAGTTCAATCCCTGGTACCAAAACAAAAAAAGAAGTATATATTTATGGGGCCAGGGATTTAGCTCAGGGGTTCGGTGGCCTGCCTTGCAAGCACAAGGACCCAAGTTCAATCCCTGGTACCAAAACAAAAAAAGAAGTATATATTTATGATTTGTGTTTCACAGCTTCAGTAGGGAGGAAGCTAACAGGAAGCAATGTTCTCCCAGCCCTCATACACATACCTGCATCTGGATATCATGAATATTTGCTCTACCTTGGTGAAGGTTATCCAAATACAAGAGGTATAGCTAACTATTCAAAGAATTAAATTCCAAAGGGCTCTGGCATATTTTGTCTCATATTCTAGTCCTGATCCAGGGAATTGATGTAGGAGAAACAAAATATTTTGTTTCGGTGGGAAAATAAAATCAAAGGCTGAAAACAGTGCTCTATGAAGAATCATCCTTTTTCACCCCTACATTTATTCATGCACTCTTTAGTAAATATTTACTAAGCACCTTCCGTATACCTTTCACCTGCAATTCTCTCTGTGCTTGTTTTAAGAACTTCAGCTGTAGGTTCCTACCAGGATGCCCAGCTTAGCATAGACTCTGGAACTAGTACTACCATACATGGGAGCTTCCTTGAGAAGTCTGTAAAGCCTTGGTGAACACCATCTGTGAGGTTTTAACCACGCAGCTGAAGATGCACAGGAATATCTCACTGGCAAAGCAAACAGAGTATTGAACCAGACCTAAAAGTATGCTTAAAGAATTCTGTAGTCACTAGAAAGAAGGTGGGTCCAGTTGCCAGTAATAAAAGATCCAGTGAGATAAACAAATCAACCATTGAGAAGGTGTAAAAGGTGTATCAGAAATCCAACAGCAAAGAGCTCTCGGAGCAGAGAAATTATTTTAGTTTCCAGGGTACAAATTTTTAGACTTAGTCCAAAAGATAGTTTGGTTTGTAGTTCCAGGGATGCCCCAGCTAGAGAGAAAAATCAGCATAATAATCAGTAGTCTGGCTTCTGACCAGCTGAGCTTCTTCTAATGTGACTGGGTAAAATATTTGTCTAAAGAAGTCTCATCTGGCAGGTCCGAGCCCCATGGATACTTCGGAGGCAGGTCCCCAGACGTTCTGCTCCCCAGTGCTTCCTGTTTTTGCTGACATCCTATCCTTCTCGTGGCTCCTACATGTTGGGTGCTCAGTATGCTGCCACTGACAGTGTGGATCCCTGAGCAACACCAAAAAGTAAGAAAAAGCAAAAGAGAAATATAGGTAGAAACAAACAGAGCAGGGAACAGTAACAGGCTACTAGTGGCTGGGGCCTGCAGATGAGAAGCAAGATGAGTCCCTGCACCAAGTCCTTCAGGTAGGTTCCAGAATCACCATTCAGCGTGGCCCATTAGCATGACCTTGTCCTCACTTCCTCTCCATGCTTGAAACATCTCTGCTGGTTCTTCCGAGTTCCACCTTTCCAATCACCTCTGATTAATCTCAGGAGGCTTTTCTTAACCTGCAGTTCCAAATATTCTGCTATGGAATTGTACAGCCTAGCAAACCTTGAAATTATCTCACCTTTCTCCAGATGGTCCAACAGTTACTTGAGCTGCCCTTATCGGGTGCACGCTATTGCTCATATGCTATACAGAGTCTGCACATGAGATCTATGAATTGCACAACTAGAACTCAAACTGCCTCTATTTTATGCTGCTCTGCATGCTTCTGTCTTGGCAAACTCTCTTGGCTCAGAAGACGTGGCTGAACTTAGATCTACAGTATTTCTGGGCTGCCCCACACGAAGCAGCTAGTTCTCTACATCACAAGATATGACAGCAGAGACAAAGTTCACACCTGCCTTCCAACTAGCTATGATTGAACACAAATGACCCAAACCTTCTATACTGACCAATACATCTCCAAGCTATTAATAGCCTATTTTCTCCCACCCTAATACACAGACAGACACATATACACATGTGTGCTACATACACAATTATCCTCTATTATTCTCTAGTATCTGATACTAAAATTATCAAGCCATCTTATCATGACCAGTGAGTTCAATATCCTGCCACAAGAAGACTTCCTTATACATGGACTATACAGGAAATAGAAAAGGAGAAAATATTCTTATTAGGCACATTGCCAAATTTTTCTATTCCCTGAGTTTTTATAACCCTGGACCTGAATATTACCTTTGTTTTGAGGATAATAAAGACATTGCCTTTACAGAGCTTGCAGTCTAATTAGGAAGTAGATATCAATCAAATAATTAACTAAAATAAAATTGATATCACAATGAAGAAATGTGCTCCTCTCTAAATGAGAAGTAGTTGATGTGAGTAAGAACAAAGAAAGGCAACTTAGGTTGGGGAAATATATCTCTGAGATGGTGTTGGAGCTGAGAAGTGAAGGTTGGCGAGATGTTATCTAGAGGATCATAGGCCATTCCAGACAGAGTGAAGGAAGGGACAGGTCTTGGGCAAGAGATCCTGGCATAATATGCCTGTTAACATAAGGCCATGTTTCTAAGGCACGAAAAATAAGTTACTGGTGTAATAAAGCACATCAAATATTGGTTGTTTCTTTTTTCCATTTGTTTTTATCATTATCCTTTATTATTAATCAATATGAAACCACTGAATTATTTTATGGAACAAGATATTCAATTAAATTTGTATCAGATATGAGAGATATGGATATAAGAAAGATGGACACAAACTATTGAAGATAATTACTCCTAGGTATTTTCATTATGTCTTGAATGAGTAACAATACCCTAAACTGATAAGGAAAATGTAGCAGAAGATCAGAATCTGTAGAGAACACCCATTTTATACCAGAGTTTACTTGGAAGAACTTTTAAATCTTTCAACCACGTACATCAAATAGGCAATTAGGTGGTCAAGTCCAGAGTGAGAAAGAGAAGTCGAGGCTAGAGACATAAATTTGTAAGTAATTGGTACATAAAGCCAAGTGAGACTGTGGGCATAGAGGAGAGTATGCTGTGAAGCTCAAGGTTTAGGAACTTCAAGTATAAGAAACTAGGGCTGGGGACTTAGCTCAGTGGTGCCACCACCTGCTGCTCAAGCGCAAGGACCTGAGTTTGATTCCTGGTACTAATAAATAAATAAATAAATAAATAAATAAATAAATAAATAAATAAATAAATAAATAAATAAATAAATAAATAAATAAATAAATAAATAAATAAATAAATAAATAAATAAATAAATAAATAAATAAATAAATAAATAAATAAATAAATAAATAAATAAATAAATAAATAAATAAATAAATAAATAAATAAATAAATAAATAAATAAATAAATAAATAAATAAATAAATAAATAAATAAATAAATAAATAAATAAATAAATAAATAAATAAATAAATAAATAGAATAGAATAGAACAAGAAACTAGAGTTCAGGGATAGAAAGTTGAGGCTCTGAAGCACAAGTCTTTTATCTAAGTTTCTATTCTTCATGTAGTATCTGTGCAGCCTCAAGCAATTTACTTAACCTCCTAATACCACAATTCCATCCAGGATAAAAAATGGAGCTAATAATACTTATCCTTTAGGGCTTCAGGAATACCAAACACAATAACCATTGTGAAGTTCTAAGAACACTATCTAAAACACAATATGCAGTTACCAAATATTAGTTGTTTCTTTTGTTTGTTTGCTCATTACTACTAATCTCACTATCACACTATCATCACCATTACAATTTATGTGAGGCATAAAAAGTGATTCTGCAAGGAGACGGTGAAGGCACAGCCAATGAGATGATCAAAATTTGATGTCATTGAGTCCAAGAAAGGACGAGCTTCAAGAAAAACAGCACCAACAATGTAGAATTCTGTCAAGGGGTCAACTAAGATGACAACTGAAAAATGTAAGTTCCAGTTACTACCATGGAGATTTTTGGTAACTTTAGAAGTTTTTTTAAACACTTCAGCATAAGCATATTTAACATGAAAATGAAGATAAAACTTAGGAACGGAGGCAAACAGAGAAGGAAGAATATCATTAGAGATACCAGGAATGACCAGTCTCCACATCTCGGGCTAAGTCAGTGCCCCTAAGAAAGCTGGACAGCTCCTCTGCTGTGATAGGAAGGGGGGACCAGAAGATCGCAGACAGTGTTTGAGCATGAGAAGCTGAGGGAGTTCTAATGGCTTCTATGCTCTCTTCAAAAATACACACAAGAGAAAGAGAGTGTGAAAGTATGAGGTGTGTGGGGTTCGATGGGGAAACACGAGTAGTCAGATGTGAAAAAAGTTCACAGAATCCTGTAAAGGATGGGAGAATGAGCCAATATAAATGCAGTGTGACTCTTGGCTGTGGGACCATTTGAGCTTGGTCCAACTAAATACAAAGTAGAACCAATCAGTCTTTTTACGACTTTCCTATCACATCTTGGTCTCGTGATAGAATCACAAAGACAATGAATGTTTGAACTCAGTGGGGTCAGTATTTGCACAAACATGGGTGACAGTTAATAGAAGGAAAGGGCATTTGGGGTGTTCTAACAATGATGGCTGATGGAAGGAACTGGTGAAGGATGTGTAGGAGCAGTACAAGTGCCCTGATAAATCCAACAACGATATTATGACTGCTGGTCAGACAGCTGCGGGGGAGAAGGGTACAGGAGAATAGCCGGATGCTTCCATTTACAATTTTGGAAGGAAGGCCGCCACACTCAGACTGTCCCTGTCTAACAGCTTGAGTCTGTTTCTCTGCAAAGGTTCCTGCTTTACTCTCTGCTCCCATATTGGGGACATCCCGGGACCAATGATCGACCCAAACAGTCTTTGTAACTGCCAAGCTCAGCTGTCGTGATAGTATAGCCATTCTTTTTCCTGCATTTTTTTTTGCCTCTTGAGTCTTTATTTTTTCCTCCCCAACCCTATACAATTTCCATTTTTCATTCTTTAATGTTATAAGTTATCTCTCATATACAAAGACCAGTGATATTTTACCTTTTATCAACTTCCTTGAAGAAAAGTAAAGGCTTTGAGAAGCAAAGACGTAAGAAGAGAATTTTAGGTGGAAACATGGCTTTAAAATGAAGGCAGATAGGAAAAACCGTGAATACACTATTCAGGTGACGTGCAAAGCCCATGGCAGTAAAGGCTGAATTGTGGATATAGCAAAACACGGACCTGGGAAAACTAGATGACAGTGAATTAATTTGACTTTGGCATGCTATGTCTCCCTGTTTAGGCTTTCTTCTGTAAACAGTGGGGAAAACATTAAGAACTTTTTTTAGCAGAGAATGAACATGGATATAATGCTGTTTTAGAAAGACAGATATAGCCAAGTTCAGAGTGAGTTAGGGCTAACATCATGCATCGGGATTAGAGAATTAAATTTCTTTCAACAAGAACGCATCAGTTTCCTATGGATGTGTGCCATGGTCCTATGTTCTGGTCCTGCAGACATGCAGGGTGTGGACTTTAGATACAACATAGAGTAAAAGTGATATAATGCATGCTCCTTAGGCCTCTTATGATTCCAATAATGAAAGCAGTGAGGAAGGACTTTGGACAAACAGTTCCAAGATAGGACATAAGAAATATTTCAAAACAGGTAATTACTAACTTTTATGCTTCAAAAAGCACTAATACAGTTTGAAGTGGAGAATGAAGAGAAGGTCTCTCTGTATGAGTAAGAGTGAAAGCTAGAATAACAGCTCGTTTAAGTTATTATAATCGAACAACTTTGAGGCCTCTGTCACTGTTACTCTGTAGACTGGCTTTACAACTCCCAGCCCCAGAGACTGACATCAGCTTGGCACTTCAGATCAATGGTCTGAAGAGCTTAGATATGAACCACACTTCATCCTCTAAATGTTCTGACTTGAGGGAAATCAGAACTAGATGGCTGCAACGAGCTGATTCCTGCAGCAATGGGATATTGTTGACTATTGATCTCCTAGAAGACCGCATTGATGAGCTGTCCTGTTGGCAGCTAGGGAGCAGTGAAAAGGGACAACATGCGGAGATAGTGATGGCCACCGAGAGAGTAGTTATTCAGCAGTCCAGTCTCAAGGCCACCTCAAGAGATGGGAATTCTACTTCGTTTCGGTCCGGGGTTTGGGGGTAACAGCATCGCACCCTTGTAAGAGGCAGGGAGAGCTGCTGGCAAAAAGCAGAGAAGTGGTCTCCTACATCATCTTGCTCTATATACTTGGGCAGATAATTTTCTCTGACTTACCGTCCTGACCCGACCTGCAATAGAGAACAATCATCCATGGCCTTTATCATCACACTAACTAAAAAATGAGATTCTGCACGTGAAGGACTTTGAGGCCCTGCAGGGAAAAGATCTCTTCATAAAACTTCCAGAGGGAGTTTCCACTAACATTTATTTGTGCTTTCTCGGCACAGCACCCCGTTTTCCATCATGCACAATGAGTTAAATGAAACTACACATTCTCCCTGCCTATGGAAAGTTTGCTCTCAAAAAATAGTTGTAGAGGGGACACAGATATATTCACAGGGAAAGACAAAGGATATGAAAGAAGAAGAAAAAAGGAAGATTGCTTTAAATGCCCACATCTCTCATGTTCGTTTGTCATAATTTTATTTTTACCACTTATATTTCTTGTGCCTGCAAACTTTTTGTGCAGATGATTCCATGTGTAGTCGGCTATTGATCAGCAGCCTGCCCATCGAGGAGCAGCAGGACGGAAGCAGAGAGAGGCCAAGAGGCCTCTTGACAGGCATCAAGAACAAGTGCAAGGCGTAAAATCTGACCAGTTTGGAGAAATGGAAGCAAACAGGCTTTGACTGGGACAGGCCCGGGAGCAAGCTCTGACCTGACTATTGGAGTTGAGGTGGGAGGAGCAGTCTAGTCGGGTGACGGAAGTTTCTTCCTGTCTAGGAGCCAGAAAAAGCTAACAGCCTTGCACAAGCTGCAGGTCTTCGTGCCTCAGGAGCCTCTTATCTGATGTGTGACTGCAACTATTTTTCCAAGAAAATTAAAACGCCTTAGTCAGTTAACCTGAAATTCCCAACAGGGCTCTGCTTGTGGATTAGAAGTTTGTTCACCAGACTGGTGGCGTGAGAGCGAAGGCGGGCAGCCTGGTAGGGCTGGGGTTCCACTGCCACCTAGTGGCAGAATCGAGCTGCCTCCTTGCCCCTCATCACTGGGAAGAATGGGAGACCAAGAGGGAAGCAGACGCAAATGAAGTTAACTCAAGCCTCACTTGGGATTAGAAAGTCTAACTGGGTGGTTTAGTCCTGCTCGGCACCCGGGGGTGCATTTCCCACTGTTGCATTGAGTGGGAAGGCACCGCTACCCTCCTGAGAGTCTCGCACCTGCTCCTGCACTCACAGCTGCGTCCAAGCTGCTGATGGAGGAGCCAGCTCGCCCGGGAGAGGCATCAGGCTTGATCATCGGAAGAAGCCTCTTTTCCTACTTGAAGCCAGGAGCTTACTCATCTACTACAAAATAAATTCACTCTAGTCAGAGACTGTAGTCAATTCTGTGATCCATGCCACTCCCTTCATACCCATTAAGTCACTCTGAGGAAGGACATGGTCAGCAGAAGCAGGAGCTTCAGTCTTATCTGTTATAAGAAAAGAAATGTTCACTTATATGTGCTTACAGGGTGAATAAAACGAGGGTTACAGCTCACAAACCGTTCATATGCTTGAGGGGCTGGCACTCACATAAATAAGTAGCTGAAGAACAGTAGTAGAGCCTAGAATGGCTAATTTTATGTGCCAGCTTATTGGGTTGAGGCACACAGTGTTTCGCTCAAGTTAAAGTCTAGATAGTCCTGTCAAGGTTGTTATTATTTAGGTGTTATTAACACTTTAATCAGCAGGTTTACATTAAGCTAGTTGTACTCCGTTGTGAGGGTGGGCCTTATCCAATCAGTTGAAGGCTTTCAAATAAAAGACTCTGCTCCCTGGAGGAGGAGAAAGCTTTCTCTCTGCAGATAGCCTCCAGACGCCAGCTGCAGTATGAACTCTTCCCTGAGTGTCTTCCCTTTCTGACTAGTCCTGCAGATTTCAGCCTTGCCAGCTATACTTCCATATGAAATAGATAATGATGAGGTGATAGAGGATAAGTAAGTGTTTATCATATAGATAATTAATAGATGATACATAAATTACAAATAGGCAGGTAGATATCAGAGGATGATAAAGGATAGATAAAAGATAGATAGATAGACCAACCTGTATAGATATATCGTACACTCCTTGTTTGATTCTCTAGAGAACATTCATGAATAAATACAGTTTGGGGCCTGGGATTTAGCTCAGTGGCACCATACCTGCCTCACAAGCACAAGGTTCTGAGTTTGATCCCCGGTACCAAATAAATAAATAAATGCAGTTTTGAAATACAGAGCTGTTCAAAAATTCCAGCCACTCAGAGGAGAGATCTATACTTTTCTTACTAGAGGGTAGGGGCAGGTTGCATTGGAGCTAATGCTTAGGATTCTCTTATGAAGACAGATGTGCTCTGCTGAAGTTCTCCAGAAGAGCAAAGGGAAAGGAGCAGAGGTGACCTGATTGGAGACTCCATGCAAGTTGAGCGGTGTTCAGTTACTCCATTCCATGGTGCTCAGGATGGCACTGTAGACAGCAAGACTGGGTGAAGCAGATCAAGAAGGGACTTGACTCACAAAGCTTTGGCCTTTGTCCCATGCCCCAAGGTATGTGATGTCCCAGGTGTGAGGTCCTGGTGTACTATGAAGCCCAGAACGAGGAAGTCTGAGAGACTTCCAAGACTTCTTGGAATATCCTGGTGAGCCGTGTGAGGCAGACTAAATTTCATCTCAAATTCTAATAACGATTATCTATATGTGTGAAGACTCAGCAGTGGGCCACAGGGGACTTCAGGAAACGGACATGAAATGGGTCTTCTTGCTGATTTCCTCTGTTAATTGAATGAGAGACAGTATGGTGTGGTGGCTGAGAAGTTCCAGTCTGCCCCCAGCTTCCCTCATCATTGTCCCTTCTGCCTGCTGAGTCATAATGAACAACTTATTCTCATCCCAATTTCCTCACTTACCAACAGGGACTAAGAACAGTACCTGCCTCACCAGAGAGGATTAGGTGAGTCCAAGCATGCAGAAAGCTTAGCCGGGCTCTGGACACCATGTAAAGGCTCACTAAGCATTATTTATTATTGGGATAGATACTACAGCAAGACCCTAACACTGCTCACTCTGAGGTTGGCAATTATTTTTAAAAGATGAGTTTCTGATGCCAGCCAAATCCCTCTTTTTTTTTTCAAGTAGTCATGCTGCTATAGTATTGATTAGGAACATAGACTTCAGTCTTGGAAGACGAATCATTAGATTTACAATCAAGTTCTTGTTTTGCCAAAAGGAAGAAGAAAGATATTGATTCTAATGATGCTAACCAATTATCCCAGGTAGAGAGAAGTTCAGAGAACATAGCACTTCTATACATCCATGGTTACCTTATAGCTAGACTTGTTGGGCTCCCAGAGCCTCTAAAGGAATAACTGTAAGGGTCCTGAGAAAGTGGAGTTGTTAAAGGGTGGGTATAATGTATTGTTGTAATGTTATGTTTCAAAAGAAGTCACATTCTATAAAATGTTCACTATCCCAAGCTGCCTACGCTTGTCCTCAGAGCTCTAAATCTCTCTTGTGGGCTGTGGTAGGAGGTGCAGTGATCAGACGGCTAAATGATGGAGAAGGAGCCTCATAGAGAAATAAAGAGCCTGCGGCAGCCTGATACTCATTAATACATCCTGCTTGAGCCGCTGAGGCAAGAGTGAGAACAGGACAATTGTATTTGCCATCTACCTAGAAGTTTGTATCAGCAAAGCATTTTCTCCTACAGGGTTAATGCTTGTTGAATGCCCCCAAGGCACTGAAAGGTAGGTCCTGCACGGAGCGTATGATCGGTTGAGAAATTCTCATGGGCATTAATGTATGAGTTAAATATGCACTCACATGTATATCTACACTCACGTACACACACATGTGCACACAAATACATACCCCCCAAATTTAGGGCTCCTGTCTGCTGTCTGTAAGAAGAGATCTCAGATGAATCTCTTTCAGGGGAATTCCCCTAAGTTTACAACTCAGCTCCCTCTAACCCACTGGTGTTTTCATTTAGGAAGAAGTTGCAAGAGGGTGGCAAAGCTCCGAGACTTACTGGGCTACAAGGAAGGTCAGAGCCAAAGTGTGTGCACAATCATAGCAGCTGCCTTCAGCCTAGAGAACCAGTAAGATTCACTCTCCCATCTGCTTTCTTTGTTAGCTTTTAGCTTTGTGTGTGTGTGTGCAGATGATTTTCTAACATCTTATCTTGCGTAATAACAAAGTCATAGCATTCTAGGTTTAGCATCCCTCATCTGAAAATTCAAAATCCCAAATGTTCCAAAACCTAAAACATTTTAAAAACTTGTGTGATACCACAAGTAGAAACTTCCATACCTAACCTCATGTGACCAGTCACAAACAAAACACAGACAAGCAAGAATACATTATGAAATCACCTTCAGGTTATATGTATGAGGAATACATGAAACCTGAATGAAATTCCTGTTTAGACTTGGATCCCATCCCTAAGCTATCTCAATATGTAAATGTAAATATTCCAAAACAGAAAAAAACAATTGGAAGTACTTCTGGTCCCAAGCATTTTGGAAAGAGATCTTCAATCTGTGTGACCAATAACATCAGACGAGATCTATTTCCATAACTTCTTTCCAAGGAAATACATATTTTATCCTCATACCTGATATATAACTGAGAAAATTCTCTCCAGATGCCTTTGTTTTTATAAATCTCCTAATTCCTATTTCTACAAATACTGGAATCACAAAATAGATCTTGTTTCTTCTAAGTTAACCCCAGTTCCTAAATTTCTATCTGGGTGAAGTTTGGATTTTAGAAGACATTGATACTCTAGTGAAAGAAATACAGGTCTGGGTTGTATCTTTTACTGAGGTGTGGTGGAGTCCATGGAGAAAGCTAGGTTCATAAGTAGTTACAAAGAAAATTAGGACTAAAGACAAGTGCAGAATGAGATACTAGAGACCTCAGCCATGACCGTACCATGACATGACTAACTTAGGGACTGCAGGAGTCACCCAGGTCTCTAGAATTCAATTTGCTTCTCTGTAATAGGATTGAGTTAGCCTAACTCATATGTCTTGCAAAAATGTTTAAACGTAAACACTTTTTAAAATAAATTATTATGAGGAGGCCTATAATAATAATAATAAAATAATACTTTGCTACTAAAATTGGTAGACTGAGCAGCGCAGCATTCGGTTTCCTTCTTTAGAATTAAAGGATTCTTCCTAGCAGAAGACAGCTTCAGTGGTGAAACCTGCTTGAAAACTTCCTCAGCAGGAGAAAACTGCATCAGGCCAGGTCATACCTTCTTCCCACAGGGGCATCCTTCATCTAAGGATGATTCTTACAAGGGTTCAAAGCTGTGATTTCCTTGATGCAACTCATGACAATGCCAAAGGGCAACCCTACCCCAGAGCTCCCCAGAGGCTTCACGGTGCACTCAGTTGGGGGCTCCTTACAGCTGAGCCTTTTCTCTTCTTTCCCCTCCCTTCCCCCATGTTGGTCTAAGGCCGCTTTCTTCTCTCTGCTCACCCCCAATCTCAGAATATGCTTCCCAGGAACCCAGTTGTGATATTTACTAACATTTATTGCAACCCCATGATATTCCAGGATCTGTGATAAGATGCAACATCTCGTTTAGGTCCTGCCACAGTCGAGCACAAGAGAGCAGTACCTACTAAAGCTCAGAAAGTGACAGCTACTAGAAAGTAATGGCATGTTGGAAAAATCAGGCAGTCTATCAATGAAGGATGAAATAGAAGGGTTTCTGACCTTTGATATACAGGTGCCATCAGTATTGAGGTGTCCAGGAACAAGAGTTAAAATTGTTTCCCCAACACACTGGAGGGAAGTGACTGACTTGCAAAGAGTTAAGAAAATTCACAAAAGCCTAGATTCACAAAACCCTGTAAAAAGTGCCTGGCTTCATGAGAAATTTCAGGAATTTTCTGGGATCATTTTGAATATATTCACTTTTATCTTTTGTACGCATCTGTAAACAATGCATGTCCCATTTAATGCAAAGAATTGATTATTAATATTAAGTAAATATAAAGCACTTAAAATGATGCCAAGCACATAGTAATTGGTACAGAAAATTCAGAAATAATTATTATTGTCTCTGCATCATAAATTGAAGCATATAAGATGCTAAATAACACTTAAAATCCTGGGCTTTGATTCACATTTCTCCACTTCAGAATGTGAGGCAAACATAAAAGGAGAAGCGTCTGGTTGAAGTGAGGATGGTATGAGTGTCCTTAGTTGTCCACCTGGCCCAACAACTTACAAGACCATTGCAGCTCTGGGATGCAAAGATCATCTGTAAGATTTGGGCCATTCCTGCCAGGCCTCTTGGTTATGTGACCATTTATAAGATGGCTGCTCTTAGTTTGGTACACAGCTGACCACCTTGAACAAAATTCACTTCTGTTAAATTGACAGGTCTGACCTCCATCCTTGAAACCAATAAATGCACCAGCTAGCATTCTAACCTCTCACTTTATGTAACCCAGGTCAGGCCTTTTAACCATGCAAGGTAGAGAAACATGGCCAGTATTCCATCATCCCCCATCATCTCTATTAGGACTTTGCTGGCAAACTCTAGAAAAATATCATGTGATAGGTCCAGCTGCATAGATGATATCAGGCACAAAGAAGAAAATAACTCAGTTTATCAATACCTAGAAGGCTTGCCCTTTTGAAAAGTGTGAAATCTCCCCATAGATGTGAAAAAGTCTTTACCATCTGCTGCCTTGCATTTTTTCTTACTGTCAGTCTCAAGTTCCTTGACCTTGGCTTTCCAAGGGGGATTTAACACTGAACCCAAGAGCCACTACAGGAATTACTGCTAAGCTTTGCCCATCTGCCTGTGCTGAACCAAAATCTTTGCCAGCTGGAACCAGTGACCCATTATTTTTTAGATTTTCCTCTGGGTCATACAATGCTTTGCTGCCCAATGGATGCACGATCCTGCCATGCTGATGGAGGAACAGCGACAGTCCCTTCGGGCTACCTGCAGGGACCTGCACTGCCCCCCTCCATGGTAACTTCCTGGTATTTGCAGGAGTTACAGGAAGTTGACTTAGTGGAAATGACACATCATTTCAATGCAGCAAATTAGCCCTAACAGAGCCTTCATCATCATAAGTATTGGAACTCCTGCACCTGGGTGTCTCATTACAGAAGTGCAGTGAGGCATGGACACAGCACATGAAACTACACAGTAGGAAGCTGAGGGAAAGCATAAGGGACATAGGAGGCACTGAGCAGTCCCCATCAATGAGCCTGTCCACATGTACAGAAAAGTGGCAAAGCATTAAACAGTACAAGGCATAAGGTAGGAACTAGATACCCCATTAAGGCTTGGAACAGAGGGTTGGGGTGAGTCCTGGAAGGAACCCCTCAGGTGCTCAGGGGACACCACAGGCTGTTAGCTAGAAGCTATGCCTGGCCCAGGGGTTCCAGCGGGTCAAGGTCACTGTGCTAGTGGGGTGGCGTGGCGGGGAGAGCTAAAGCCAGTCCTGGCCACGGGGAAGATTCGCTCAGAGCCTTTTTTTGAATGCATTCCTCTAGGGCTTTTTTTATTTCAATGTGAAAGGCCCTGGGGAGGCCAGGATGAAAATGTGTAATAAGTTCACTGCACAGAGCTATTTGTGTCTATTCTGAGTCAGGAAGTTCATGAGGAAGAAAGAATCAATACCAAAGAGTGGCAAGGAAGAAACAGGGCCAGGCTCAAGGCTGTCATTTTCTTGCCTGGGAAGAATGTCTGTGGCCTCTGGCTTCCAGAAGTGATTTACAAAACAAACCCACTTTGACTACAGATTAGTGTCAACTCTTATTCAAGGAAAAATATTCTTTCTGCTCCCCTAATGATTTCTAGCTCTTGCAGTTGTTTTGCTTCTTTTAATTCTAATTGACATTCTTGATAGAAAACTATGAAAGCAAAGCAGAGGTATTGAAAGGGAAGGTTGGGGGAAGAGTGTCCCAAGCTGGAAAATCCTCTTAAAAACTTGGGCCCTCTGTAGGGCAGACTTTGAGCTTCACCTGCTGTGACTCGTCCCTAGTATAATCCTGTGACTTCTTTCACGTTTATCACTGGGGGACACTTTGGATACAAGTTTCAGAAGCACTGGTCACAATGGTTTAAACAAGTAGGAAGTCACCTCTCCTCTGCATTGACGCTCCTGGGGGTGCGGGGTGGGACTGGTACCTGTGGATGTTTTCCAGCTGAACTAAATCTGTACCCCGTGGCTCCCCTTGATGTTAGAGCTTGAGACCTGTGTTATGCCAGAAGAGAGGACGGAAATGGAAGACAGACTTTCCAAGGTCAGTACAGCGAGATCCTGCACATGTCTTGCTGACCACACTGTGCTATGTGCCCCAGAACAGAGGACGGGAGAGCGGGTGGGACCCATGAGGTCCACTGCATAGCACATCGCTGGTGTGGAAAGAGAGAAAGACAAGGAGATAGAGGAAAAATGAGAAGAAGGGAGAAATAGTCGAAGAAAAAAGAGAAGAAAGAAAGGAGGGAGAGGACAGGAAGAAAGGAAGAAGGAGGGGAAGAAGGTTATTGGTCTGGAATTCATAAGAAATGAATAAAAGTTTTATTCTTATGTTAACTAAATGTAGAGACTTTGGTTTAAAAGTGGTGTTACTTATATTTACTCCACAGGTGTTTCATGAAGTTTAAATATTTAAGAGATATAAAAAATGTTAAAACCTCCCTGTGGAGCTAATCATTTAAAAAAAAAAAAAAACAGTCTTCCAGTGTGGGAGCACGATTGGTGGCAGTCTTCTGGCATTGTATTTAATTTTCGGGAGCAATGGTAAGGCGACTTGGGCTCAAAAAGGCTCTGCCTCTGAATCTGACATAAAAACGAAGTAAGAGACTGTGGATACCATTTTCACGTGCGCATTTTATGCATGCTGAGCTACACTGCAGATATTTTAATGAGGGCATGATGTACTGTGGCCACAAGGTGGCAGCAGAGCTCTTCCCGTGGAATTTGGCACGTCCGGGGATGCAAATTAAAATATAGCAAACTAAGTTTTGAAGCATGCATGCATTTGTTTCTCGCTGCAGATATCTCATTTAGTCTATCTCCTCTGTGGCTGGAAATCACACATACCGGTATAAACATGTAGCAGAGACTACATCAGAGAGATCCAGGCATAAAATCTTAGCCTAGACACAGAAGATGCAAAGCCATTTCATCATCTGGAAGGTAGACAGAAACCATAGTACCTCTGCGTTGGGGAGATGTGAATATTAAATAATAATGAGGGGAATAAAGTAAGTGTTCCGTTGGTTGGTAATGTCACCTCGGTTTTCTCTTCTCTGGGCATCAGCAGCTGTGGCAGAAATGGAAAAGAACAGGAAAAACTGTTTTTATACCAAAACTCTGACAGTATCAACTTCTGCCTGCTCAAGAGGTGTCCAGTGGCCTCTCACATGATAAGGAGCCCCTTTGATGAGTTTCTGTCTAGGAAGGGAAGGGAGTTGGAGAAGGTCTAGTAACCAGAGGGGAAGCCAGAGGCTAAGACCGAGTCTAGGGAGAGCTGCTCCCAAGTACGCAGATGGCCAGGAAAAGAGAGGGACGAGGATACAAAACTAATTCTGATTTTATTTCTGAGGCTATTGACTGACTCCAGGGCTTTGCGAGTGCAAGGGCTGTCCAGTGATGCACACTCCTAACATCCCAAGTTCGAGCCCAGCTTGGACAGTTTAGACTTAATGCAAACCAGTCTCAAAATAAAAATTTTAAAATGAGCTTGGTGGTATCCATCTCCAGTACTGGAGAAGGGGAAGACGGTGGACGAGGAGTGAGGTGGGAGAAGAAGGGAAAGAAGCAAAGAAGCTTTGAATTATACCCTCAAACACTGGAATGTTTTCCGGCTGCCTGAGGCACGGTATCTCCAGGACAGTGTAGTTTCTCTACCTTGTACCTCTTGTCTCTTGTCTCCATGCTCTTCTCTGCCTACAGAGTCAGGGACATTGGCTTTTTGTCTGAGGGCTCCAGTATACAGTCCGTCTTACTGGGCCTCACTGTTTTCCCCTTGGTAGACTGAGGAGACTATCGGACTCCTGTTTGATAACCACCGCAAGGGTTTTTTCTCCCCCTCAGCCTATTCCTTCTGCCTTGCTGCAGAGCTCACCCCTGCCTCGGAGCTCAGCCTCTGTCCCTGGGGCTGTGCTCTCTGCTGTTCCGGTGTCACTGAGAGTGGTTATTGCCTTGTTTCTTCACTCAGCATTTTAAATATGGAGGTCACAGCTTACACAACTTTAGATCCCAAGTTTCTCATCAAATGGCTGGTGCCCAAATGAACTGGTCCAAACTTGGTCCAAAAGATCATTAACTGATTTATTCAACCTATCTTGCTTTTACTAATTTCTAAAGGCCAGGTCTGGTGCATGTCTCATTCTTGCTTATGTGCACGGAGGAACATGCCATGGGAATTTATTTCTGGATTTCAACTTTTCGCTTCTCTTACTTTACTTCACTTTAATTGTACCAAACTTTTCTGAAATGTGTCAAGGTATTTTTCCTTTCTAAAGAGGGGAAGGAATAGAGAAATAAGCAAAATAGGCACAGACATTTGGAAAGAACTTGTCTCTTTCCTGATGTTGGACGCTAGGATGAGCAGGGACTTTACACATAGAAAGCAAGGAGCAAGCCAAAGGTTTGGCCAAATCCATGTTTTACAGTGGAAGCTGTGGTGTGTATAGCTTTTATGAAAAGAAATCTTACTACCTAAGACTATTAGACTCATAAACTCTGCAAGAGTTAATTTCAAGGACATAGGAGCTTTAAAGTGTCTTTTTCTTCTGTAGAGAAAGTGTTGTGTCCTCTGACAAAGGGAGGGCATGTGCTCTGTGTGTGAGCCGGTAGGGACTGCCCAAGATAATCTCTATTTGCAATAATGTCATTTTTCATAAACTCTTTCTGTGTCCCAAGTCAAAAACAACCTTGTGGCCACCATCCATCACTTGTGAAGCTAGCAGCAAAGACATCCTTGGCAACACATCTGCTCTCCGAGCCAAACCACTGACAACCAGGCTTTCACACAGGCTTCCTGGCCTGACCTACGCTCTGCTAACCACACGGGCGACACCCTTCATTACTGCGTCTCAAGCACATGGGAAGCAGTGGATAGCAGGGACAGAGGGGCTAGGAAACCAAACACAAGTGCCAGCGATAATTTGTGAACAATCAAAAGCGAGTTGTGGCACAGCGGTCACAAGGGGCTTAAAGTGCGGCAAAAATTTAGTATCTTTGTAAGACCAAGTGGGAGAACTGTGAGAGCTTGTTATGACAGGGATTTTCATGCAACGTTTTATTTATCTTTCTCTTCTGCCCGTATATTAGACATTGTTGAATCCATCTTTTCTCCTTCCAGATTCCCATTGTACATCATTTGTATATTTTACATTATCTATGAGTTGGTTGTACGTTAGTTAGTAATTGTATGCCAGTGTTTCCCAGCCGTCCTCACGGAGCAGACCTTATCACTCGTCAGCCTGTATCTCTTCTACCTTGGCCGGATCAGTGACTGACACATACTCCTTGCTTAATTAATATGTATCTAATTTACTTAATTTGACATTTGAAAGGGAGATAATGCCAACAAATAAACAAAAAGAAAACATTGGTGACATTTATAATGAGGAGTCAATGAGAGAAACTAACAAAACCCACAGAATACTTTCTGACTCAGGGTGACCATTCCGTGTCATTGGATTAGTATGTTTTGGTCGACAGTTGGGATTCCTAAGAATTTAAGAACTTTGTGAAGCTTTAGCACTTGTCAGCCTTTTATTTCTAAAATATTAATAGTATGAGCAAAAAGAAGAAGGGGAAGGAGAAGGAGAAGGAGAAGAAATTGTAGTGATGGAACCACAAAAAGGCTGAGCTGGATCGCATCCACTAAGAGGGCTGGCAGCACCAACATGGCCACTCCCACGTCCGGACAGAAATCAGAATCTTTCCCTCCAGATGGGCAAAAATGCAAATCTCCAGACAAGATGTAGAAGAAAGATTTGGCAGTGATGTAGTTGAGACTCACGGAATCTTGAAACAACTGGTCATTGAAGCAGGGAGTGTTGAAATAACATGTTGTTTCAAGAGTTTTCACTGGAAGACTGATATTTCAACGCATTGGAATATTTCCTTGCTCAAAAATGTTTAGACTTAAAAACTAAAGCTAGATAAGTAACAGGATCTTCCAATCCAAAAAGTCATTTAAATTAAATAAATTCTCAGCAAGCTCACCCAATACTTATTTGCAGTGATGATGGTTTTGAGTTAGACTCATTTTCCCAATCCAAAAATTTGCTTAGGAGGAGATAAGTTTCAGATCCCCCACTTCACATGAAGGCAAAAATGGGGAAAGTTGGCGTTTCAGTGACAAAATTTGATTTTCTGAAAATTAGGGAAATTAAGATAAACACTCCCATTCACCTCCTACATAATTCATATATTGTTCATTGCATAGTGATTTAGTGTGTCTACAAGAAATAAGTCCTGTGCTAATACCTTCTCCACTGAGTTTAGGTAATGATTCAGTTGAATAAAATTAGATCTTCTTTCATTTGGGTAGAGAGAATACGATCCTCATTTTGAAAATGAAATTGATATAAGAAAAAAGCTATACCTCTTTGATTAATGTCTATAATGGAAATACTGTTTTTTTTCTCAATATTTATTTATTCCTTCCCTACCATGAATCCTACTATTTTTACCATTCTTTTGCTTATTCTTAAAATGTTTAATTTTTATTAATATTATTTTAGACAAATCATAATTATATATATTTATGGAGTATAAAGTGATATTTTGATATATTCAAGTAAAATGATTTTGTTTCAAAAGAAAAATATGAAAAAAGGAAAAATGGAAACAAAGTCTTTGTAAATAGGGAAGGGTGGAGGGGGTGAAAGGAGGGCTGGGGAATAGGGAAAAATAAGAACCAAGATACATCATGTAAAGGTGTAAGATTCCAGTGATGACTGTAACTGCACCATATACCTAAAATGTACCAATACACTTAATGAAAAAAATGATAATGATGATTGATGATGATGATGTAGAAGCACAGTAAAATATAAAATCTAGACATTTGAGCCACTTGGAAAGAGAGACCTTTATGAATATGTCTCTAATAAAAGTAGTCATGATTCTGTTTTGCGTGAGAGTAAGATCCAAAGTGATGTGTTCTTGAGATTTTAAATTTGTACATAAAAGATGCAATGTAAATATGATCATTTTTTCTTCCTGGTTCTACTAGAAGCGAAGGTAAGTAGATTTCAGTAACTTTTATGGTCATTGTAATCTGAGACCCAAGAATGCCTAAATTTTGTCCTAAAACCCTCCCTCTCCAACTTCAGTTTCCAAGTGATCTGCATGAAAACATTAGAAGACAAATACGAATATCATCTTGTTTAAATTAAACAGTGATTCAATCCTGACACAGAGCTGTCTGAAAAAGCTGGTTTCTTGTGGAGCTAATGCTTAAGTTATACTAAATCTCAATTCAAACATCCACACGCCCCAAAGAAACACCTAAATCTTAAACTTTACTCCCCTACTCCCCTTCATCTTCAGTAGGACACGTGAGGAGCAGGGAGCACAAATCTGTGGAGTGTACACATGTCTGGAGAGAGAGACAACAGTAAGGCTGCCCTAAGTAACTGGGTCCAGAAAAGAAAGCAAAGATAGGGTGCTTGTTGCATGCATGATTAATGGGTGCAGGGGGGCCCATGGTCCAGCTCATTAGCAGTCCCCCTCCTCCCGCGAGAGGACAAGAAGGAGAGGGCTCTCCCAGGCCCACAGCAGAGGTCCAACTGAGTGAATGTAGGCACGGGCCTGCAGCTACAGGAGCAGGTAAAGAACACACAGAAAAACTACGTTCTTTGATGACTTCTTTGTGGCTCAGAAGGGCTGGGGACTAATGCTTCAAAGCCATGTGCCACATTCCTGCCTCTAGAGGGCGCCCTTCCTCCCTTAGCTCCTCCCACAAAACATTAAAGGTCACTTTTCTGCGAGGAGACAGTAGCTTTGTCTACTCCCCAGCTCTGCTTCAGTTACAAAATCTTCCCCCAAAATCAGGAAATCAGAGTAACAGTATTTTTATTTTTAACTTTAAAAATTTAATATGTCTGTAATAACTCCATGATTTCTACTACGGAGTCATTCCTAATCTTAAAAAGGAGCACCCTGTCCCATCCATCCCATTTCTCAGATCAACTATTTTCTCATTATTTCACATGATCTTTGCTTGCATATTTCTAATAGTATGCTGGTTATATTGATTGTACTAGGCTTAGGTATTTTTTAAGACATTTGCACAGTATGTGTTGACCATCTGCCATTGGAGATAAGGATTCACATTTCTGCACGCAGTACTACAATCCCAGAGCCTCTTATTCCCAGTTCCTAACAGAGTTAAGTCACAATTGTCAGTGAAACCAATAAGTCTGTGCTCTCACAACTACTCAAATTGTGACAGTTAATCTTGACTGTCAACTCCATTGCTTGACCAAAACTGAGGAGAGGAACAGAGCACACTATATTAATGTGGCTGTGAGCAGCTGCTCTCCTCAGCCGTGGCTGTCCGCCATGATAGTTCTGCCTCTGAGCCGGCCAACTATGGACTGGAACATCTGAAACTGTGAGCCAAAGTAGCACTTTTCTCCTTTAATGTACATGTCAGGTGTTTTGTTCCAGTAATGAAAAGCTAATACACTAATATTCTTAAAAGTAGGTTTACATTCTTATGATTATCCAAATATTGCTCATTATTATACCTTCACCTTCTTGTCAACCTTCTATAGTTGTTTTGGGAATCAACTGCCCTTTCAATGCCCCCCCATTTAGCTTTCTGTAAACAAGCTAATTGATGTTTTTCTAAGGAACTTCAACCTCTCTAATATAAGCCTATTAATATTATGTTCAAAATACAACTTTTCCTTATTTTCTTGAAGAACTCCCAGAAGCAGCCATCCTGATGATGTTTTCTAATCTGCATTGCTTTCTTGAGACCTCCTGCCCATCTCTAATCCCGAGTACTCCTTTCGTCGCTCACCTGTCTTTTTTTGGGGGGTATTGGGGATTGAACTCGAGTCCTTGTGCTTGCAAGGCAGGTCACTGAGTCGCTGAATTAAATCCCCAGCCTAAAAGAGAAGACTGCTTGTTTGGTTTTTTGTTGTTGTTGTTGTTGTTGTTGTTGTTGTTGTTGTTGTTTTTTGGGGTTTTTTTGGTTCCGGGGATCGAACTCACATCCTTGCGCTTGTGAGGCAGGTGGCAGAACCACTGAGCTAAATCCCTGGCCCTTCACCTGTGTTGGATGTGTTTTGTGCTGGATATAACAACCCGCCTTATCTCTTCTTCTAATTTTTGGTCAACCCCATATTCTGACATCATCCTGTGATAAAATGGTAATAAGTCAGGTTTTGAGCCTCAGTATGTCTGAAATATTCTGTCACTACACCTGGTAATCTGAGTATAGAATTTGATGCTCAATGTCTCCTCTAAGAATTTTGTAATTAAAGCTTTCTGTCTTCTTACTTGCAGTCTTATTATATAGAATCATGTAGCTGAACAGGTCCTAAGTGTTTTGGGAGCTAACAAACCAAAGTGGTGTATAATTGGGGCATGGGGGTTCAAATCTACCCTTTCATTGGAGTCTGATGAAAATCTAATAAGAATAAGTTCTTCAGTTTTATAATCCTGTGATGACTTTTAACTTAGCAGAGAAAGTATTTCGGGTAAAGTTTACCTTTGAGGGACCTCACTTTTTCATGAACAGACATAATTTTCCACGGATGGTCTGCACATCCTACTAGTGCAGATGCACAAAGCCATAGTGTAGGTTAGTTGCTAGAAAATGTCCTGTTATGATATTCAATTTTTAGTCTTTAAACTATAATTTAATTTTGAATACTAAAAAATAGTCACTGAGAGTCTTCTTCCTGCTGAGATTCTTTCCAGCTCTGAGCTCCTTGGTCACACATTAAGAGCAGGTTGTGGGTGACACACAGCCAGCTGAGGATGTATACAAGTCCATGTCATGCAGGGGAACACAGAATAGTGTCAGGTATGAATCAGAGGAAAATATCCCATTCCTGAAAAGATAAACAAATACAGTGCAAATAAATAAAGTTAAATAAACAAAATTAAATAGTTTTTTTTTCTGTGGAGACTAAAGATATGTCTGGGTGTTTACGATGTTAGAGTGAATTACAAACCTACGAAATCCACTGTGCACCATTTTGTACAGATTTGACCGCAGCGCTTCTTGATTATTTTTTATTGTACTTTAATAGTCTCAGAACTAACTGAAGAAGTTTGAGAAAGACTGCATTTAACGTTCCTAACCATTCACCCTGTGGATCTACGTTTATACTTTGGAGTCCCCATACATAAAGAGAAAGAGAAAGATCCTTTTAGATTCGCAGAATGAACCTCCCAGTTAAATAGAGAATGTGAAAGGAAGGAGTAGTGACACTAGTTCAGATTAATTAGATTCGCAGAATGAACCTCCCAGTTAAATAGAGAATGTGAAAGGAAGGAGTAGTGACACTAGTGTCACTAGTTCAGATTAATCAAAAAGCAGATTCCAAGTTGGGAGTACACAGGCGAGACACATACTGGTGAACAGAGCAGGCAAACACTGAGAAAGCTGACAGACAGTAGAGCAGGTCTAACACCTGTGAGGAATCCAGTCCCCCACAGGGTTGTGTCTGCCTTAGACCTGGGTGCACTGCGTCACTGGATGCAGAGGGCAGCAGATGGCATCACTGTAGGAAGTCCAGATGGAATGGAAGGCCAATGAGACTCCCCTCGGCAGGAGACCCAAGCCTTAGCATCTTGCGTCCAACCCCACTAGCAAGAACTTAGACAAACCCGAATGTTATACATGTATTAATTTGATAATGGTCCATTCTCTGCTATGATCTGAGCATAATAATTTGTTGTTTTGACGTGATTTTCCCTTGGTTTATTATGGTAATCAGTGCTGGGAATGTGATTCACACCCGCAGATGTGAGGCTGAGTTTTGGAAACACCCTGATTTGAAGATGGAAAATGTAGACTGTTTGTTCCATGTCCTTGGGTGCCTTCTTTAACCTCTCTTCTCATTTGCTCTGCCTGCTAATTGCTGCATCTATTCCATCCTAAAAGCTAAAATAATTTGCTTGAAAATTCCAAGTAAGTACTATAAAAATTGTTAGCAGGTCCTGAGCCTGGGCTGCTATTTTCGTGTAAGCTAAGTCCTAGGGAAGCAGAAGTTCTTCTTTCATTTAAGGCACGGCTATCTCTTAGAACAGAAATAAATAAGAGCTAGGTTAACGTCATTTCTATTAGAAATTCCAAGTTGTAAACATAAACAAGTCTCTTAGCCAAAGAAAAAATATTACCACATACTCAAAGCCTAACTCACATTTTTCTGTGTATTTTTCTGTGTCATCATAGAGTAGAAGCCTAGTTAGGATTGTCAGTATAAGCCAGGCATGGTGGCACCTGCCTGTTAGACCAGCTCTCTTGGAGGCGGAAACAGGAAGACTGCAAATTTGAGCCCAGCCTGAACAACTTAGCAAGACCTTGTCTCAATATAGAAAATGAAAAAGAGGGTTGGAGATGTAGCACAGTGTGAAGTCTCTAGGTTCAATCCTCAGTACACCAAAAATTGTCATTATGCATCTTTCTTTACATACATGTCATTTGTGTATTATTGTAACTATAAGTAAGAAAAGTATTACATTACATTTACTGATGACTTATTAGTTTCCAGACATTCTTCTAACTAGGAATGTAGCTCATACATCCTGTATCCTAAGGACAAAAGGGCATTCTGGAAATAGTATTGATTTTGTAATGACTAATAACTTTTATTTGGAAACAGAGATTAAAAATTAACAGCATTCCTTTGGGGTTTATGTTGAACACTATTTAGAAAACAAGGTCCATAATCTTAGGATCTGTCAGCCTAGAAGAAAAGATTTTTTCCAAACTTCCCTTTGCTAGTACTTGGTGCTATACATGCTTGTTGTTGGACAAGATAAAATAAACAATGGTGCAGTAATGAGAGAAACAATAGGTCCAATGACTGAAAACCCAATATAAATTGGACATGGTGACCTACTATGCAGGATTTGCTGAGACACAGTAGACTGGGCAAATCTTTCATTTTCTTACTTAATGTTTTCCTACTTTGCATGACAGATTCATACATTAAGTATTAGTGTTTAACAGACTGCACAAAGAAAGGTCAGCCTTCAGTGTGGTGGTGAGAAAAACATCTGCAGATTGGCGCAGATTTAAGCATTCCACTTAATACCTAGGTAACTTCATACCCATTGCTTAAATTCTCTGGGTAGCACTTACTTCAAACGTTGGGCTATGAGCCCTTAATCCACTATAAGTATTAAATAAGAGCAAAGCAATATCTACTGTGCCTGATCCAAGTAAGCATATAATAATTAAATCTCTTATTTTAAAAGATACTATTTGTTGACTCTTTTATATTGCTGCTTTCGTGAAGCTTTCTTCCTCTTATTGAAAATTTCAGTATTTCTCATATGTTATGGAATCTCTAGCTATTTCCATCAGTCTTCTTAAACACAGGAAAAACTCAAGCAAACAGCTTTAGACCATAAACACCTAGGACTTAATTACTAGTACATCTAGGGCTAGACCACTTGGGCCTTGACATGGAAATCTTATACAGTACTGGGTGCTCTACTTCTCCAAAACACAATTCTTCAGTAGCAATTTGACAATTAATGCCACTTTGTAGTTCACTTATAAATCACAAAAAAGGAACATAAAATTTATGATGGTGTTTTGTTGAGGAAAATAGTTGCTGTAAATAAGCATGACCTCTTCAGACTGAACACAGATGAGTTTTCCATCTTATTACATTATTCAAAAATTATCAAATCATTAAGCTAGATAAAGGTTGATTTGGGTGGCAGTTATAAAATGCAAATGACTCTTCCCCTCCTGAGATCTTCAGGACCACCCTTCCTGTCCAGTTTTCTATTGAGTGGTCAGTGATTTACCTGACCTAAGCCATCTATTAATACTTCAGGGAAAATTAAACAGCACAGTACTTAGAGGAACATGTTCTTAGTAACATAGAACAAAACAAAACAAAAATCCATCAAAAAACATCACACACTTTCTCTAGCACAACACTATATGATAGCTAAGTTAGTAACCCACCAAATTCAGTGTAATGGAGTTAAATTGGAGTCCCTAGTAGTCTTGGACTGCATTGGTAACAATGTTTTACTTATGTAAAATACTATTTCTGTAAAAGTACTTGAGGTAAACAATACATAGTGCGGCACAGTGGAAAATGGGTGATAAGCATTTGCATTCCTTTCTACTACTAAATGGGCCATTTCTCTTGTAAAATCTACATTTTTTAAAAAAATTTTTTTACAATTCTTTTGCTCACCTCATTGGATATTTAACAGCTATGAAAAGAGTTGAGGTAGGCTGTGTGTGGTGGTGCTCGCAAAATCCCAGCACTCAAGAGGCAGAGGCAGGAGAGGATCACTGTGAGTTTAAAGCCAGCCTGGGCTACAAAGTGAGTTCAAGGCCAGCCTGAACAACATAGTGAGAACCTGTCTCAAAAAAGAAAAAAAAGAAAAAGTTGATGTGAGAACATACATAGGATAATGCCTAACATGGTAAAATTGTCATTAAATAATTATTTTTATCTAAAAACAGTTTTTTGTTTCTTTGTGGAAACTGGGGACTGAGCCCAAGTCCTTTTTTACCAAGCTATAAATCCCCCTCTACTTTTTAATTTTTTATTTTGAGAGAGGTTTTAACTAAGTTATTGAGTTACTTAGACTGATTTCAAACTTTCTATTCTTCTGACAGTCCCCCACACACACACACTGAGGCTAAATTAAAATACAGTAGTTTTGAGAGTAGTTATTGCTGCATATATGATCAATCCTGCACAGGGCAAGAAGAAAGCTGTTGACAGGTCTCTAACACACCTTGTGAAAATGAGCTACTAGAGAAAATGTAACACTGATATTCACTGACCAAGAAAAGTGGAGAAATAGCATGGGCTAGATTTATAGCCAGAGTGGTAGAATTTAAGAAGTGTTAAATGAAAGACATTATCTATTTTAGTCAATCACTGGTAAAAGCTAAATTAAAAATTTCAGACACATATTTGACAAAGGTACACAGAGAGTGAATGCACTGTGGGTAAAACAAGAACAGACTTTAACCATAAAAGAAATCAGGACTGCCCAATTTTACTTCCAAAAATCTGAGGGAATAATGAACAGTCGAGAGAGAGAGAGAGAGAGAGAGAGCAGAATTTCAAGGGAAATTATAAAGCTACCATCTTTAGTGAAGTAAAGTAAATAGATATTTTCAGGTATGGAATCTAACACAGTTTTTAAAAAGACAGGAGAAAGTTGAAGGAAGTGGAGCAAAAATAGCAAAAATCAAAGACCAAATAGGAGAGATTTTCAGTGATGAGCAATGAAAAGTTGAAGCAAGAATCAAAGCTTGCCTTTCTGAAGGAGCACAGGGAAGAGGCTAATCCCCATGGGCCTGAGAGACATCCCACAGCTGAGTCAGGGCAGCACTAAGGATAAATGTGGCCAAGTGCAGAGCCCCTTGAAGAGAGCAGAGAAACCAGCATAAGAACCGAATGATCCAGTTGTGATTTTAATCAAAGAATACAGTAATGGAACCATAGCCACAGCAATCTAAAAGTAAGCCCTAAAGTGGGATTACTGGAGAAGGAGCTGTTCACATGGGCTGCCTCACTGCAGAACTTGTTCTGTCCCAAAGATGAGTGGAACTTAACTCAAACTGTAGTGACAAAAGGAAAAAGGAAAAAAAAAATTAACATAAAGGAGGAGAGACAATATTGGTAACATTTTTGTTAAAAGCAGAGCAATGGTGCTATAATAGAAGGATCAATATTCCTTTTAAATTCCACTTAGAAAGCTGGGGTCTGAAATGGCCATGATGCCAGGCAAGAAGGATAGGAAAGTCACACAGTGTAGCCAGGATGCAGGAGCAAAGAGAAAGTGGACAGCCCCCAAACAAGAAAGTAAAGTTCCAGAACTTGGGAGGCTGAGGCAGGAGGATCACTGTGAGTTCGAGACTAGCCTGAACTACATAGTGAGGTAGTTCCAGATCAGACTCAACTACATAGTGAGAGCCTGTCTCAAAAAAAAGAAAAGAAAAGAAAGTAAAGCAGACTTATTCAAATATCTGGGTGATGAAATAATTCTTATCTATCCCAAACAGAACAAAAAATATGTTGGAAGGTAGAGACTACTAAAATATAGCAAAACATAGTAAAACAAATAGAATTACAAGAGCAAAGTTTAGGCAAAATAAGAAAATTCAGGTGAATAGATAAGTTGAACAGCACATAAGATCCTTTCTATGTTGTTAGTGAACCTCTCCTATTAGACTGTGCATATAAGACATTGAAGAAAAGGAACATCAAAGAAATAAGTGATATTCTGGCTTGCGACATACAGGTCTTTTGAAGAAGATACCAAATTTGCAATAATAGAACAAAAGCATTAGTAATCTATATAAGGGAAAATATCCAGGAAGCTAAAATAAAATGTAAACCATTAAAGTCAGAGATTGAGAGAAATTCTATCTGTACCAAAAAGGTAGGAATTCAAAATAAACAAGCAAAGATCTGTAGTTCATGTTTTGGAGAAAAGAGTTAGAAATAAAATTGTGACAATAGAACAGAAAACAATAGGAAGAATACAACAGGTAACTCTATAAGGTATCTTATAGTTACTTTTCTAAATGTTTTTCATGCATTAACTGGTAATGGAATCACAGTAATCCAGTAAATTGAGTGTTGTTAGGAGGAACTCAGATAATAGCTTGTGCAGGTCTCACAACTACAAAGCAGCAAAGCCCAGATACAAATGCAGCTGTTGGGCATCTGTGGTCCCTGTGTCTAACCATTACGTAAGCTGCCATTGCAAATGAAAGTTTAGGGTGTTAAACACAAGAATCAATATCTTATAATGCATAAATTCAAATTAAAAAGTTAGACAAATTAGACTCAGCAAGTGTATGGGAATTTCAGGGAAAATGCGTGCGTGTGCGTGATTGTGTGTGTGTGTGTGTGTGTGTGTATTACAGGAGTGGGCGAGGCCAGAAAAAAGAAAAAAACAATACCTTCCCAAGACAAATATATGAGGAATAGCAGGCCTCATCATATGTGTTCTGAATTCTGAATACATTATAATGAAAGAATGTCAATGCACTTAATTATGACTTGGTTTTGTTTTTGCTTTTTAATGAGGGAGCTGTGGGGTGGGGCTGGTTAAAAAACGTAGAGCAGAAAAACAATAGTTACAAAGACATCTGCGGGATCCTACAAATGGAAGTGGAATGAAGAAAAAAATAGCTATAATTGCACTGCTTCATGCATTCATCCATGACAGACATTCAAGTTGCCTCCTTATCTTACTAATTGTGAATGACGCTTCAGGGGCCGCAGGACTGGGAAGTACAGGTATCTTTTCAAGGCAATGATATTATTCCCATGAGGGGAAAAGGAAAGAGAATCATATTCCTGAGAATCACCTGGCCGTGGGAAATCCTGTATCCACATATACAATGGATAGAAGGACGAAATAATTTGAAGAAGAAAATAATTAGGTCTTTTTTTAAAGTTATGATACGAAAAACAACAGACATTAGTGAGCTCTGATAAGAAACTTCTATTTTCTTTCTGGATATTTTAAGGGGTGTGTGCATAGGATGAGAAAAGAGTTGTGAATAAGTTAAATGTTTTAAAATTGAAATGGAAGGATTTATCTAAAACTAAGAATTACACAATGCTGTCATGATGTTAGACATTATATAGCTGTCATTACTGTTATTGTCAACATCATTATGGTAGCACTCCTGTGAGGCCACTCGGTGGTTTTACTCAGCCTTGTCATATTCGGGATCTGTGCTTCTGCTTTGTATGGAGCAGCCTGCCTGTCCACCCCACTGGAGACCCTAGAATAGGTGCCATCTGTAGATGTCAACTATATACAAATCATGAAAGGACAGTGGGCTAATTATTTTCCACTTTCATCTGATATGACAAAATCATAATTACAGCAAGAGAGATTTGGGTTCAGAATAACAGGAGGCATTTCTTTTTGTTTATGCATGTAAACACATTACTGAAGGGAGCAGAAGTGCCTCCTCCCTGGGGATGGCAGCCCACATTTTCTGGCTCTCAGTTGTTAAGGAGGGCCTTCGGGGAGGCAGGAATGGTACGATCGGAGAGGGTGTTTTCTGGGGAGCAGTCCAAATCTTCAGGCTGGATTATATAAATTGGCATCTTTTGATCAAAATGTGCTATTAATCTATACAACCACAGCTGTGTTTCAAGTCCATGTATCCTCAAGCAGCCTTAAAATGTTAATGCAATTTGTTGGCAGTCATTTAGGACTCAGTGAAAAACTAAAATATCTCAATGATTTCAGATAATATGGAAATCAACCCTGGATTTTTCTTGTCTTAGTTGATATTTTTTTCCCCCTCACTCAAACTTTGTGCTCCCCAGGCCAGGGTAAATTAGTTTGCTTTACTCACTCAAAATATAGGTTTTGATGTTTCCTTCCTTATACAACTTCCTACTAAAATCCCTATCTTCCCAAAGGCTGTGAAGGTGTTTTCTGCTTCCTTATCCTTTCAGCTCATCCCCAAAAGTTGTTTTGCCTTTCGTTAAGAGGTATAAAAATGTCAGTGCCACTGAACATACAATATCTTTATTCCCATCGTCTGGGAGACAGGATGCAGTGTGGGTGTTAAGTGTCAGTCATGTCAGATTTCACTTCCTGCATCGTAATGAATCCAGTATGGGTTCACAAGGCTCTGTAATGTCCTAGCTTTTCCAAGGAGATTGGAGATCTTGCTTCTAAACTGACCTGAGCTGCTCTCACTTCAATTACACATGGAAAAAGTTAACAATACCTGGCAATAACCCTCTCCTTCATCCACCTTCTGGCCCTCCTTCCACATCCAGGGTTATAAAAATGAAGGAAATTTGTTAGGACAGATTCACATGGCTTGGGAGTTGCTTGCTGGATGATTTCATAGTCTGGCTATTAGCTGTGAAGAAATATAATGCCATCCTTACATATCTGGTTTTAGTTGGGAGGGAAAGACTCAAATGAAAACCTCAAGAGAGGAAAAGAAGAACGAAGAGAAAGAAAATTAACATTCCCAAGACTCAGTCTGATGATTTAGTAGGGTGATTGGACAGAGTATTTATCGTGCTAATGTTGGAGTTTGATGCTCCAGCTCTTTTAACTTGTAGTTTCTGTGCCAGGGTAGAAAGTGACCCTGGGGAATACCATATTAGACCAGGTGGACAGAAATGGTTGGAAGGGAATGCACAGCATATTGACGAGTTGATTTCCCTGGTGGAGGGCCTAATGATGAGGCGGGCAGCCAAAAAGTCAAAGCTATGGGTTCAGCCTCAGGTCTCATTACCTCGCTGATGGGTGGTCTTCAGGTAAAATGCCACAATTAATGGCTCTAAGATGAGGCTGCTGATGCAGCAAGCTCCATGGCCTTGTGAAAAGACCCAATATCTTTGCTTCTTAAGTTCCTGAAGAGGGGGAAAAAAAACCAATAGGTAATAACTGCATCTAAATGAGATAATCACAAATTATGTTAAGCACAGTTCCTATCATATGAAAACAGCCAAAAATGAGAACAATATGCAATGAGCTAGAGAAATGTCTAAAAGAATCTCTTGAGTCAACACAAGTTTATTGAATGCCTCTTATGAATCAAAGCATGCACGTGGAATTTTGACAGAGAGAAGGGCATTTGGGGTCATGCTCCTGCCCTTTGTGTTTATATTTTCATTGGAAGCACAAAAAGTAATTTAAATAGCATTCTCTTTAAATAAATGTGATGAGAGTTTAAGAATTCAGGAACAAGCCTAATTATAAATTGGAGTAACAAATCTCAGGAAAGTATTGGAAGTATGTAGAGAAAATATTTTGTGATGTCTGAAAAACCTATTAGAAACAGCCATTGCAGAACTATTGTAAGTTCTTCAAAAATAGCTAAACTTGAATTAGCAGGTCTGGATTAAATCTAGTGCCATTCCCACTTCATGTGCATAATCCTGAGGTATCTTTCACCTGTCTCCATGTTCATTTCCACATCAGCAAACCTAACATAAGATATACAGTTGGATTTCTTGTGAGTATGCAGCAGAGCAATGTTTTTTAAAGTGACTGGATGGGGGGCTAGGGATTTAGCTCAGTGGTGACACCTGCCTTGCAAACTCAAGGTCCCGAATTCTATCCCTGGTACTAAAAAAAGAAAAAAAGAAAAAAAGTGACTGGATGGATTCCCAAGAAGTAAATGCAAAAAACTACAGTGCTCAAAGTTCTGCTCTTTCCTTGCCTTGCCTTGCCTTTCCCTTTCCCTTTCCCTTTCCTTGGTTCCCAATGACAGGAGCTCTCATTTTTTTCTCTTTCAGTTTCTATACTACTTGTGTGTGAGTAAGCAGATTTACCTGGTGAAGCAGCCCTCAGTCTGCCCCCAAGTCCTGTTTCTCCTGCCTACCTCTCCTGAGTGCTCCCACACCAGAGCCACTGTAGCTGAGGGTCCTGAGTGGCGCTAGATCTTGCTCTCTTCCCTCTGCAGGAACTTGTTTGACTAACACTAGTTCATTTCCTTCCACAGTCTGGAAAGAGATGCCAATACCAGTTCCTGCCATAGGGAAGCCAGGAAGATGAATTCACTGATACAGGAAGTTGGGTTCTGTAAGAGGAAAAGCTCTGTCTCAACTTGCAAGAAGATCTTTGTGCTGTGTTATTCTTCCTTTTCCTCAGTGGCTCTGTCACCACTCTGGCATCTAAAAGGCCTTTGAGTGCTATGATAAAGAAACCCAGTGTTTTCCCTTCAGGCCACTCCAGAGCTGCTTCTCTTGGTCTCAACAATTTCACAAAGCCCTCTCTTCTCCCAATACAGTATTACAGTAGAAAGGAAAACATTGCAGCAAAGCCGACAATCACAGCATAGTTGATGAGGGACTATCATGAAAAAACCAAAGTGCATAGCACCTCTTGAAAATGCAGCTTGAAATTGCAGTTTCCCTTTTCTTCTAGTTTATTTCTATCTCTTAAAGAAACCCTTTAGTTTTGCACTGTAGCACACATGTCCCCATAATTTCATGTCCCCATTTTTCCATTTTGATATCTATGGTAATTTTTAAAGGTCAATTGCATTTCACAATGGAGTATGGGTTGAGAGGATGGTTTGCCTACATTGTAGAATCTATTTTTTTATTTTGTTTTGTTTTTTGAGACAGGGTCTCACTATGTAGTTAAGATTGACCTGGAACTCACTATGTAGCCCAGGCTGGTCTCAAACTCACAGCAATCCTCCTGTTTCAGCCTCCCAAGTGCTGGAATTAGAGGCATGCACCACCATGCTCAGCTCTATAAATCAATTTTTAAGTTTCAGCTTTACTAAGATATGAATCATATACTATATAACTCATTCATTTAAATCATAAAATTCATTTATTAGTAGTATATTCAGAGTTGTGCAAATATAACCATGAATTTCAGCACACTGCATTACACCAAAAAGAGACCCCATACCAATTAGAAGTCAGAAGTCATTCCCCATTTTCCCCAAAGACACTCTCATCCCAGTCCTGGGCACCCACTAATTTAAATGACAGCTCTATCAATTTGTTCTGTACCTTTTGTTTAAATGGACTCATATTATATGTGATCCTTAGTAACTGACATCTTTCATGAGGCATGCTGATTTCAATGTACATCCATGCTGTAGCATGTATCAGTATATCATTTCTATTTATTGTGAAATATAGTTCCATTATATTGTTATACCACATTTTATTTATCCATTCATTTGTTGATGGGCATTTTTATCTAGTATGAATATTCAATGCTTCATGAATATTCATGTATTCATATGTAAGTATTGATGTGGACTGTCTATTTATCTTGGTTATCTAAGAATGTGATTGCTAATCACATCATATGATCATTGCATATTTAAACAGTTAACTTTCTGTTTTACTAAAGGCTGCATCATTGTACATCCTGACCAGCAGTGAAAGAGGAGGGTTCTAATTTCACCATATTTTCAACACTAGCTGTCTCTATGATTGTATTAATCTTACTGGATGTGAAATTCTGTATTTATTTATAGTTTCATTTTGATTACTTCTTCTTTGATCAGGATCTTCACGATATAAATTACTAATAAAGTCATCCTTAACTCATTTCTAAAACCAAAAAGGCTGTCTGGTCCTGTCTATGTCCCAGGTGGGGGAAGCTCAACTCTGGAATGTGATAAAAGGGGAAAATATTCACCACAACTAGGGGATGATGATTTTAAGCGGATGGAGAGTTCAGTCATTCTTTTTAGGTTTTTATTTTCTCCATCCATTTTCCCTAGTAGAATAGAGGGAAAGCGTTAATGAAAAGATATAAAATCACGAGAAGTAAACAGAGCTTATATTCATGAACGAATGGCTTCACTGAACAAAATAGGCTATCCCAGGAAACTAGCAGCTCTCAACATACAAAATCAAGAACACAGGACTGAGGCCCAACCCATCAGCCCAGTGCACCAGAGGCGCCCAGCCACACAGACACCAACACAGTGGTGTTCGTGACCTGCCCCACTAATAAGAGAAAGAGGCCCTCTCTGAGGATCCTAGATGAAAAATTGAAGCCCACTGGAAAAGAGACAAAAATCTCTGCGATAAAGGCATGTCACACCACCATAGTTGGTAAGTTGGAGGGACCACCACCTCACATCAGAACCTGGTCTAACTTCAGGGGAAAGACAGCTGGTACCTGCAGTAGAACCTTGCAGAGTTCAATGCAGCAGGAGGTCAGAGATCTCAATTTGGGACTTGCAGGCAGAAATCAGCCTGAACCTCAGGGTACAGCTGCTGGCTTCCTGAGACTAATTAACTTAAATCTGCACACTGCTGTCCACACTGTCTTTTGTGTTAACAGAGGTATATCCTGAAGAAGACCCTCTATTTCTATTTGTAACTTTTATTTTCTAAGTAATATTTTATCTTATATATAATCATTAAAAAATGTATCTATCTTTTTCTTTTCTCAAATTTTCCCTTTTTAAAAATCTTTTTCTTATCTTCTTTTCATTCTCTCTCACTTTGATCTCCATTACTCTCCTTTTTTGTTCCAGTTCTTATCCCAATTCAAATTTATTTTCTTTCTTTTCATTTTATTCTTTTTCCTTCTCTCAATTGTCATTAGTTTTAAAAGAAAATGATTATAGTCTCTAGCCTCACTATTGCTGTTAGTTTGTTCTGTTCTTGCATATATTTTATTCTGTCTTCTTTTCTCTTCTCTTCAACAGTGCATTAAATTTTGTGTGACATTCTTGTGTACTCTGACTAAACTTCTAACCTTTCACTATCCTATCTATCTATCCCTCACTCCCCAACTCCTTCCAAATCCCCATATTGAAGAGTGAAGTTGCTATACTGAAGAGTGTATTCGCTATAAACATATTTTGGGCTGGTTTCTATTTTGATTTAATTCACACAGTTAAAGTTGATAGATTAATAGCTACCATAAATCGTCATTTTATAAGCTGAGCTTGATGCTATTGTGTTGTCAACTGTATCACTTGGGCTATGGTGTTGTGATGGATCTGATCAGTTTTCCTGCCTGTTATAATGAAAATGAGATTGCCTCAGAGGAATTAGAGACTCAAAACTTAAAGACCAGCTATTTCTGTTTTGTTTTTTTTTTCTTTTTTTGGTACTGGGGATTGAATTCAGGTGTTTGCCCTTGCAAGGCAGGCCACCAAACCACTAAGCTAAATCCCGGGCCCAAGACCAGCTATTTCTGGAAGATTGAAGTATTAATCCAGGAATTAAACCAAGGACAGTACCAATGACAAAAATAGAAATGAGAAAACATTTAAACAAGACAGAAAAACAGACTTCCATCTTACCAAAGGTGAACTCTGAGGGAAATGAGGTGATAAAGTCTGACAGTCAACCATCTGGACACCCTGAACCAATAGCACAAGAAGAAACAAACAGATAAGTGAGGCTCCAGAACAATTCAAAGCAGAAATGATTTCCCAAATAACCAGAGAGATGGTGAGAACAATGAAAGATATGATTAGAAACTCTATAACAGGAACAGATAAAAAAAAAATACATGAGCACAGGACCATGATGGAAACCATGAGTGCCCAGTACAGGAAAGAAATGGAATCCATGAAACAGATTCAAACAGATATCCAGGGGATTAAAAACTCCACAGGAAGAATTTGCAGCAGGATGAATGAATGTGAAGATAGAATTTCAGATGCAGAAGATAGGATTGAGGTCTGTGACCATGAAAAGAGAGATATCTTTTAAAAAGTAAGGGACCATGAGAAATCAATCCAACAGCTCTTCTATGATGCAAAGATGAATAATATAACACTGATAAGAATCCATGAAGTAGCAAGAGATAGTACAAATGACATTAAAAAAAAAACTGTTCACAGAATTAATGACAGAAAACTTCCCAGAGTGGAGGAATTTGACATACAGATAAGTGAGGCATATAGGACTCCAACTAGCCAAGATTTAAAAAAAAAAATCTATATCTACACATATAATGATCAAGATCCCAGAAACCAAACAGAAGAACAAAATACTACAAGCAGTTAGAGAAGAAACAAATCACATGCAAAGGGAAGCCAATCAGAATCACAGCAGACTTTTCAACATAAACCCTCAAGTCAAGGAGAGCCTTGAGTGAGGTATTACAAGTCCTAAAAGAAAACAATTTCCAATCTGGACTGATGTAGCCTATAAAACCATCTTTCAAAATTGATGGGGAAATAAGATACTTCCACACCAAAGAACACCTGAGAAATTTCATTAACAACAAACTCGCACTCCAAGCCCTTCTAAACAATATCTTGGAAAAACAAAATGAAGACCTCAACTTCATAAGGCCCAACAGAGCAAATATATCAGGCAAGGCAAGAAATTAAAGGGAGAAAGGGAAAAATAAAAGAACCAATAATAGGAAAATAGCATGACAATGAAAAGTCAATACATAACAGTTATAACTATCAATGTTAATGAACTCAATTCACCAATAAAAGAAACAGGCTGGCAGAATGTATTAAAAAACAAAATCCAACAATATGCTCTATATAAGAAACCCACTTAATCCACAAAGAAATTCATAGACTGAGAGTGAAAGGATGGAAAACAGTTCTCCATGTGACAGGAGCCTGGAAAAAAGCAGGAGCAGCTATCTTATTTGCAGACAGAGTAGATTTCAAAACAAAACTAATTAAGAGAAACAGAGAAGACAACTATATCCTTGTAAAGGGAACAAGAGGAAGAAGTGAAAATCATAAATATATATGCACTGAATACTAAAGCCCCCAACTATACAAAAGAAATATTAATGGAAATAAAAATGAAATAAGCACTAATACAATTGTTATGAAGACCTCAATATTCCATTGACACAAATAGATCATCTAGACAAAAAATCAACAATGAAACAACAGAACTGAACTAAGTCTTAGAACAAAAGGAATTAGTAGATGTCTACAGAGTGTTCCACCACAAAAAATCAGAATATACATTCTTTTTGGCTGCACAGGGGTATTTCTCCAAAAGAGATCACATGCTAACTAGCAGAACATGGTTAAGTAAATACAAAGTAATTGAAGTTACCCCCTGTATATAATCATACATAGTGCAAATAAACTGGAGATCAATAGCCTAAGAAACAACAAGAACTTTACAAACACATAGAAATTAAATAACACCATGCTGAACAACCATTGGGTTACAGAGGAAATTGAAGAAATTAGAAAGTTTCTACAATTAAATAATACTGACAATATAACATATAGGAATCTATGGGACATAATGAAAGCAGTTTTATAAGGGAAATTTATAGCAGTAAAGGCCTATAATAGGAAAACAGAGCAAGCTAAAATAAACAACCAAATGCTTAACTTTAAACTTCTAGAAGAAGAAGAGCAAGATAAACTGAAAGCTCATACAAAGGAGGAAAGATCAGAGCCAAAATCATTGCAATGGAGACTAAGAGAACTATACAAAAAAAAAATCAATGAATTGAAGAGTTGGTTTTGCAAAAGAATAAATAAAGTCAATAAACCCTTAGCCAACCTTATCAAAAAAAGGAAAGAAAAGGCTCAAATTCATGCAATTAGGAATGAAAAAGGTGAAGTCAGAACAGATCTAGCAGAAATACAGAGAACCATCAATATCTACTTCACAAAACCTGTACTCTAATAAAATGGAAAATACAAAAGAAATGGACAGATTCCTAGATATATATGAACTTCCAAGTTTGAACAAAGAAGATATAAAAAGTCTAAACACCCCAATTATATCCACTGAAAGTGAAAATGTAATTAATACATTACTAACAAAGAAAAGCCTAGGTCCTGATGGCTTCACGCCTGAATTCTACAAGACATTTAGAGAAGAACTATTGCCACTACTCTTTAAACTTTTCAGTGAAAGTTGAAAGGGAAGCAATACTTTCAAATTAATTCCTGGAGCAAGTATTACATTGATTCCAACACCAGGGAAAGACCCAACCAAAAAAGAGAACTACAGGCCAATTTCCCTAATGGACATACATGCAAAAATCTTCAATAAGATACTGGCAAACAGAATACAGAAGATCATGAAGAAGAACATACACCTTGACCTAGTCAGATTTTTCCCAAGGATGCAAAGATGGGTCCACATACATAAATCAATAAATGTAATACACTATATCAACAGAGTCAAGGACAAAAACCATATGATCATTTCAATGGATACAGCAAAAGGATGTGACAAAATTTAACACCCGTCTTGATGAAAACCCTACAGAAAGCTGAAATAGATGGTCTTTATCTCAACATGATAAAGGTTATCTGTGAAAAACCAACAGACAATTTCATTCTAAATTGTCAAAAACTGAAAACCTTCATGCTAATATTAGGAACAAGACAAGGATGTCTACTATCACCACTCCTGTTCATTATAGTGCTAGAAACATTAGCTACAGCTATTAGACAAGAAAAAGAAATAAAAGAAATAAAGGTTAGAAAGGAAGAAGTTAACCTGTCACTATTTTCTGATGATATGACACTCTACATAGAAGACCCCAAAAATCTCTGCCAAAAGACTTCTGGACTTGATTGACAGATTCAGTAGAGTAGCTGGATACAAAGTAAACACTCAAAAATCAATAGCCTTTTTGTACACAAATAACAGAGAGAAATCAGTGAAAGACAAATTAGGGAAACAAATACTTTTACAATGACATGCAAAAAATAAAATATCTAGGAATCAATCTAAAGAAGGAGATAAAAGACCTCTACACTGAAAATTATAGCACTTGGAAAAAAGAGATAGAAGAGGATAAAGAAGATGGAAAGACACCCCTTGCTCCTGGGTAGGAAGAATCAACATAGTGAAATTGGCCACACTACCAAAACTACTGTAAAGATTCAATGCAACTGAAATTGAAATCCCAACAGTATATTTCACAGAACTAGAGAAAAAAATCCAAACATTCATTTGGAACCAGAAGAGAACTAGAATAGCAAAATCTATTCTAGGCAGCAGAGGCATGGCAGGGGGTTTCACATTTCCCAATTTGAAACTATACTACAAATCCACTGTGATGAAAACTTCATGGTATTGGCAAAAAAATAGACCCAAGAATCAGTGGAATAGATTAGAAGATGCAGAAACAACACCAGACATACTCAGCTACCTCATCTTTACAAAGGAGCCAACCATCCTCACTGGAGGAAATAATAAATAGTGTTGGAAATACTGGCTTTCAAGTTGTCAAAGATTAAAACTAGATCCCTGTCTTTCACCATACATGAAACTAAAATTCAAGTGGATTAAAGATCTAAATATCAAAATAGATACATGAAACTTACTGGAAAGTAAATTAGGTAAAAATCTTGAAGATATTGGCACAGGAGAAGGCTTTATGAACAAATCCTCAGTAGGATGAGAATTTGCACAAATGATCAACAACTGGGATCTCATTGTATTAATTTTTTTTTTTGTAGTGCAAGAGAAATCACCAACAGAACTAAGAGACAGTGTACAATGAGGGAAAATTTTTTACTAGCTACTCCTCAGATAAAGGACTAGTATCCAGAATATATAAAGAACTCAAAAAAATCAGACCTCCTCAAATACAAAGACACAATTCAAAAATGTGCATCTGAAATGAACAGACATTTCTCAGACAGACAAGTAAAAGCAGCAAATAAATATATGAAAAAAAATGTTCATAATCACTGGTCATTTGACAGATGCAGATGAAATCCACACTGAGATTTCACCTCAGCTGAGAAAGAATGCCTGCTATCAAGAAATCGACCAATAACAAATGTTGGCAGAGTTGTGGGAAAAGAGGAAACTTCTCCATTGTTGGTGGGAGTGCAGACTGGTGCAACCAGTGAGGAAATCAGTATGTAGATACTTTAAAAAACTAGGATTAGAGGTTCCATTTGACCCAGCTATCCCTCGGCTGGATATCTTTCCAAAAGAATTAAAAGAATCATAGCACAGTGATATACATACATCCATGTTTATAGCGGTACAGTTTGTAATAGCTAAAATTTGGAAACAACCCAAATGCACATCAAATAGAAACTGGATAAAGATGTGGTTCTTCTATAAAATGGAGTACTACTCAGCTATGAAGAATGAGAAACTCAAGACATTTATGGATAAATGGATATACATTGAGGCCATACTCGACTGAAATAAATAAGACACACTTGAGTAAATACTGAATAGTTTCTCTGGTGTGAAAAATAAAAGAAGTGTAAATGAGGCTCAAATGGTATAATTGAGAGTGTGAACTAGGAAGAATATGGCTAAAAGGGAAGGGGGAAGGGAAATAAGGGAAAAGAAATAATATGAAAAAGGAAAAAGTGGAAATGAAATCTTTGTAAATAGAGAAGGGTGAAGGGGGTTAAGGGAGGGGAGGGATATGGGGGAAAAACAAGATCCAAGACCTGTCATGTAAAGGTACAAGATACCAATGATAAATGTAACTGTATTGTTTTCCTTAAATGTACCAAAAAACTTAATGGGAAGAAAAGAGCACAGGGCCAACAGAGGGCAGGAGTGGTAGGCAGAGAGCCCGTCGGTTCAGGACACAAGCTTGCTTTGGAGAAGAAAGACTTGAGTCTCTCACATGCATAGAGGACTAGCACTCCTTGATACTATTTTGTCCTCTCTTTTTCTTTTCAGGCATACCTTGAATCCATGTACATAACCTTAATACTGATCATGATTATTAAAGTTAACATTAATGAACTCTGCATTCAGGCTTTGCAATAATTATTTCATGCACATTTTGCAACAAATTCATAGAACATATGTGTGTGTTTCAAATTTTACTTATAAAAAATGAGACACTGATAGATTAAGAAATGTGGTAATGGTCATCCAGTTAACCACTAGTAAACACAGCACTGAAGCCCATCTCTGCCTGATCTGGAGTCCTGCAGCATATACATTATGTCTCATAGACTGAGAAAACATTTAGTGCTTATAGACTCTGGAGAAATGTTTGCTGAATAAATAGATAAATGTTTTCAAACACCAATTTTTAAATGTCTATATAAAGGAGAAATAATAGTTTTTGGGAAGACACATAAGTTAACAAAAAAGACTTGGAGGTGAACTAAAAACTATTTATTTATCAATTAACCACTTAGAAGCTATATATATATCAGCATTCAAAATTGCTTTTCCATAGGCTCTGCCAACTTGTGGCTACAGTTGCTACAGAATTTATAGTACTACTTTTGCAAATCCCAACTGCCACCTGCTTTCATAGAATTTATGAAAACTTTCAAAGTCTAATTGAGTTGTTCCTTGCAATGACTTTGCGTTTTATCCCTGGAGCTTGCAAACAATCCCTTGGGCTACAATAGCCATATGGCATCAGCCAAGTTCTCCTAGTTACCCTTTTCAGTATTTGCCACTTGATAAACTAGTTCAGACAGCAACTCTCTTCCTCTCCCAAAGGTCCCACCATGGAGTGTCTATATTCATGTCTCAAAATCTGCATGCCTTCTAATGTTCAGCCAAACTCCAGTATAACAATGCTTTGCTGAACTGAGTACAGATGTGGACTGAGGAGAGGGCTCCTCTCCTGCACTTTGTCATGAGAGTGTCAGTACTGAACTGGTTGTGCTCTAAAGCCATCCAGGATACGTGACATTTGCAAACAACTTGTTTATTGTGTAGCCACACCTTGTTTTCCATAGGGCTCATTACAAGCTGTTAATGCTAATTCTGGGAACCCAGAAGACCTCAGACCACCCTGTAGATGTTTCTTATCCATTCTCCTTCTTGCAGGCTCCTTTCCCACATGCAGTTGAACTCATTCAGTCAGATTCCCAAAAGGCTCTGTTTCCACTGGTGTCCAGTTAATCCCAGACATATTTGAACCTCAGGGGTGAGAATAGCTTAGGTTGGCGCTGGGACCACATTTGTATTGTTTTGTAAACTCTTACATTATTTTGGAAATTTAATCATATTTTTAAAAATTTTGCACAAAGAGAAAGGAAACAGGTTTTATTCTACCAAATATAATTTGAGAATTGCAGCTTAAATATTTTCTCCATCTCCTAAATGCACTAAATCAAATAAGATTAAGATGATGGTTTTGAGGCAGTTTACTAAAACAATAACACACTAATCTCATAGAGATGGAGTGTGTTCCAGTATTAAACAAGCCATAATGTGTTTGTGCATATGAATAACAGAATTTGAAAGTTAAGAGGTGAAAGAAAATGCAATAGATCCATGATTAAATGATAAGCTCAATGACAAATATATACAAATTAAAGCAGAAATTAAGTTGTCATCATTATTTTTATTTTTTAACAGATGAAAACTTACTAGTTTCTTACTATAGTCAATGTACCAGGGAAATCAAACGAAATACCTGTCATGTAAATTATAATTACAATTCAAGAAGACATATCTTATAATAAAGTGATGGGAAATTGTATTTGTAACAAAAAATAAAGGAAATGAAAGGAAAGTAAAGATTGAATCCTCCCAACATTGTCAGGGATAGGTTCATACAAAATAAATATTACACTACATTTAGATAGAATTTAGGCTCTTTTACAAAGTAGATCAAAAAACATGTCACTAAATTATAAACTCTAAGAAGATGTAATTAGATGGTACCCTTTCAGTACAGGGGAATTTTGTTATAGGTTTAGCCTCAGTTCCACATGATCCACGTGAACTGGTTGAGTAACAAATGCTAGCTCTGCCTTCCTACACCCGCTTGGCTCTCTGCCCTATAGCTCTCTAATTAGACAACACAGATCTATGTAGTATCTAAACTGATTACCAACAAAGCATGGAGTACCTTGTAACCCCTCAAATGATAATACTTGGGGTGGTTCAATCGCTGGAGGTCCACTGTGTGTGTATTTGTTATCTTTCTGGCCTAGCCTGCATTTTCATCTCAGACTATTGATCTTCTATGCAGGTTCATGATGAGTTAAGCCTGGGTCTGACTCCAGTCACTCAACTCATCTGTCATTAGAACCTTAGTTCAGTCTGTTAGAATAGCTTTTGTCCTTTGAAAGCCCAGGCTCTTGGAGCTGGTTTATCAGAATGGACAGCCATAGCTATCAACACCACCTAGGTTCACCTTGGTGTCTGCCTTGTACCAATGTTGTGTAGTGAATCGCTGACTTCCCCCAAGAACTCATCTCGCTCTTCTCCTATTCTCCAGATATCTATGTGACTTAGATCTCTCCTTTGAGCTCTAGATTCACCCAACAGTTTCAAAAATGTCTCCATTTCTGTGACTCATAGTTTCCACAAATTCAAAATACTCAATTAAATGTTCAATAATCACCTCCCCTCTTTGCCTCAATAAGCACCAGATCGTTTCTTTGCATCGTATTTCATGACTCCTGCACAATTTTCCAAATCACAACCCAGAAATTTTTCTCAACCATTTTCATTAACTCTCTACCAGCTAGTCATTAGGTGCCATTAAGCATACCACATTTTTCTCATTTTCAGTTCTTTCTCCATCCCAACCAAATCCCACTACCATGATTCACTTCTCCAGCATTATGTTTCTAGATTCTAGCTGCTGCTTTCTTTCTAGCATTACATTTTGCTTCTTCCCATAAATTAAAGTCTACACTGCAGACTGTAATATTTCTGTTGAGTACATCTGATTCTGCCATTTTAATATTTCACCACTATCTATAAATAAATGAAAAATTTCCAATAAAGAGCCTTATGTCTTTGGAATCTATTCTCCAGCAATGCTAACTATTGAAGGTTTTCCAAAGCAGACTGTGCTCTCCCTTCATTCTTTCCATTGCCAAAGCCTGTCCTTATGTCAACACAGCACAATTTTATTAACATTTTAGAATTAAGCTTTATAGTTACATCCTCTACAGATTTTTTGGGCACTCTTGATATTCTTTATACCATCACCATAACTTGATTATTTTAATCAATGTATTTGTCAATTTTTGCTTAGCTCCTGCCTCCATTAGACAATGAACAGCTTGCAGCATCTTTGACTATTCTAGAGCTAGCAAAGAGTTTCTCAAGAATAATGGTATTGACATTTAGACCAGTAGTCCATGGTGGGTGAGCTGTTTTGTTCACTATAAGATGTCCAGTAATCTCCCTGGCCTGCATCCACTAGATGCTGATAGAATGCTTTCCCTAAACCTCCATTAGTGGTGATCAGAAAGTTTTACAGGTATTTCCAAATGTTGCCTACAAAAAAGTGAGGGGTAATTAACTTACCCCAGGTGAGAACTACTGATCCAATTCATAGTGTGGCATATGGCCTAATTTGATAATGTAATGGAAGAAAGAAGAAAACATATCTAAATGGCATCTAACCATATGGTTGCTAAAAATGAAAGCCAAAATTAAACTCCCTCATGAATTAGTTGCCTCTAAACCCCAAATTAAACTATGTTTATTGATACTGGCATTGATATTAAACTATGCTTATAATATTGGCAGCAATGAGCTATAGGCAAAGGGAAAATATGGACAGAGGCAGCTTAACAAGATTTGCTGTAGTTTGTATGAAATGTCTCCCAAAGACCCATGTGTTAAATGCTTGGTCCCCAGTCCACGGAGTTACTGGGAGATGGTGGGAAAACTCCTTAGTGGGGTTGGTGAGATTTTTTAGGTTTTTAGGGGTGTTCCCTCAAAGGGGAATGTGGAACCATGGTCTCTCCCTCTCCTTTACTTCCTGATCATGAGTTATGTTTCTTTCAGCCTGCTTTTTCCATCACCACATGTTGCTTTACTACTGCCCCCAAAGCAACAGGATGAACCAACTATGGACAGATAGCTTGCAAACCAAAAGCCAAAGTAAATCTTTTTTGCTTTATAAGTTAATTACCTAAAATATGTTTAATAATAAAATACTGACTAACACAAGAAAGAAGAAAAGTGAAAATAAGACTTACATTGTTTGGTGAACAATCAAGTACCATTAGTAGCATCTAAGTTTGTTCACTTGTGTCAATAATGGACATTTTGTGGGTAAGAACATATGCTCTAGAACAAGGTATCCTGAGTTCACATTGTACTCTATACCTGTCTACCCATCTTCCTATATCACACCTGTAAAATGGAGATAACAATACTGCCTATACTATAAGCTACTGTAAAGAATACATAATAACCCACATAAAGGGCACAAAGGAGTATTTGGTGCATTCTAAGCACTTCATAAATGATGACTGCATGTAGTCTTTTCTTCTGTAATAACTGTTGTTAACATAGGTTTAGATAGAATTATGGACCCAGACCTGGACCAGAATGAATGTATCTAAACTTGCTTAACAACTGGGAAAAAAGGTGGATCTGTGACATATTTGAGGAGCCTTCAAAGACTAGATTCATTCAAATATTCTGCTTCAATGTTTAGGTGAATACATTTTTATTTTCAGGCCACATATCATTACATATTTGTTTGTTCGTTTCCATGTAATATCTACTTTGAAAGAACTTTTGAAGTAAAGCTCTGAGTACTTTGTCACTCCTTGTCAGTAGGTTACACTTGGCTTCTTACAAAAGTGATTAACCAAGAAATATAGAGGTATAAATCACAGGACATAGATGGGCTCGTCTAACTGAGGCTGATGTATTTACTGCTATTGTCCTAGTAGTAATTTCTTCATGCAAGAAGCCTTGGGCACTAGAGGCTGGGCGCAAGATGATGGAATAGTGGGGGACAGGGACATTTTGCAGTTTCCCCGCAGAGGAGGGTGGATAGAAGGCCAGTCAGGAGTTACACTGGCATAACTGTTGCAGTGTGTACTTGACGGGCTCCATTAGTCCTATCAGGGTGGAACATCAGCATCAGGTTTCCTGGGGAATAGAGTTTGTCCCCTAAATGAAAGTGTGGCTTTTACTTGTAGAGAAAGTACATGTGATCTGATGTAATACAAATGTCAGGTTAATATATGACAGACCTTGGAGCATTTAAGAAAGTAGCAGTTGCTTGTTTCCTTTTGCCTTGTCATCTATTTTTTCTGGTTTACAGAGGCTAAGCTTAGTGTCACCAACATGAATATTGAGCAGAGAAGTTTTCACAATTTCAGTTCTAATTCTGTGACTATAAGCTTTTTCATATTATCACTTCACCTACCTGAACATCAGTTTTTCATTTATAAAGAGAGCATAGTTCAAACATCTAATATCTAAAAGTCCCTGGTTTTGGGGACTTCTCTTTGGGGAAAGGCGAGGAAGACTTTTTCCATAGCATAATGGCAGTTCTCTCCGAGGAACACATGGCGAGAGTCATGGACCTGCCCCCTCATGATTCCTTTCTCTTGCCCCCAGCTCTCAGGGTCCAGACATTGCCCAAGTATTTTATATGAGCCTTCATAAACTATTGATCTATGCTTCTGTGAAATTAAACTCAAAATTATCTTTCTCTATTTAGTACTCTTTTTTGAATATTTAAAAAATGCATCATTAAAACATTTCTCATACTGAGTTAATTCCACCTCCTCTCAACATACAGATCCTAGATTTTAAATTTTCATTGTGATTGTGTGTGTTGCATGCAAGCATATGGACCTATAGCACACACTAGGGACACAGCAGCAAGAAGAGAAGGATGCAGACTAGTAATATCATGGGTGTCTATAGGGTGAGAGAAGAAAGAAGTCAGAGAAGTAAAGAAACTTTCATTCTGAGCTCCATAAAAATACTTGCGTATTTGAGTCTCTCTGCCTTCCACATTATCCATACACATATGAGTTTTCAAGTATATATTAGTCATATTACATATTCTCAATCAATCAGTAGTGGACTGAAATCCAAGCTATGATTCAAATAAACCTTTCCTCTTCATAAATTTATTTATCTCAGGGATTTGTTACAGTGCCAGAAGTCTGAGTAACACAGTGTCTCACATATTATAAGTGTGTCTCACACATTATATATATATATATATATATATATATAATGTGTGAGACACACTTATAATATGTGAGACACTGTGTTACTCAGACTTCTGGCACTGTAACAAATCCCTGAGATAAATAAATTTATGAAGAGGAAAGGTTTATTTGAATCATAGCTTGGATTTCAGTCCACTACTGATTGGCCTGATTGCCTCAGGCCTCTGGCAGCACATCATGGTGGGAGTGTGTGTGGGGGGAATCATTCACCTCATGGCTAGGAATTTATTAAAAAGCAAGGGGGAGAGAGAGGGGGAGAGAGAGAGAGAGAGGGAGAGAGAGAGAGAGAGAGAGAGAGAGAGAGAGAGAGACCCAGAGGAAGGAACCTAATGATCTAAAACCTCCCACTGACTCCACCTCTTAGAATTTCAATTACTTCCCAACTGTGTCACCTAGGTGAACAAAAGCATGTGGGCCTTGAGGGACCCAGGAGATCCAAACTATAGCAAGTACCACTCTAAGTACCTTCTGTGTGTTTTCTTCTTTAATTCTCTGATGGTGCTATGAGATAAATACTTTTATCTCTCTACTATAAGAGAAAAATTGTAAAACCCAGAAAGGTTAAATGATGTCTCTTAAGACTCAGAAATGGATAGTAGTGGAGCCAGGGTTCAAAATCAGAACCTCATGTTCCTCCCCAGTCTGCAGTTCTGCCTGTGGATGTAGAAATGATCCTGAAAATGTACACATACGACCATTAAACACTTCCATATGAACTGGTGGACCTTACATATGGACATTTCTAGAATTTGACACTGGAAGAGACCTTAACAGGTATTATGATCTGGTTGTGTTTTTCCCTCTAGTACTCATGCTGAAATTCAATCCTCAATGCAAAATATTAAGAAGTGGAGTCAGTGGGACTTTTAAGAGATGGTCACATGAGGCCTTTCATTGGTTAACGGGTTATCAAGGGGTTATCTCTGGAGTAAGTCTGCTATAAAAGCAAGTTCAGCTAAGTCCCTCTGTGTTCCTGTTTCTAACTAGGTGATGCCGTTTTTCTGCCTTTGGACCCAGTGTTGCAAAAAGGCTGTCACCAGATGCAGCCCCTGTGTAAGCTAAAGTAAACTGCTTCTGTGTCAGTCAGTCTATGGTATTGTAAGGATTGGACTAATGAAAGGTTGGCAGAATTGACTACAAAATTCCTCAGTTGTATTTTGAAAGAAGGACAGTGAGAGTAATATGAATTTCTTCATCAGTAGTTATACTTTTCCTGCAAGGTTTTAGTTAACAACTAAATATCTTAATCAACTGGCTTCAATCTGTTCCTTTTGCTGACATATGCAGCTGTTCATCAGATGCCTAAAGAGCTTAGAAATAAAAATAAAATTGTACAAACTCAAAAGGAAGATTTGCTTACATGCTGATGTAAAATTGTGCAAGTAATTTGGAAAATAGTTTGTCAGTTTCTTGGGTAGCTAACTGTACACTTCCCATATAATTCAGCAGTTGCATTCCAGGTATTGCAAGATAAATGAAGGCAAGAGATGTTATGTGTCTGTACAAAGAACTTTTCACGGATGTGGACAGAATATTCATAATAATCCAAAACTGGAAACAACTCTAATGTCAATCAGCTGTCAAATAGAAAATCAATTTGCAATATATACATGTAATGAGATACTACTGAAAAAGAAAAAGAAATAAAATTCTGATACATGCAACAACGTGGCTGAATCTCATAAAAAACATCCTTTTTTTCAGATTTTTTTTTTTTTTTTTTGTACTGGGGATTGAACTCCGGCCCTTGAGTTTGCAAGGCAGTTGACAGAACCTCTGAACCAAATCCCTGGCCTCATTAACAACATCTTAAATGAGAGAAACCAGATACAAAGTGCCACATATTGTGTTATTTCATTTATTTTTGTCCAACTTTTAGAAGAGGCAAAACTAGACAGGGATTAATCACTTTTTATAGTTTATATGGAAAATAACTCCTAACGACCTCATGCACACATAGGCAGAGCTTTTGGAAAGTGACTGAATCATGAGTTACTTGCTATTACGAGGTGGGGCCCATTTGGAAGAGGTGGGCTGTGGAGGGGGGATGTGGAAGGGGACATCTCCATTCCTGGGTCCTCCTTTGTATCCCTGCTTCCTGGTGTCTACAACGTGAGTAGCTTTCCTCTGCCACTCTCCCCCTAGAAGTTCTTGCCTTGGAGCCAATTGACCACAAACTGTAACCTTGAGCAGAAATAAACTTCTCCTCCTTTAAGCGAGAGTGTCAGGTATTTCATCCCAACAAGGGAGAAAGTGACTAGGACATCACACAAGCATTTATCTCAGCCAGGGTTGTGCACACATATTCGTGGCAAATGAAGACAAATGAAACTCTTTTAGGTGATGGAAGTATTATAAAATCAGACTAGGATGACGGTTGTATAACTGCACACATTTATTGATACTGAACTCACTGTTCTTTTAAAGCAGGTGAATTTTATATGTAAATAATGCATCAGTAGGGCTCCTTTAAAATACTTAAGCCTTCCTCTAGATTTCCTAAATCAGAGTTCCAGGTTACTATAGTTTTTAATATAGTGGGAAAAGATAGATAAAATCAAATATTTTAATCATTTTAAGAATGCAGTGTAAATATTAATTATGTGCACACTGTTTTGCTAACAGCCTCATCCATCTCCGGCACATGCTTAGGATCAAACTGAAATTTGCATACATTAAAGGATAATCCAAAATTTTTCCATCCTCCATCCCCTGGCAATTACTTTCCACTTCTGTTTCTACAAGTGTGGCACTTGTAAGCTAACAGGGAGAGCAATTTACTAAGGTTAGGAATGAACTTTGATTCAATCTCAGCTTTCTTCAGCCCCAAAGTCATGTTCATAACCACTTTGTAATACCAGCCCTGGAAAAAGACTCCACTGGCCTCTCTCGAGTAGTTTCATAATGGTTATAAGTTGGTGATAACGTTTAATAAAGAGCCAGGCACTCACTCCAGAAACAAAGCAAATCACCCTCAGACTTTGGAGTATAATTAGCGGAATGTAACAGATTAAAGGAAGACTAACAGCTCAGGCAGTGATTATGTTTTAGATCTGATTTGGGAGTCTCTTCTGCAAATACTGAACCATTTGGAATCAGTCCAGCTCTACTTAAACTAAATCTTCTTAAACTTCCTTGTATTTTCTTCCACACATCTGTAACAGAAGGACCAGTTTACCATAGCAACAAAGCCTGCCTGGTCTTTGGCCATGGCTCTTTTTCAGGAATTTTCTCTCACAAATCCTAATCAGGTGTTAGGAGACAAGAGACAAGCACCCCTGCATGTTTCCACCCCTAATTCGAAGCAGGCTTTCCAGGAAGATGTTCACTAAGTCAAGCAGCTTTTTACAGAAATAAATTATGTTCAGATGCAAATAGCGATCTTCTAGGGTTCAATTTGTGCTCCCAGCTCTGACGGCTCTTTCCTCACCTAGACTTTCAGATACTCCCTAGGCTGCAGCTAAGTGATTCTCCTATTAAAATGTAGGCACCTGTTTGTTCCTTTCTGAGGCTTTGTTCTCTGTTGTCTCTGTTTCTATTAATAAAGATGTTGGGGGCAGATATGAAAAGAGGAAGAAAATACTCAAGAATGAGTACTGCACTTACTGTTCACAGACCCATTCAAAAGTATCAGTTTGGGGAGTAAAAAAGAACAGAGAATGAATACACGAATGACATAAAGCAACATGGCTCCTAGTGGCCTTCCTGAACTGCACTGTGTTTGTATGCTACGTACTAAAGCTCGCCTGCTGTGTTAAAAGCAGTATGTCCCAGCCAGGCTGTACAATTCTGTAATAGCGGGGGCTGTGTTATCATCTTTGTATTCTATCCATCCTTAAACATCCAGGCAAAGTTTTGGGCGATAATATTTTAAAGGTGCTTCTGCTTACTCTTTGTTGCATCATCAAAAATAATGTAAGATTTAGTTTCCTCCTTCTTTAGAGGCCATATGTTATAGGCTTGGTCCCCAGTGGTGCTATTGAGCAGTGGGGCCTGGTGAGAGGTGCCTAGGTCATTGGAGGTTTGTTCTAGAATTGGATTGCTGTCCTCAGTCTCTTTGACTCTTCTCTCCTCCACTTCCCTCTCCTCTTACTCCTCCTGCCCCTGTCTCCCTGCTCCCCCCAAATACCTTCCCTGTCTCCCTCTCCCTTTTCTGGTCTTGCCCCACCATGTGCTCCTGCCATGACATGCTGTCTTGCTGCAGGTCCAAAGCAATGGGTACCTTTGATCATAAAGTGAAACTTATAAAACTGTGAGTCAAAATAAGCTTCTTTATCTATATAAGTTAATTACCTTAGGTATTTTGTTATAGTAATGGAAATCTAACACAGTAATATTAAAATTGATAAGTAATGTCCTTTTTTCTACTGTGGGTTAAATAT
>NW_022900928.1:75952892-76031922 GCF_012274545.1 Fukomys damarensis
ATATATATTCTCAATGGGATTACTTTGGATTACTGAGGTTTGTGAACCTGTGAAGGAATTCACAGAAAATTATTGCTTTAATGTTGGGCCTATCAAGAGGATTAGGATATAAACTCCCTGTGGAGAAAAGAATGGAGACTTGTGTGGTAAGAGGAAGGGCTTGTCAAATGTGCTCTCATGTTCATTGAGGGGGCACGGGCTATAGGATGCAAAGTGACAGAGATCTGTACTTCCCGCTTGCACTATGTTTGGAGGTACCTGGACCTCAAATTGTGAAAGATCCTCTGAAATTCGTGGAAGTTGAGCACTGAACATCATGTTAAGAGCTGTGGTAAGGATCCACATGGAGAATTTGCCTTATGTCCAGCATCTGTGTGAGTCCAGTGGCATGGAAGAGCCTCACCTACTTGACTATGCCACTGTGTGGCCAAAGAGAAATGATGGTTGTGGACCATATGGACTATCATGGGTCTCCCTTATTCTTCCCCACTTGGATGTATAATCTTGAATCTTTGCAACAAGATGGAAAGAAATCTCGCAAGCGCAAGGACCTGAGTTCAATCCCCGGCACAAAAAAAAAAAAAAAAAAGGAACAAGATGGAAAGAAAAAGGAGTTATCAAATGATTTATATTGGACTTTGTAAGGACTTTGGTGAATGAGGCTTTGAACCAGATTTCACTTGTAGTAGTGAATAAATGATCATTGCAAAAAACATGTTATTGGGGCCAGGGATTTAACTCAGTGGCTCTGCTGCCTGCCTTGCAAGCGCAAGGTCCTGAGTTCAATCCCTGGTAATAAATTTTAAAAAAGAACATTTTATCATGAATCTGGAACTGTTGCAATCACTCAAATTTACTAATCAACTCATTACAATTCACATAAGAGTAAACTGAGGCAGAAACATTTTAAACAACTTACCCAAGATTTCCCAATTCAAAGTGCAGAGTCAGAATTTGAAACATGAGCAATGAAGTTCCAGATCTGTGCTTCTCATTTAGACAAAACATGATTTACATACATTACAGCTTTAAGAGAAAGACATGATGTATGCCTGTCAGTGTCACGAGAGATTACCCCCCCGCACACACACACACACTCATACTTATTTTCAAAGAATACATCTGTGCTTCTCTTGTTTGTCTTAGACAAATGCTCAGTTTGATAAATGTGTACTTCTTTGGACTGAGATGCAATGTCAATCATCTGTGCATCTCTCAGACTTATGAGAAAGCAATACGGAGATGCAGAGAAATGGATTATGCTTTCTCCCATGATCCTCCTTTCCCCCACATCTAGGTCTTATTCTTCTGTTTATCATCATGGGCATACACCTACTGTAGAGAGAGCCAGGTAAGTACAGTTTTGTATTTTCTCCTGCTTAGTTATTGTAGGTCTTGATAACCATGACTGTTCTGTCAACGAAGTGTGACATCAAGGAAACAAAGATTCAGTCAAGCTGTGAATCCTATTTCTCATTTCAGGAAGTACAGGAGTATTTCCTGCTCTTATATTTTCTTGCTCTTTTGTTTTAATATTTCCTGTGTAGAGTCACAGATGACAACTTAACAACTATTTCCAATGTCCTCCTGTCCCCTTACTTGCACTCAGGCCTGCAGCATAGCCTGGAGTATATATGTTGCCAACAGATGCCACTGGCCCCTATCCAACCCCATCAGCCTGTGCCCAGAATCGTCTAAAGGATACACTACTGTGGTGCAGGTAATTTACTAACCAGAGCCTTTTAAGGGCTTGTGAGCCCATTCATTTCTCCTGCTCTCCAGCCTATAATTTCTATTCTATTCATGTGAACTAATGAAAGGAAACATTAACAGAAATAGATGATGCTTTCTCCAAAAGAGCCCCCCCTTCCCCTCTCACCTCACTTTCTCCCATGTGGGAACCCATAACTTCTTCTCCTTCCACCTCACTCACCTCCATTCATTATTTCATTCTGCCCCAGCCCCTTCCCTTTAGACTAAGAATATACTGTATAGCTAAATAAAAAATATATTCAGCCTTGGTTTTGATGGTTAGCTCTTAAATAAAACAGAATTTCTCAAAAATTGGTTTATTGCTTTGTTTTTCAAAGTTGTTGCAGTCACAACAGATTTGAAGAGAGCCTGAAGAAAACTAAGAGATCATTTAGGAGACTACTGCTGTAATCCAAACGAGATGTTGGTGGCTTTCAGAGTGATGGGGTAGGAACACAGCTACATTTAGATATGATCGCAAGGCAGGGCAGCCTCCAGAGGGAAATCCTGTTCGTGATCATCACACATGGTAGTCTAGGGTTAGCCACTTCTAAATTGATGCATTCTAGTCAGAACTAATGTCATTCCTACAGAGTAGGCAAAGAGAGGATACCAACTCTTTCCCGCATCTGCCTTATGGGAGATCAGGGGTGTACTCCCCTTGAAGGTAAGTTCTGGCGCTGGTCCCAGTGACAGAGCAAGGTTACAGTTTTCAAAACATGCTCAAGGAAAAAATGTGTTTTCAGTTGGAGATGAATAGAATCTCCAGAAAAATTTCTGAAAGATAAGCTTCAGATATAAGGTAATGAAAGTCTTGAGGAAAGAGAAAAATAAATAAATTGACTAAAAAATAAAAACCATAATTTTTGATTTGAGAACAAAAATAATGGCATTAAATATCAAGAAAGAATAAAATGTTAAAACGGAACAATTGAAGTTAAGATGTCTTACTGATTTTTTTTTATCTTATTGAGTTTATTGGTATTTTTTAAGTATACAGTACAATTACATTCATCATTGGGATCTTGTACCTACATGACAGGTCTTGGTTCTCATTTTTTCCCCTTGTCACTGCCCTCCCTTCACCCCCTCCACCCTCCATTATTTACGGACTTCATTTCCATTTTTTCCTTTTCTTATGCTTTTTCTTGTCCCTTATTTCCTTTCTTCTACCCTTCCCACTTCCCCTACACCTTTAGCCCTTTTCTTCGTATTTCACATTATCAGTTATACAATTTGTATACAGTTATGTGTTTTAATTTTTCATACCAGAGAAACTATTCAATATATGCACGTGTGTCCTATTTATTTTACTTGAGTATGGGCTCAATATGCATCCATTCTCCTATGAATGACTCTAGTTTCTCATTCTTCATGGATGACTAGTATTCTATTTTTTAGAAAAAACACATCTTCTTTATCCAGTTTCTAAGTTTTATTTATTACAAACTGTGCTGCTACAAACATGGGTGGGCATACATCACTGTAGTATGACTCTTTTAATTATTTTAGAAAGATACCCAGCAGAGGGATAGCTGAGTCAAACGGAACCTCTAATCTTAGTTGTTTGAGATATCTCTATATTGATTTCCATAGTGGTTGCACCAGTCTGCACTCCCACCAGCAATGGAGAAGGGTTCCTTTCTCCCTATATTCCCACCAGCATTTGCCATTGGTTGATTTCTTGATAGCCACCATTCTTTCTGGATTGAGGTGGAATCTCACTGTTGTTTTCATCTTCATCTCTCAAATGATCAGTGATTATGAACATTTTTTCCATATATTTATTTGCTGTTTTTATTTCTTTCTTCGAGAAATGTCTGTTCATTTCAGATGCCCATGTTTGAAATGGGTCTTTATATTTTTGGGGCCTGATTTTTTTGAGTTCTTTATATATTCTGGATAGTAGTCCTTTGTCTGAGGAGCAGCTGGTAAAAATTTTTCCCCACATTGTAGGTTATGGCTTAGCTCTGTTGGTGGTTTCTTTTGCAGTGCAGAAGCTTTTTAATATGATGAGATCTGAGTTGTTTATTCTTTGTGCTAGTTCCTGTCCTACTGAGGATTTGTTCATAAAGTTTTTTCCTATGCCAATGTCTTCGAAAGCTCTGCCTAATTTATCTTCCAGCAAGTTTAGAGTTTCTTTTTTAATATGTACATATTTAATCCACTTGGATTTTAGAGTCTTATCAATTTATTGTTCAGAGATACTGACTTTAGATTTTTAGTAAAATGCATACCTTTAGAAACTATTTAAAGAATGGAACTTGCGTATACCTTGAAAAACAGTAAAGGAGAAAAATCTATTGTCTCTGCAATAAAAAATATTTTTGAGAATTGTTTACAATTTACAATAAATTACAATTTATTTTACAGGCTGCAAATAAAGGGGACCACATACATTGAGCTCTCACTGGAGTTGAGCCTGAATTTTAATTACTATTCATATAGCACAAGAGGGTAGAGGAAGACTTTCCAATCTCAAGTCTCAGTACAAAAGGAAACAAGCTACCAAGAATGCCAGGAAAAAAACTAACAGCATAATTGTACCTTTGAGAGCCTCATGTATTGAAATATTCATATATAAAATGTAAATGTTGAGTATCCTAAATAATTGGAGCTCCCTGGGAACATGAAGCAAACCTAAGAAAGATAGAATAATAATGATGATGAAGAAAAATTCTGTAAAGCTGGGGAACATAAAAGTTAAACAGATGACCCCCAACATCAACATATTGACTGCCTGTGATGAGATGGCAAACTCAGAGCTGATTTTGAATGAAAAACCCAAAGTATGAATTAATTAAAGAGAAAAATAAAAACAGACAATAGAAAACAGGGAGATAGATCATTTTCAAAAGGAAAGAGGATCAAGATATGCAGGAAATGGGGAGAGAGAGGAGGGCAAAGAGACGCAAAAATTAAGACATATTATGTGCATGCACAACTCCCCACAATGGATGTAATCATTATGTGCTGTAAATACGTACAAATAAAAATGAATATTTTATTTTTATTTTCTCTCATTGAGTTTATTGGTACATTTTAGGTATATAGTACAGTTACATTCATCACTGGGATCTTGTACCTTTACATGACAGGTCTCGGTTCTCATATTTTTCCCCTTCTCCCTGACCTCCCTTTACCCCTCCTACCCTTCCCATTTACAAACACTTTATTTCCATTTTTTCATTTTCTCATATTTTTAAAATTTCCCTTATTACCTTTCCCCTACCCTTCCCACTTTTCCAACACCTTTAGACCTTTTAAAATGAAAATTTTAAATGTATGAAAGGGAAAAGAGTAAAATGCATTTTTAGTGTTCTGAGAGAAAGCTAGTTAAATAGTAAAATAAAAGAGTGGAACAAAAATTATTTTTTTAAAATAAAAACTTATATAAATAATATCTGAAGGTTATGATTTATAACTCATATAAATAATATCTTACTATTATGATTTAAGTAGAAATAAATGATCCTAATGAAAGTTTGGAGATATGAGAAAATATGTTAAATTCACTAATAAAGTAATAGAGATAGTTTAATTTGAGAGATAAAACAGAAGGGCACTAAAATATTGGAAAAGCATAAAATATTAAGTTTGAGTAATAGAACTAAAGTTACTATTGAGAGACAACAATTAACTTTAGACTTCTGATAAAATATGCAAGTACTTTTAAACTAGTCAAAGAATGAAGCTGATGTGTAGCTTATGAAACAGTAGTATGGCAAACTAGAAAGTAAGTAGTCAGTGAGTGGCACTTTTTTTTTCCTTTAAGAGGCCAGGCTGATCAGTGAATATGGTTTCCTATTCACACAACCCAGAAAACTCCGCAAAATAATGCAGAGTCAGAGATCCAAACTTTTATGTTCATTTTATGAAGACGGGTGAGGCTACCAAGGCCTAAATATCATTCATATACTCCAAGCCACCAAGGATCTGAAAGATGTCACAGTTTAAACTATGTGAGGTCTCCCAGTGATGGGATTGGTAGAGGAGGCTAGGTCAAACAGTAGGACAATATGTGGGGCCTGTGGCACAAAAAGACTGCTGGTTCTCTCCTGCATGTGTTTAAAAATGCAGACAGTAGTGCTGAAATTAGAATAAGGCTGTAGATTCTCTGGTGATTGCACATAGCCAAGAGAACAAAGCACTCAAAATGTGTTGGTGTATTAAGAACTTAAGGTTGGGATAACCTATGCATGAGTTTCATGTGCCACACAGAAAGGATTCTTACTGAAAAGGAACAATAGTTCCCAAACCACACAAAAGGAAAAAAATATCCAGAAGAAACCAAAGTGGCGGGGAGGAAGGGGGGACAATATAGCTTGAAAATAAATTCAGCATAAAATATACTCAAATAAATGTTTTTAAAAAAATCAACAAATCTTTTTCTGTACATGTTTACAGTACTTAATGTTTACATTTGTGTGGGGTTGGTTCATGTACACAGCACATCCCAATTTTTTTTTTCTTCCCTTAACACTTCCCTCTCTTAACTTTCCTCCATCTCTTGATTCCTTTCCCCTTGGAAAATGATCCATCTCTCTTCTTCCTATTACAGTAGATCTCTTCCACAATGGTACCACTGTTACAAAATTTAATTCCACAACTCTTGGGAAGATGGCCATGTTCGGTTTCATGAAGGGAAGATGGCAGTGGTCCTGCTCAACACCCAGTGTTGAGTTCCAGAATGGTAGCAAAATTTTTCCAAATGCTGTTTGGGAACACAAGTGTTTGTGAACTGAGGTATTATTTTATTTTGTTCTTTATTTTTACTGCTAGTTTTTGTGTAAGAGAAATGTGACATATGAGTCTGATTATTTCACTTAATGTGATGGTCTCAAGGGGCATCCAATAACCAAAGGGATCAAGAGATAGGTGGAGGGGTCAGGAAGGGAAGGGAAAGGGGATAAAAGGAATTGAGATGTGCTATGAACATGGACCAATTACCCACAAAGAATGTAAACATTATGTAATACATACATGTGCTAATAAAATAAAATAATTAAAAAATCAACAAATCTTTACTGGAGTAGAAAAGAAAGTGGTAAACATAAAATGGGCATATAGAGAAAATTTAAAATGCTAGATATCTCATATACTTCATAAACACACAACGTACACAATTACAGCAAGTATGTAAGTTGGTTAACTTCTCCAGGTAAGGCAATTTCCAGTGTGTTTAAACAGTTTCAATGATATACAGTCCTTAAAAAATTATTCTTAAATATAAGGGTGTAGAATGGTAAATATAAAGGAATTGAAAAATTCAACTATAATTGAAAAATATCTTAGATTTTACTTTTTTATTAAAGATTGCAAACATACATGACAACAAGAAATGAAGATACTAAATAAAAATTTCAAATATACCTATATATAACAGCAAAAAGGATATGAAACAAACAAAAATTTATGCAACACAGACTAATAATCAAAGTACATTATTAGTTTGATATGATCTTCAAACGTGTTCTTTCTCATTTTCTTTTCATATAATATTTTTGAAATGATGTAATTACAAATAAAACAAAGTTACATATTATAGTTGAGAAACTGTCCTCAAAATTTTATGATTTATAAATTCCTTGGTTTTATTAATTTGATAAATATCATATGCTTGTTGATTGTATCACTTACATTTTCTAACAAAACTTCCCACAGAAAACAAATATACTTAAATTTGAAATCCAAAAGCAACTAAAAAAGTTCACATTTTTCAGATCAGATTTTTCTGTTTCTATTTTATTATATCCCATACTTATTTTTATTATATTTTTATAAGCATAATGACAGAATTTAACACCAACACATATGTAATATTCTTCCCAAATGACTATGAATTAAATCAAGCATGTAATTTAGAGAAATCATAAGGTTAGCAGAGAAACTATCAATATGCAAAATGTGCAAAATCCTACCACATTCATGCCCATGTTTCTCATTTAATAGTGCACACAGATGTGTAAAAACATACCCCACGCACATACACACAATGCATATTTTCTACAATACAATATATACTTTGGTATAATAAAACAATGCAGTGATGTGTGGAATGTTTGTGATTTGTGTTATTTGAGAAAAAACAAATATCATCTTTAAGGGAGTTGGAGAATTTGTAATATATACCAGGTACTAAATGATATTAATGATTTAATATCCATTTATTTAAGTATAGTTATGATAAAATTTACTTAAAATTAATATTCATTACCAATAAAAATAGGTACAAAGATATATTAATAACATGACAAAATTTATCTTAACAAATTTGCAACCAAACAAGCTGTAGTGACAGAAAAGGAAGTTTGTAGAAGGCAGAGATGAAAGAGGAAAATGATGGATAGACCTTAATACTTTTCATACTACTCATATATACAGATTTCATAAATTCTCAAATAAAAAAGCAAAGAAAATGAGAACCAAAATAACTCATCAATTTGTTAGGCCAACATATAAAAACAAAGATTAATGTATTGATAAATTTTTAAAATATGAAATGTAAAGCCTGAGATTTAGCTCAGTAGTGCTGCACCTGCCTAGCCAGAACAGTGTGCTGAGTTTAATCCCCAGCACCAGGGGAAGAAAAAGAAAAAAGAAAAAAAAGAGTAAAGAAGTATATGTGCTTTCTAACATACTCAATAGATTAAAAATAAATTATTTGTTATCTCTTCCTCTTGAATTTTTCCCTTCACAAGGATGTAGTCACCTTCTTTGTCTCTTTCAATCGGTTTAGGTTTGAAATTTTCTTTGTCTGTGAATAAGATTGCTACCCCTGCTTTTTTCTGGGCTCCTGTTACATGAAGAAGTTTTCTGTCCTTTCACTTTCAGTGTACAGGCTTCTTTTTGCACTAGGTGTGTCTTGTATACAACATATTATTGGATTTTGCTTCTTAACCCATTCTGCCAGTCTATTTCTCTTTATTGGTGAATTGAGGCCATTAATATTGATGGTTATAACTGATATGTATTAACTTATTAATGTCATGGTTTTTTTTCAACTTCTTTTAGTTTCTTACCTTGCCTATTTGATTTGCTGTGTTGGGTCTCATTGTGTTGTTACCTTCATTGTCTTTTTCTAGGATATTGTTTAGAATTCATTGTAGTGCTGGTTTGGTATTCATGAAGTTTCTCAGGTATTCTTTATCATGAAAGTATCTTATTTCCCCATCCATTTTGAAAGAAAGTTTTGCAGGATACATCAGTCTGGAGATTATTTTCTTTTAGTACTTGAAATGTCTCATCCCAGGCTCTCCTTAACCTAAGGGTTTGTATTGAAAAGTCTGCTGTGATTCTGATGGGATTTCCTTTGCATGCAATTTGTTTCTTATCTCTTAATGCTTGTAGTAATTTATTCTTCTGTTAGGTTTCTGGGATATTGATTATTATATGTCTAGGTGTAGATTTCTTTTTAATCACTGCTAGTTGGAGTCCTATATGCCTCACTTATCTGTATGTCAAGTTCTTCCCCTCTGTTTGGGAAGTTTTCTATAATTAATTCTGCGAACAGCTTTTTTAAAGTCATTTGCATTTTCTCCTGCTACTTCTTATATTCCTATCAGTCTTATGTTTTTCTTCTTTGTATAGTATAAGAGTTGTTGGATCAATTTCTTATGAACCCCTACTGTTTTTAAGAGACCTCTCTTTTCATGGATACTGACTGCAATTTTATCTTCTATATCTGAGATTCTATCTTTGGACTCTTTTATTCTTTTGTGAACAATCTCAGTGGAGTTTTTAATTTCCTGAATATCTGTTCAAATCTGTCCTATGGATTCCATTTCTTTCTTATATTGACCATTTATTGTTTCCATTTCTTTCTTATGCTGGGCATTCATGGCTTCTATCATGGTCCTGAGCTCATCTATTTTCCTCTCAGTTTCTGTTCTAGAAGCTTGAATTATAACTTTCATTTTGCTCATCATCTCTATGATTATCTGGGAAATTACCTCTGTTTTAAATTTCTCTAGAGCCTGATTGATCAGATTTGTTACTTCCTGTGCTTTGAGTTCAGGGTGTCCTGATGATTCACTGTCAGACTTTTCATCCTCATTTGCCCCACTGTTTGCCATTGGTGAACTGAGGTCTGTCCCTGTATCTTGTTTAAGCGTTTTCTCATTTTTAATATTGTTTGGTTGTTCTTAGTTTAACCTTTAGGTTACTAGTTAAATCTTCCTAATATAGTTGGGCTTCAGCCCATGGGTCTCTAATGACTCATAGACATTCTCATTTTCATAATACTGAAAAAAACAGCTCATTGAATGAATCACAATCCTTTTTCCTAATTGATACAATCAGCACCACAATGTGATGAAGCAAAATTTGCAAATTGACCACTTGTGATAGTCATCAGTCTATCACCTTCAAACCATGTGAATTAAATTAAAACCAAGAAGCAATCCAAAATATGTTTACAGTGAATAAACTTATCAATAAGGATTTTTACCATTTAGAATGGGGCTTAAAACAGAGTTAAGACAAGAACAGTAGATAAGTAAAGGAATCAGAGAAGGTTTCATATGAAGCCAGAAGATGTAGAAAGACCAGACAATTGTCAGGAAACTGTTAAGTTCAAAAGGGACAAACAAAATAGAAGTATAATAACCCTTGAGTAAGTTAGAATGACATAAGAAAGGAACATAAAGAAAAGAGAAAAAATAATAGAAGAAATCTGAGGTAGGACAGGAGCAAAAAAAGAAAGAGAGATGAGGGATAATATAGTGGAACAAGAGACTGAGTTAGAGAAAGAGGACAGAAAAGGAAAAAAAAAGAATTTGCAGAGTGGAATGAAAAAAAAAGAAAGAAAAAAATGAGTTGAAGGACCTCTTTCAGACTGTATCACTACTGTCATAATGTACAATATGCACTGCCATATGGAGAGCCGAGTCCCCTGATCTCAGCTAGCTGGTGGCAGAACGCCATGACACAGACTAACCTCAGGCTGAAAGGCCCAGACTGAGTTCCCCGACCTCCTGAAGAGATGAACTCCACTCAGTTCTACTACAGGTTTCCCCCACCCCTTCTTTAAAGATGTTCAAAGTTGGAAGCGCCAGAAAATACCCTTTATGACCACCTCTGCCTCTACAGAGTAGGTCTAAAGACTGGCACAATCAGGAGGTCAGAAAGTGCGAGGAGGTGGGGTGGGGGGTTGAAGCCCGCGTAGCTACCTTTCTGGCGCTGAAGATGGAGGCAGAGGCACCGGCAGGGGAGGGCGCGGATGGGCAGGCCCTCTGGCACTGGAGATGGTGGGAATGCATAGATTTTACTTTTAAAGGTAATAGTAATTTTATTACTAATAGAACTTAGTCCTCTTCTAAAACTTTAAGGCCAATAAGTTAGTATTTTAAAGATATAAAATACTACTTACAAAAGTGTATTAAAGAGTTTCAATTCAATGGAATATTTAAAAGTGCCTAATTACATAAAATAAAAGAGTCTCTCAATATGTGAAGCAAAAGTTACTAGAATGAACAGAAGAAACTGACAAACCTGATAGCAGGAATATTTCAGCACATCTCTCTTAGTAATAAATTGATTAATTAAATAAAATAAGTAGTAATACTGTAAAGATTGGCAAAATATGGCTACCAGTTTTTGTAAATACAGTTTTACTGGTACTGAGCACATAAAGTCATGTGTTCTTGGTGGTTGCTTTCATGCTATGACAGAATAGTTCTGCAGTAGTAACAGATTATATGACACTTGAAGCCAACGATATTTACTATCTAGCCTTTTACAGAAACAAAATTTAGCAACAACTGAGATTTTTAAAAAATTAACCAATTAATAATTAATTATCTGTTTACATACAAGAAAATGATCAGTGCATAATCGGATTACACAGAATCACCACTCAAAACCCCCAAGTTCCATTTTGCCCCTGCTCAGGCATTACTTCAATCCCTGCTCCCCGCACAGCCATTCAGAGGAAACGAATTTCTTATTTATGTCACCACAGACTAGTTTTACCTATGTCATGATCACATAGTATGTACTCTTTTCTGTCTCAATTTAACTTTGCATAGTTTTTATTTTAGATTCAACCATGTTGTAGCATTGCTAGTTATCATGAAGCCGTATGATACTTGTGGGTATAGATATAGATTCTGTGGTCATTATTTGAGGCTACTATGTGCCTATTTCATAATTAGTTTATCTGTTTTCTTGTTGATAGGCATTTGGGTTTTTACCAATTTGGAGTTACTGTAATAAGAGTGCTATGAATACTCTTTTATGTCTTAGTTGCTTCCTCATTGAGACGTAATGCCTGCTGCCCACTAATTACCAGAGGAAAGGTTTGTTTTAGCTCATGGTTCCAGTACCTTGTCAGCTGCTTCTAAGGCAGAAATGGCCTTTCAGAGGCATCCAGGTGAAAGAAAGCTGCCAATGTATGGCAGCCAGGAAACAAAGAGATAAAAGATAAGCTGGAGAAGGTCCATCCATCAATATATGGCCTCTATAAAAACCCCACCTCCTAAATACAAGACAGCTGTAGACCCCTTAATCCAGACACCTTCCACAAGGCCTACCTGTGAGTGCATGGGGCCCTGAGCAACATTCCTAGTCTAAGCCATAATATCATACAAGTCTTTTGCGGACATGCTATATTTCTTTATTAAATATCCAGTTACTCTTAGGGTAAGTATGTGTTAATTTTATAACTACAAAATAACTTTCCAAATCTATTCCACTCTCACAAAAAAGACAGCAGATATCAAACTGCTCCATAGCATGGGCAACATTTGATATTGTCAGTCTTATGCAGAAGTCATAGTTACAGAATAGTTAAAGTTTATAATTTCTTACCAGCTTATAATGCTAAGCAACTTCTTATTAAACTTTAAATGATTTCTATCTCTTTTTTGGGGGAAGTGTCTGTTTAAGTCCTTGTCTGTTCTGTATCAAGTTATTTTATTATTTTTATAAGATATTTCATTCCCTCTGAACTTTGCATATCTTAGAATGAATATATAATTTTGAGTACAGTCTTCTTTTATTATTTTATTTGGCTATTTATTTATAAGGTGCCTGATTAGCAGAAACATTACATTTTAATAATAAGTTCCATTAACATGTATTATTATTTATGTCATCTATAGATGTAGCAGTTATATTTAGGTTTTATCTCCAGATGATCTTTGTGTATAAGGTGAAATCAGGATTACAATTTTTTATATACAGGTCCCAGTTTTCCACCACAAGATAGTATAAGAATTTTCCTATTTAGTTGACTAAGTACAACTTTTCTAAAAATGAATTGGATGTAAATATACATCTCTATTTTAGAGTCCTTATTCAATTCCAGTAAACTAGTTGTATAATATTACAGTAACATTGTACCTCAATTATTTGGTGATAAATTCGATTATAACACCAGATCAATTTTTCAAAAGTTGTTCTTACATACTTTACAAATTCTCATATTAAACTTCAGAGTTTCTTCTCAAAATGCTGCTGCATTAACTGAGTAGTGCTGTCAATAAACATACCACTTTGTGTAGTTTGTACATCTTAACAATTTGAATCTTGTGACCCATGAGCAGAGTCACATGATCTATTTATGTACGTGTTCAATTAATTTCAGTTTCACTACTTTGCTTTTAGCACCTTGTACTTATTATTTTAGATATTTTATTTCTATGCTGATATAAATAGAAAATCAAGATCAAAGTACCAAAAGGTTTCTAATGAGGGTTGCTATCTCTGCTTCCAAAGGTGGGATTTTATTGTTGTGCCCTCTGAAGCAAGAAAAAAAGTGCTGAAGTCTCAGAAATAAATAAATTTGCTGCATTAATCCTTTTTATGTAGGCATTAATCATCCATGATGAGGGACCTTCATGAGGTAAGAAGGCTACGTCTACCAGTGCCAGGCATAGTGGATTAAGTTTCCATGATATGAAATGTGAGGACTCTTTCAGACCATAACTGTGATATGGGAAGATCAATTCTAATCATCTTTGTGTTGCTCTCTCAGGACAGTATTTGCAACTCAGTTATGTTGCTTGCAAATAGTCAGTTTTACTTCCTTTTCCTTCTATTTATGGTTTAATTTTTATTGTTTATTATTCTTTTCTTATTATTCTAGCTCTCACTTGCAGTACAATATTCAGTGCCTGAATAAAAGTAATGATAGAAATCAGAAACTTTGGGGAAAAGTTGAATATTTCACCAAAAATAAAGATACTTAACTATATATATATTTGTAGATGTTCTTTATTTGACAAAGTTCTATTTCTAAGTTTATACAATTTTTTAAAAACATAAATGAATAGTGCACTTTGTTGGTTTGTTTAAATTTTATTTTTCAGTTTTCCACTTATATTTTGTTGCTATGGCAATTAATTGATCAAGTGTTAGTTATTAAACTAATTTTGCATTCCTTGAATAAATTCACTTAGTTGTAATGTTTATCCATTTGTACATGGATAGATTTTATTCAATAATATTTTAAGAAATGCTTGGAAATCTATTCATGAGAGATACTGATTTGATTTGTTTTCTTGTAAAGCCTTTATCTGGCTTGAGTATCAAGGTTATGTTAGCCTTATTAAGAGGGAAGTATTCATCTTTATGAGGTGTGATCAAATATTCTGCGAGTGCTGATGCTGATGCTTTTCAACAGAAAGGAGATCTGGTAAAAACTAAAAACATTAATGGATGTCTTCCATCAATTTACTTACTGGATTTGGCACTGCAACTTCTGACTCTGTCTCCAAAATAAAAATATTTTGAATTGAATCAGTCCATCAGAACAGCCATAACAGTGCCGCTAAACATGTTCACAAAGAAAAAACTTCCAGAATGTTCCAGGAAGGGGCAAGAATGATGCAATAAGTATGTTCAAAGCCTTGGGGGATATTTTGAGAATGATTAATAGCAATGTGTCCATTAGTGTAATAAAAAATTAAAGCATTCTCCATATTTTTGATAACACCAAGCAATGTTTGCAGAATCCAAAGTGTATCATTTAGTTAGTAGTTTGTTATTTATGGTCTAAAAGTTACTCAAAGAGTATTTTATATGTTCTTTTTCAGCCTTTATAAAAGGTGTACTAAATTTGTTAATGAAACACTTTTTAAGTTTGTTGATTTTCTTCATTGCTTTTTGATTTATTTGACTCTCTTTCATTGTTGCTTCTCTATACTACTTCTACTGCATTTGTTTGCTCCATCCCTCTTTTTTCTATTGTTTAAGCTTCTTAAAGTTTCAGATAAAGGATTTTAAATCATATTTGAACTGAACATAGTCACTAAAACCTATAAAATGTACGGTACACAATAACTTACCTGAATGTCACAAATTTTGTTGTGCTGTGATTTTATTGTAATTAAACTCAAAAGAAAAATACTGTTTTTGGACCTATGGCTTATTTTAATATTGAACCCCTGAATTTTTCAGAAATTATTTTGTAAGATATATTATTCTTATTGGTTTTATTTTTAATATTATCATGATCATAGAACATATTCAATGATTTCAACATTTTGAAATGTACTTGAATGTATTTTATGACCAAGTATACTATATGCTGAATTTTGGCGAATATTTTCTTTCTTTATTTCTTTCTTTTTTCTTTCTTTCTTTCTTCTCTTTTTATTTTATTTAATTACTTCCTTTTATTTTTGAAAGAGCTCTCTCTATGTCATTCAGTCTGGACTTAAACTTAATATGTAGCTCAGGCTACCTTGAACTTGTGGCACAACTCTTGCCTCAGCTTCCCAAACTCTGGGATTACAGGCATGAGACACTGTGTGAATACTTGTAGAGAATGTGTATTCTGTACTTTCTTTTTAAATATTTTGTCTTATTATATTGTTTTGTCCATGTAAATTTTTTTAAATTGGCTGATACATTTTTTCAAATGTTTATGCTTTACTGATATTTTTCTATTTCACTCAAATAGTCATTTAATCTTCATGTACACTGGGTATTTTTATGTCCATTTTTCTCAATAAATTTATTGGTACATTTCAGGTATACAGTATGGTTACATTCATTTTTGGGATCTTGTAACTTTACATGACAGGTCTTGGTTCTCATTTTTTCCCCTTACCTGTGCCCTCCTTTCACCCCCTCCTCTCTTCCCTATTTACAAATACTTTATTTCCATTTTTTAATTTTCTCATATTTTTCCTTTCCTTTATTTCTTTACACCTATGCTTCCTCCTTCCCCTATACCTTTAGCCCTTTTCTTCCTATTTCACATTGTCAATTATATCATTAGGATCTTATGTACAATTATAGTTTTTCACACCAGAGAAACTATTCAGTATTTACACGTGTGACTTATTTATTTCACTTAAGAGTATATCCTCAATAAGCATCCATTTTCCTATGAATGACTGATTTCCCATTCTTTATGGCCAAGTAGTATTCCATTTTATAGAAAAACCACATCTTCTTGATCCAGTCTCCAACTAATGGGTAGATGGGCTATTTCCAAGTTTTAGCTATTACAAACTGTGCCACTATAAACATGGGTGTGCATATATCACCGTGTCATAATTCTTTTCATTGTTTTTGGAAAGATACCCAGTAAAGGGATGCCTGGGTCAAATGGAATCTCTAATCCTAGTTCTTTGAGGTATCTCCATTTTGATTTCCATAGTGGTTACACCAGTCTGCACTCCACCAACAATGGAGAAGGGTTCCTTGCTCCCCACAACCCCTCCAACATTTGCTATTGGTTGATTTCTTGATAGCATATGATCCTCTCATTAAATGCAGAAAAAGTATTTGACAAAATTCAACACTCATTCATGATAAAAACCCTGCAAAAATTGGAATATATGGTCTATATCTCAACTTAATAAATACTATTTATGAAAAATCAATGGCCAACATCATATTAAATGGCCAAAAACTGAAAACTTTCACGTCAAAATCAGGAACAAGACAAGGATGCCCCTATCACCACTCCTCTTCTATATCATTCTGGAAACATTAGCCACAGCAATTAGACAACAGAAATAAATTAAATCAATAAATATAGGAAAGGAAGAAGTTAAACTGTCATTATTTGCTGATGATATGATAATCTACATTGAAGAGCCAAAAAATTCCACCAAAAGACTTCTAGACTTAATTGACACTTTCAGCAGAGCAGCTGGATACATCAACACTCAAAAATCAATAGCCTTCCTGTAAACAAATAACAGTTTGAAGTTACCATCATTTTTTTGTATTTCCCTTTACTTTTTTTCTCTCTTCTTCCTTTTGTGGCCTTGTCATTAATTTAATCAAGTAGAGTTTTGAGGGGTATTGCCTCAATGATTTTAGTAATTGCTCAATAGAGAATTAATAATCTTTACAGTATTGACATTCATCTTAAAATATTACACTATTTTTCAAACAATGTTAAAATCTTACACAATATAATTGCAATTAATCTTCTATACATGGGCTATATACTTTGCTTCCATGTGTTTTACAAGCCTTACATTGTATTAGACTTTTCATCTGTTTTGCATTTATATTGTTGTTTTTTCAGAAATATAAAGTTATATAACTTTGTTTGTATTCAAATTTTCTTCTATTATTTCTTCCAGTATCTTTAGAGGTTCTTTACTACGTCCTCTTTCAAATGATTAGTTTTTCACTCATTTTCAGTAAGAATAAAAATGTTTGGAAAGATGAAATTTTGTCTTATTAGTTCTATGTATGCCCATTACGTTGTTGACATGCACATTTTCTTCATTTTTATTGTTTCCTCATTAGTCTGAATTTCTGGGTTTGTTATTTATGGTTGAAAAGTTGCTCAGAGAATATTTTCCATGTTTTAAATTTGGTTTTGGCTATAGTTCAATATTTCTTTCAGGGTTGAATTTATCATGACTAGATTAGGTAATAATATATATTAGCTATTTGGGGGCACTACAGATAGTCTCTGATTGGAACTGAGTGAACTTATGTTTTTAGTTTCATTTTGTTTTGTTTTGGTTGGTTGCTTTTTTACTTTGTCTAGGTGCAAAATATATGTGTGTATTAAAAACATGACCCTTAATTTTGAGTTCTGATCTTTTGCAAATGATGTTTGGTACCATACCCTGTTCTGATGCTACGATGCAGACTGAGATGTAGCTCCCAGGAAATCATGAGATCATGAAGATAAACAACAAATCCCACAGAGGAGTGTTGTTGGTGTTTTCTGTATACGTTACACTGTATTTTGTGCTTTCACATCCCATCATGTCTATAAAATCTGTGTATCTTGTACCCATAAAATAATTTTGTTTTTACTTTCAGTAAAATATTCAATGTTACATGAGAAATTCAACACTTTCATATCAAATAGGCTTTTTATTAGATAACTGTGTCTAAATGTAGCTGTAATTGTTCTGATAACTATGATAGGTAAACTATGTTGAACATTAGGTTAGTTGCATAAACAAGGCTGGGTGTTCTTGCTGGTTGGACCTCATGAAACTTGACTTCAGATATTAACTTACATTCAGGAATTTAAGATAATCATTTGCTTCTTTATACTGTGTAGCTCATTACTGATTAACATCTCCCAATGTGGATTTCCTTTCATTCTCCAGCCCCTTATGATTAAATTTGGGACACTTCAGAATTTTTCTTCCAGAATGTAGTACATCCCAGTATAAAACTACAAATATGATTATGTAGTTATTGAGGGTATTTTTCCTCTCAATTTTGAGAGTTTTTGTAGACTACACAGAGTTAAAGTAAGAATATCAAATAAACCTTATTTATATATCTTTGCTTTTGCATTATTTTAGCTGAGAACATATATGATTGTAGCAACTATATCCCACTGTAGTTTCAATGTATAACATTTAATAAAAAGTGACCTCTAGAAAATGGCAATAGAGGAACAAAATTTTAAGGATGAGTTTTTATAGTCAGCTCTTGGGTTTATGGGATTCATTTTCTCATATGATTATTTCAAAGATGGCAGTGACTGTATTTTCAGTGGTAAAGATAGCATTGACAGTCCATGACATAAACTGCTTATTAAAAAACCCAAGATGTGTGCATTGGATATTCCTAATTGGCCACTTAACAGAGCAAGGAGTTAGATACCTCTGTATGTGCATACACACACACGCGCGTGCGTACGCACACACACATATTTTTCTACAAAACCAGGTACTTGTCAGAAGGTTGCTCTCAATATTGCGGGACAACGTGATGAAAACAAAGAAATTTAAAATCTTGTCAAATCACAGTAAAAATTATGCAAGAGCTTTCACCATTTATGCCCTGAGGAAGAACCTTATCTCTCATAGCTGTAGGACTAAAATTTATAGAAATGAAATGCAGAACACCCTATTGTGATTGGTTGAATTACAAAGCAAGTTCAACTTCCAGCTTTGTAAGCTCTGTACTTTTAGAGAGGGCATTGACCAGGAATGAATGAGATCCTATAAATTGGGATGATGATGTGCTGGAAACTCTCATAAGCTAGAAACATTGGGCTCCTAAATTCTGTTGTGCCTTCATTACTAGGCATAGAGGTTTCCCAATCTCCAAAGTAACTGATCTGTGAAAATGCAGTAGAAATATCAATCTTAGCTCCAGTGGCAGAAATGCTCACTCTGTAGCCATGGTTTAGATTTTCTACCCTTATTAAAGTAGGCCTCTCCAGGTAGAGGGTTTAGCTCAGTGATTCTGCAGCCTGCCTCACAAACTCAAGGACCTGAGTTCGATCTTCCATACTCCCTGCCAAAATACCACGGTAACAGTGGCAACAGTGTTCTCACCTCCATAGGTAGAAATCAGGTCCATATAACCTGAGATCAGGGTAATGGTTAACCTTGAACCAATTGCAGTACCATGAAAAACAATGCTGATGCTCTGTAACTAGACTCAAGTATCAACAACCCCTTAAAGGTGAGGTTCAAATTGATCAGATCAAAGTTGTAGCTACATACTTACTAAAAAGAGATTCTGAATTTAATTTTGCAACTCAAGGGGTTAGAAAGGACACTAAGAGATTAGTTTGCAAGTTGGCTAAATCCTGGATTCAAAAAATGTCCCACTGTGAGCAAGTTAGAAATGCTAGACACAAAATGGTTTCATAGAGAGGAAAGGATCCAAAGGCTCAGAGTGATTGGGAGGTTAGAATGGATTTATCTTCTAAGACATGCTTACCAACACTGGGCCTGTACAAGCAGCACAGACTTCATCAGTGCACTGGGAAATACATGTAGGAGGGGGACACCAGCTTCGTTCTTCTTTGTAGGCCAAATCTCATAGTGGAAACAAATCATTTAATTTAAAAATGTAATTTAATAATTGATCCAGGAGTGGCAGAGGCTAAGCATGACACTCACTCCCTAACAGCAAGTAGGGATCCTCTCTTGTGTGTTGTTCTGCCTCTGGAGTGCACTAACTTCCTCACTATTTGCATGGCAAGTCCCATTTATCCTTCACATTTTATTTGGAACTTATTGTGCCTTGGAATTCACACAGTGGATTAGAACTTTTACTGATGTGCTGTCAGAAAAATCTTTTCACGCTTTCTTCAGCACTCTCTACCTTAGTGTGTGTGTGTGTGCGTGTGTGTGTGTGTGGCCCTGGGGATTGAATGTAGAGCCTTCACACTGAGGTACATCACCAGCCCTTTCTTCTTTCCTTTTTTTCTTTCTTTGCATTCTTCCTTCCTTGTTTTATATTTTTTCTTCCTTTCTCCTTTCTTTCCTTCTTTCTGTTCTTCCTCTCTTTTTTACTTTGAGACAAGATCTCACTAAGTCACTAAGTTCTCGGGCTGGATTTTACTTGCAATCCTCCTGCCTCAGCCTCAGAGAGTGTTGGGATCACAAGCATGTGTCCTTGTGCCTGGCTTCTTTACTATAATTCTATTTTTACTTGTTTTTTCTTTTCTCTCACTAGACAATGAGAGTATTGCAAGCAAGAATAGGTTTTCTATCTCTGTATCTACTGCATATATCACATAAGACCCTCTATAAAAATATTTAATCAATAATTATATGAGTGCACTTAGTTTTCTAATGAAGATACTTAGGTTTTAAACAAGACGTGTGTTTTGATCAAGATTTTGACATAACTCATGGTAGAACTAGAAATAAAAATGAGGTAAATATTAATTTATCTCCTTTTTAAATAAGTATATTATTTCATGATGGCCTCATCTGTCACATGATTTATTATTCATTCATTTATAAAAACATTATTTACTCTCTTATGAATCAGAAACATCATAATATCTATAGACAATATTTTCTAGTTTTAAATTGAGATCTGTATTTCCCCAATCATTATTTGGTAATGGTTGTTAAATGTAATGTGTAGGGCAAACACTAAAATAGATTTTATTTTCAGTTTTTGGAGGGGAAAAATTTTTTTTGGCACCTCTTGAGGATTCTGTCCAGAAATACAATTGCAAAATGATCATCTTTTTAAGTTACTGCTAGAGAATACATTTTAAATTGCCTAATTTAAAATAAAACAGATAGGAATAAGTAATAAGAGAGACTTCCCCATAAAACTCAAGGTAAAACTAAATGTAACACCATTTCCAAAAACATCCCTCTTTTTTTTTAATTTCAATCTACCTTCTTTTTATTTTTTTCATTTAAAGCAACTCTGCACAATCTTGAACATAAAAAGATGTTCATACGTTCTATTTGAAAACAATGACTTCAATGGATTGTGGTTTGAGCACAGAAAGTGGTGAAGAGTTTTACCTCAGAAAATAGATTCCTTGCTTACCAGTGTTGTCTATAGCCTTTGAACTTCTGGAATTACCTTGAAAAGCCTTATCATTTTTTTTATTATTGCATCTAAAAGAAGAAAGAATTTTAATTTAGTTTAATTTAATTTTTTTTAAGGCAGTGGACAATGTATGTGGCTTACTAACTGAGAAAAGGGTTCATATTTTTGGTTTCTTGAAATCTTTAGGCATATTTTTCAGGGGTACAATTTAATGTCTGAGCTCTTTGGTATAAGCAATTTGTTTATTTATGGTTAGGAATGGGTGATGGTTTCCAGTAACTTCAAGGGACATGTTCTAATCTTTATTCTTAATAAATCTGTCTTCAAAGGCAAACCTGAGAATAACTGATGAGGATAGTTCCTCAACTTTTCAAAGCAACTCTGCTTTAGTCTTTTCCAAGAAGTGAAGAAGAGGGAAATATTTCACAGTGCTTCACCATAAATTAAAATAAAGAAAACTTTCACTGGGTTGGAAAATATTTGTCCTGGTAAACGTAAAATCCCATCTGATTCCATTTCGTTTTTCTATTTAAGAATAAATTCAGAATAGGCAGGGGATTCAGCTCAGTGGTTCAGTGGCCTGCCTTTCAAGCGTAAGGAACCAAGTTCAATACCTGGTACCAAAAAAAAAAAAAAAAAAAAAAAAAAAAAAAAAAGAAGAAGAAGATGAAGAATAAAGTCAATTTGGCCAATTTCTGTCTTAATAGCACTATGGATGATGAAATGGACTTTCCCAGGATAAAAGGGCTCTGGACCTCATGTACTTTGAAAATCTGCAGTATCACTTGGGAGTACATAGGAGACTATAATGTTCCTGTGAGAAAAAACTTACAATATTTTACTTTTGCACATTATACAATACTCTGTGAGCATAAGTTTTAGAAATATAATAATTCAGTAAAATAGGTTGTATATAACTTGAAATATGTACTTGTTGTGTATATTACAATGCAAGAAGCAAAATAGCAGAAGGGATCCTCAGTGAAAGGTATGTCATGTATTAAAAAGGATTAGGGCAGGAATTTGCAAAGAGTCTTGAAAGAAGAGAGGCTTTTCATTCAAAACTTGGAACAGAATACAAGGCACAGAGGGCCATGAAATAGAAATAGATTTTGTACATTTAAGAAAAAGTATGAAATTTATCGTGGTGGGAAAGTAATGAAGCAGGGAGGGCTATAAGAGAGGTAAGTGAGGGACAAGTTTCATAGTTTCTTTTAGGCTACTTTCAGGAGTTTTGATGTAAGGTAGAAAGAAAAATTTTCAGAAACCTTTACAAAGGAAAAAACACTGTGATGCTCATTTGTAAAAGGTTCTGTGTCTGCTGTGCAGAGACTGTGGGGAGTCAAGAGCAGGATAAGGCAAAAAAGGTGAGACGGGTGCAGCCTGGTGAGAGACCGCTCGAGAGACAGCAGTAGGTGAAAACGCCAGTGGGAAGCTATGGATACAGCTGTGGACGTGCTAGGAAATTCTGCCTCCAGAATAGAGTACACCAGCACTTACTGGTGGATTAGATTTACAGAAAGAATGAGTTTGGCCTGGGTCATTGGATGGTAGCATTTATTGATTGGAAAACAATACAGCAAGAAGCGTATTTAGGAAAGAAAAATGAAAATTGTGTTTTGGTTAGATTACTTTTATATGCCTGTTTGACAGTAAGTAGAAATGTCAAGTAAGCACGGAAATTTCCAATTCTAAATTCATTAGAGTTGGGGACAGAGCTATAATTCTTAGAGACATCATCATAGAGAATTTAAAGTAGATTTGTCAAGTGAAAGTGAAAATGAATATAAAGAGTAATAATGCAGAGACTGACCTCAGGGGACCCCAGCATTTAGAAGAAAAGTGAAGAGGATTTAGTGAAGGCAGCTGGAAATCAAGGGGCAGCCAGGGCAGAGAGGAGCTCGGGGAGTGAGTGTCCCTGAAATCTGATGGAGATTTCATCTGACAGGGTGAAAGACAGTGTGGCCTCATGTAAAAGGCTGCATGAAAACTGAGTAAGTGAAGAGAGAATTAATGAGTGGATTGAGTGAAATAAATATCTTTTGTGACCTTTATAAAAATAGATCAAATGTGGTAATGAGAGGAAATATTTACTAGGGTGTGTTAAGAGTAAAAACGTTTTTAAAAGAGGTGAAAATAAATATAGACAAATCATTTAAGTATTTTTATGTGAAGTGGAGGAGAGCAGTGAGACAGATGCTAGAAGTGGTAGGGATGCACAAGAATCAATAGAGGATTTCTTTTGTTTTTGCTTTTGAGATGTAAACAATCAAAACTCTGCCTGCATAGTGATGGAATATTCCGCGAGAAAAAGAAAAGCTGGCTGTAAATTTCAGGAGGAAATTTCTTCAGAAGGCAAAGATAGATGGTGTTTTATGGCTAAGTGCAGAGGGTGAGAGAGGCAAAGCCAAGGAAAAAAGCCAACAGAATCCTCTACACATACAAGAAAACTCAAAAACAAGCAGAGTCCTTGGTGAAAACCCAGGCAGAAGCCCCTATCATTGTAGTAAACGGGAACAATAAACAGACTACAATGCAAGCAAGAATTAAAAGGACAATCTTCATGCATTTGGAGTAGGTGTAAAGAATCTACTTAGAGAATCTGGTTATTTCCTAGCTCAAATGATAAATTCTTTCCAGATTCCAACAGCCAAGCCAGGATCCCTTTGAAACAAGTTTATTCCAACTGAGCTTTACCATGTCAGTGCTTTAGTACCAGTTTGCAGAGGATACAGGTGTAGAACTGGTTGTCAGCAAGTGTCCTTTGGATTTACACTAATGTGTAATTCATTTGCACTGATTACTTTATTGATTGCTATTCACAAGACTGTAAACTGATAACCTAACAGGTAAAGGTCAGGCACTGCTTCTAGCATCCCAAGGCAGCAGGAACCAGCCTAAACAACATGTGCAGTGAGGATAAACCATCCAGGGAACAGAAACTTCATAAATCATTCTGAGGAATATGATTACAATAATGATAACTAAAAACTTCAAAAATATATTACATACTCCAAAAAGTATAGGTATTCTTTTACAGAATAAAGAGAGCTGTTAAATATTTTAAAATTTTAACATCTTATTCACTCTTCACTTTTAAATTGAGAAATGCTAGTTAATAGAGAAATCTAGATACATAATTTATATTTAACAAAAAATATAAGTGAATAGCTTTGTAACTCTACAAGAGATAAGTATTATTACACTATACTGCTACAACAGCCCTATAATCCTGTCTACTCCCTTTCTCTGATGAACAGTCATTACAATGACTTTTGTGATAATCATTGACATGTTTTTCTTTGTAGTTTGATCATCCATTGAAGCATCTCTAATTCCTTTCCTTTCTCACACACTAGTAGAGATAAAAATTACTCAGTGATGCAAAAGCATGGAAGGACTGACTTTACACAAGACAAGAAATGAGAATAATGGTAACGGGATTTTGCAGGGGAGGAGAGAACTGGGACTCAAGGAGGAATATGGTGTGGGGAAAAGAGAATTGATAGCCGAGTAACAGAGTGTCAGTGGATGGAAAATATCAAGAGTAAAGGGATATGGCTAAACTGATAACAAGGTTTTGCTGAAGACAGGCCAGGCTAGTGGAAGATGAGGTACCTGACCATATTTCAATGAAAATCAGATATGAAGAGTTTGGGAGGGTTTCCTTTTGCTAAATTGACTAAGTGGGGTTATTTGCTAAAGTTAGACTTCATAAGGAAGTGCACAGATGAATCTAGAATAAGGCTCAGGAGATGGACTGAAGTTTGGCAAGCAATGAATCTTTGTTAACACACACATACACACACACATTCACACACTCCATGGTATTTCTGTGTGCTTCAGATTTTCTTTCGTTTGGTGACTTTCACTTGCAGAATGTGACCACCTACCTTTACATCTTGAAATGAGAATCTTCAGTAACTCCTCCTCAGGGTTTTGTTTCAGAGGACGTGGGAGAAGAAATGACCAAGTGGCAAATAGCTGGGTATTTGTCCTGATATAAACCTAGCTGAATCACATTGCTCAATGTCACACCTGAAGAAGAAGGCTGTTATAGTCCTGTTTCTATATTAAGATCCTTTCTAAGGAATCTTGCACATGATGGGATTTATTTTCCTACATTATCTGTGAAAATATTGTGGAATTGGTTAAACAACACCCCAGTGCCACCTTATCCTTAATGCCTAACTGATAGCCTCTTAAGTGTTTCCTGACCCTCTAGTAGGTGACCATGCCTCCTTATGAGTGTTTAACTTAACACATAAAGCTACTTTTTCTTTAATTCCCACCTACACTGTTTCCCACTCTTGAACTGAATGAGTGACCATAGCCATTTGTCTAGCATTTCCTGAAAGTTTCACTCTGTATTAAGACAGAGAAGTCATCAATAGCTATCTACTCTTTGGCTAGATGTTCCATAACATTCAGTGTATTTTGGCATTTGATTCTAATATTAATCATGCAAAACAGAACTCAATATTATTTCTATTTTATAAATACAAAAAATTGAAATCCAAGGCAGGGCACTTAGTCAATGTCAGGAAAAATTTTTTACACTGGTCTGACTTCCTGGAATGTATAATAATATCTCTAATTGAAGTAAAGCCTACTGCTTTTGATTAGCTATTTCATGCTCAAGCATAAGGAACATGCAAATATCAGAATTTGACCATAAGTTCATTAGTGCTTACTCAAATTTCTCAAAATTTAAGTCCTTTTTATTTCATCTGTAATTCGGGGCATTTGTGCATGCTATAATTACTGGTTTTATGCCTGATGATTTATTGCCTCCAATTATGACAACAAGATAAATTTGGAAATATGCATAAAATTATAGAAATTAAAAATTTAACAAATATTATTGAGTAAAATAACAAAATGGTGAGATTGAGAAAGTCATTTTAAACAAATAGAACAAAGCAAACTTTTTCATTAATATATACACATTAAATAAACTTTCTATAACAAAAACATTAAGTACCAGGTAAACTATAATACACAGATTTTAGAAGTTTCATAGCCTCAAACAAATATGGAGAATATTGAAGGGGAGGAAAATAAAACAAAACCCTACAACTGTTACCAGCATCAACAATAAGCAAATGCAAAATCTAGAATGGATGCTAACCCTACTGCTAAAATAAAGAGAATATTTCTTCTTCTCTTTCCAAGGGTAAGAAGTGAAGTCATGAGGCTCCCACATAAACTTTTATATCATAAATAGGGTCATACAACATGTGAAATATTACAATCAGGACATGAAAAGTAAAATACTTTTAAAAATTAAAATGATAAGTAAAACAAAAATATGGCATCCTTAGACTTAAAACCAGCAATATGACTTTTAGATTTATATTAAAAGTTTGTCTAAAAGAATTTATACTAATCTTCCACTCACATAATGAATAGATCTTACATCATTTTTAAAACAAAATGAATCAAATAGAGGGAAAAATTAGAAAGTTCATACAGTACAAGATAAATCTAGGTAAATGACCCCAATGAAGATAAAAAAAGAGAAAAGTATAAGAATGAGGTAAAAGCCAGTAAAGATAAAGTATGAAAGCCTAATATATCTATCCTATACCTTAGAATCAGCTATAAAGAGAATAAAAAGTCACTATTTGAAGAAATAGCAGCTGAGAATTGCCCAGACACTTATGAAGAAATACAAGGATTATTACTTCACAAACTTTTAAAAAAAGGAAGCACCAGTGACTAGGATGCTTTTGTAAATTGAAAGAACAGCAAGTGACAAATGGAAAATTAAGGAAAGCATAGGAAAAGAAAAGGCATATAGACAGAGAGATTGAGACAAAAAAGAGAGAAACATAGGGGCCTATGTTTAGGATCAAACAAATAAAAATAAAGATCTGAAAATGCACTGATGTAAAAAGTAATGCATATTCTGGTGTGAAAAGCTATGATAGTACATAAGATCCTAATGAGATAATTCACCATGTGAAATAGGAAGAAAAGGGCTAAAGGTGTAGGGAAAATGGGAATGGTAGGGGAAAGGGAATAAGGGAAAAGAAAAAAATATGACAAAATGAAAAAATGGAAATAAAGTGTTTGTAAATAGGGAAGGGAGGAGGAGGTGAAGGGAGGGCATGGACAAGGGGAAAAAAATGAGAACCAAGACCTGTCATATAAAGGTACAAGATCCCAATAATTAATGTAATTGTACTGTATACCTAAAATGTACCAATAAACTCAATAAAAGACAAAAAAAATAATGCATAAAGTGGCCAGAGATTTTACTCAGTGGTTCTGCCACCTGCCTCACAAGTGCAAGGGCCCTAGTTCAATCCCTGGTACAAAAAAAAAGAGAAAAAAGTAATGCATAAGTTATAAACATAAACAAATTTACTAGAATCTTAGAAATAAAAAATTATTCAACTAAAAACCAAAGTAAATGGGTTAAACAGAGGAAGTAAATTGCAAAAGAGAGGAGAAATTATCCAAAATGTTGCAAAGATAAAAAGAAGAATAGGAATAAAAGTAAATAGGATAAAAGAGATCTGGAGTGTGAGAGATCTAATCAAAGACCAAGAATGAGACATTTTTCAATTGGAAGCCATTTGTACAGAGCTACTAGCTGAAAAATTTCCAAATCCAATGAAATGCATGCAAACAAGTAAGAAAAAAGAAAAAGAAAGAAAAAAGTAGATGCCAAATATGTCAAATACACAATAAATATAAATAAGTAACAAAAAATGGGTACTTTATAGTAAAAGTACTAAAAGCCAAAGTCAAAGAGAAATGCAGAGGTAGCCAGAGAGAAAAGACAGTCAAACATATAGTCAATGAAATACAGAAAAAGGGAAGAATATTTTCAAAACCAAAACTGAAAATAGCTCCCATTCCATAATCTACACCTGGTGGAAATATCCTTTTGAAAATATAGAGTGGAGATCTCAGAGACTTCACTACCCATGAAGAGATCTCACTGAAGGAAATTCTAGAAGATGCACATAGGCAGGGGTGAAGAGATACAAGATGGGCAGCTTGAAATGAAAGAAAGAATGGATGGCAAAGAAAGTGATTAGTATAGTGGTAAATACAAAGCCTGTGGCTGCAGGGAGAGACGTCTCTCTAGGGAGAGCAGGCATGCCAAGATTTCTCGGCTCCTCCAGAACCCAAGCTACAGAAGGCCATTGAGTGAAATCATGGCTAAGAAGGCCTACTGTATGTCCTTTCCACATCAAGCCTGGGTTCAGATGTGAACCCTGCTCCATGTACTACAGACTGAGCATAACTGCTGCCCTGTTGTTTCTACTGTCCTGTACATTTAAAATGGAAATTCCATGCTCACAGAGCAAAGTCAAAAATATGAGTGACTGCCACCCACCCTCCCTGCCACATAAAAAGAGAGAACTCACTCGAGGAAGAGCTGTTTCCCTCACATAGTTGTGTGTAGAGGTAGCTATGCTCAAGAGCAAAAGGCAGACCTCAAGAATAAAAAGTGCTGCACCTCTACCTGAAGGAACTGCCATTTCAAGTATGGATGACTCCATTGTAACTGTACTGTTGAAAACAAAGCAAGTCTTGATGGAGAGCAATTAGGAAGCTAGCAGATCCATGGTACAAGCAAAACAGCAGAGCAGCCATAAATTTAATAGAGAAAACCAAGAAGACCCCTCCTGGAATAGCAGCCAACATTAGATCAGGAAGGTGAATGCATGCACTAGGCTGCCTCCATGGGAGAGTAATCAGAGGAGAGGGTATTTGAAAGCATTTCCATTGCTGTACATGGACCCATCAACACAAGACAGAAGCCTTACGAGCACATGGTCTAAAAGCAATGTCTGACCAAACACTGACTGATAGGAGACAAATACCATTCTCATCCCAAGAGATCTATAAGACTATGTTTATACTAAATTTTGTGTCCCCTGGAAGCAGTTAGAGCAAACCTCCAAGCCACTAGACTTTGGGAAAATGTGGAACAAGAAAACGTCAGCTCTCTGAAACATCATAGCAGCTATGAAGCCACACATTTATCCAATTGTAAGGGATAAAGGTCATATCAGCTAAGGAAATTTAAGCAGAACTTTTGATAAGTAAATGACTTATACCATCCCTGGGGACACCTCTAGCTAAAACCAAGAAGGGAAAAGCCATTTAAGGATATTAACAACTGCACACTATGGAGAAAATAGTTCCGAAGAACTCATTCAGGCAAGTCATGAAGTAACAAACAAATTACCAAGTAAAGGACAACATAACAGAAACCACTTCTGAGGAGGAAGGGAACTCAGGATATACAGATGCTACCATATATTATCTAAAATAGACAGTTTTTAACAAAAATTAGGGAACATGCAAAGAAATAGCAAAGCGTGAACTATACGTAGCATAAAATGGATTTGTATTATTTTTTGGTGTAGACAACAGGAGAATTACATACATTCACATTTTTGTCTAACGATAACTATTTTCCATCTGCAGAAATTTTTAATCATTCCAAATTTAAAACTGTTATTTTAAACATTAAATCTTGCTCCTGTGCCTTCTTGCCTGAAATAGCCACTGGTCTACTTTATTTTTCTATGAATTTGATTATTCTAAGAATATCAGACAAATAGAATCATGTAGTATTTGTCTTTTGTGTCTGGTTTATTTCAATTTAGAATAAATGTTCATCTATGTTGCATCATGTGTCAGAGTTACTCTTTCTGAGGGCATTTATAATTTTTGAAGTGTTTGTATTGTTTATTCATTGATTCACTCATTGATGGGCATTTATACTGTTTCCATTGTTTGGATATTATGAATAATATTACTATGAACATTGAATGTGGAAATTGCTGTTTGAGCCTCTGCTTTCATTCTTTCTTTGGGGCTTAAGCCTAGGAGTGCAATTACTCATCATACAGTAAATCCATTTGTCTTGGTGAAGAAGTATTATGTTGCCTTCTACTCTGACTATACCATTTTATATGCTTATGGGCAATATTCAAGGGTTCCAATATCTCTGCTTCCTCAACCACACTGTGATTTGTTTTTCTTTTTAAATAATAATCATTCTATTTAGAGTAAAGTGGTATATTTTTGTGATTTTGATCTGTATTTCCCTAATAAGCAGCAATGTTAAATATCTTGTCATAAGGTTTTGACAATTTGAATATTTTAATTAATTTTATTGGTACATTTAAGGTATACAATATAATGATATTCATCATTGGAAATTTGTGCCTTTCCATAATCCACCTTGGGTCTTATTTTTTTCCTGTTATCCTCTGCTCCCTTCAACCCTTCCACCCCTCCCTATCTACAAAGACTTTGTTTCCATTTTTTTTCTTTTTCCTATATTAATTCCATTCCCTCTGTCCTTTTGCCTCCCCCTCCCACTTACCCTTCCTCTTTGCTCCTTTTCTTACTATTTCACATTATCTATTATACCTTTTAATCCTTATTTACACTTTCAGTTTCTCACACTAGAGAAACTGTTTGGTATTTACACTTGTCCTATTTAGTTCACTTGAGTATCATCTCAAAGTGCATCCATTCAGTTATAAATGTCTCTAACTTCTCATTCTGCATGGCTGATTAGTGCTTCATTTCATTTAATACACACACACACACACACACACACACACACACACACACACACACACATTTTCTTTATCCAGTCTCCAGTTGATGGCCAATTGGGCTGCTTCCAAATTTTAGCTAACATGAGGTATGCTGCTGTGAACATGGGTGCACATATATTGCTATAGTATGATTATTTTAATTCTTTGGGGGATCAAATGGACCTCTAGCCCTAGTTCTGTGAGGTCTCTCCATACTGATTTCTAAAGTGGTTGCACCAGTCTACACTTCTATCAGCAGTGGGGCAGGGTTCCTCTTTCCCCACGACCCCACCAGCATTTGTTATTGCTTGATTTCATGATAGCAGCCTTTCTTTCTGAGGTGAGGTGGAATCTCATGTTGTTTTCATTTGCATCTCTCAAATGACAAGGGATATTAAACATTTTTTCATATGTTTATTTGTTATTTCTACTTCTTTGTCTGAGAAATATCTGTTCATTGGTGGGGATTTAGCTCAGTCGTGTCACCATCTGCCTTGCAAGCACAAGGTCCCAAGTTCAACCCCCAGTAGAAAAAAAAAAAAAAAAAAAAAACAAAAAAACAAAAAAACAAAAAAACAAAAATCTGTTCATTTCAGCTGCCCATTTTGGATTTGGTCTTTAAATATGGGAGGTCTGTTTTTCTAAGGTTTTTATATATTCTAGATAATATGTCTTTGTCTGAGGAAGAGCTGATGAATAGTTTTTCCCACATTGTGGGTTGTCTCTTCACACTTTTGGTCATTTCTCTTGCTGTGCCAAAGTGTTTTAAAAAAAAGACATCCCACTTGCTAAATTTCTGTGTCAGTTTGTGGGCAACTGAGGTTTTGTTCATAAAATCTTTTCCTACGCCAATGACTCCAAGAGTTCTACCTAACCTCTATTCTGGTTTAATGTTTCTGTTTAAATATTTAGATTTTTAATCCATCTCAACTTTATTTGAATACATGATGAGAGATACCTTTACCAAATTGAAACCCAGTTTCTCCAGCACCATTTATTAAAGAGGCTATCTTTCCTCTAGTGAGGATGTTTGGCTCCTTTGTTGAAGATGAGGTGCTGAGTGTTCCTGGACTTCTTTCTGCATCTTCTAATTTGTTCCATTGGTCCTCAGGTCTATTTCTTTGACAGTACCATGCTGTTTTATCACAGTATCTTTATACTATAGTTTCAACTTGGGGATTGTGATACTTCTTACCTTCTCTTTGCTGCCTAGAATTGTTTTTGCTATTCTAGGTCTCTTCTTGTTCAAAATGGATTTTTGGTTTGTTTTCTCAAGGTCTGTGAAGTATGCTGCTAGGATTTCAATTGGGATTGTATTTTATATAGCAGTTTTGGAAGTATGGCCCTTTTAACTATGTTGATTCTTTCTATCCAGGAGCAGGGAGTGTCTTTCCATTTTCTGATATCCTCTTCAATTTCTTTTTCAGATTGCTGTAGATTTAAGGGTAGAGGTCTTGATTTCTTTTGTTAGTTTGATTCCCAGGTATTTCAATTTTTTGGATGCTGTTGTGAAAGGAATTGTTTGCCCCATTTCTCTTTAAATAAGTCTGTTGTTTATTTACAAGAAAGCTGTTGATGTTTGTGTACTGACCTTGTAGCCAGCTACTTAACTGAATTTGGATATTAAGTCTAGAAGACATTTGGTAGAGTTCTTTCTGTCTTCCATGTAGAGTATCATGTCATTTGCAAATACTGACAAATTGACTTCTTTATTTCCTATATTTATTCCTTTTTGTTTCATTCTCTTGTCTGATTGCTGTGGCTAATATTTCCCAAACTACATTGAACATGAGTGGGTGACAGTAGACATCCTTGTCTTGTTCCTGGTTTTATTGTGAAGGATTTCAGTTTTTGACTATTTAGTATGATATTGGCTGATGGTCTTTCATAGATGGTTTTATTAGATTGAGGTTGAGACCACCAATTCCAAATTTTTGGAGAGTTTTTATCTATAAATGCATGTTCTATTTTGTCAAATGCTTTGTCTGCATCTATTGGGATGATCATATGATTTTTGCCCTTGGTTCTATTCATATAGTGTATTATATTTATTGATTTGGATATGGTGAACCATACATTCATCCCTGGGATGAATCCCAGTTGGTCAGTGTGGACCATCTTCTTGATGATCTTCTGTATTCTGTTTGCCAGTATCTTACTGATGATTTTTGCATCTACATTCATTAGTGAATGGGCCTATAGTGTTCTTTTTCAGTTGGATCTTTCTCTGCTTTTGGGATTAAAGTGATGCTTGCTTCTAGGAATGAATTTGGGAGTATTACTTCGCTTTCAATTTCATTGAAGAGTTTAAACAGTAGTGGCAATAGTTCTTCTCTAAATGTCATGTAGAATTCAACAGTGAAGCCATCAGGATCCTGGCTTTTCTTAAGTGTTAAAGTTTTAATTATGTTTTTAATTTCCTTGATTGATATTTGACTGTTTAGAATTTTTAGGTCTTTTTCATTCAACTTTGGTAATACATAGATATCTAGGAATCTGTCCATTTTTTCTGTTTTTTTCATCTTATTGGAATACATTGGTATACATTCTCAAAATAGGTATTGATGATCCTCTGGATTTCTTCTGGATTTGTTGTAATTCACCCTTTTTATTCAGAATTGCATGTATTTGGGTCTTTTCTTTCCTTTTTCTGATAAGGTTAGCTAAGGGTTTGTCAATTATGTTTATTCTTTTGAAGAATCAACTCTTGGCTTCACTGGGTTTTTTTTATTTGTTTGTTTGTTTGTTTTTTGTACTGTTCTCTTAGTACCCATTTCATTGATTTCTGCTCTGACTGATCTTTGTAATTTCTTCCCTTGTATATACTTTGTGTTTGTCCTACTCTTCTTTTTCTGGAGGCTTGATGTTCAACATCAGGTTGTATAATTTAGCTTGCTCTGTTTTCCTAATTTGAGTGTTCACTGCTATGAATTTCCCTTATAAGACTGTTTTCATTGTGCCCCATGAATATATGTTCTACTGTCATTGTCATTTAATTATAGGAACTGTTGGATTTCTTCTTTATTTTCCTCTGTGACCCATTGGTTATTCAGAAGTGTGTTCTTCAGTTTCATTGTGTTTATGAAATTCTTGCAGTTTCTTTTGCTATTAATCTCTAATTTCATTACATATGCATTGATAATATACAGTGGATCCCCTAAATTCCTTTGCACTTACTTAAACATCATCTCTTAGTAAGTATGTGGTCTATTTTGGGGAATGATCCATGTGCAGCTGAAAAGAATGTGTATTTTGATTTTGTGGGGTGGAACACTCTGTAAACATCTGTTAAGTTCTTTTGTTCAAGAGTTTGAGTTCTAGTATTTTGTTGGTTTTTTTTTTGTCTGGTTAATCTGTCTATTTATGACAGCAGGGTATTGAGGTACCCCAGTACTATTGTATTAGTGCTTGTATGATTTTTCATGCCCATTGGTATTTGTTTTATATAATTGAATGAGCTACTGTTTGGTGCATACATACTTATGATTGATATCTCTTCCTCTTGGATTGTTGTGTTGGTTTGAAATCCACTTGATCTGCAAAGAGGATAGCTACTCCTGCTTTTTTGTTTGTTTCCTGTTACATGGAGTATTGTTTTTCACCCTTTAACTTTCAATCTATGAGTTTTTTTTAATTAGGTGTATTTCTTATATGTAGCATATTGTTGGATCTTGCTTCTTGACCCATTCTGTCAGACTATTTCTTTTGATTGATAAATTGAGGCCATTAACATTGATGGTTATAACAGATACATATTGACTTATCCTTGTTGTACTTTTTCTTTTGTTGGATTCTTCCTCTTTGCATTTAATGTTTGGTCATGCCTGATGGATTCATTCTGTTGGGCTTCCTGGGGTTGTGATCTTCACTGTCCTTTGCAAGGATATTGCTTAAAGATTTTTTGAATACTGTCTTGGTATTCATGAAGTTCCTAAAAGTGCTTTTTGTCATGAAAGTATCTTATTTCTCCATCAATTTTGAATGATAGTTTTGCAGGGTACATCAGTATGGGTTGGATGTTGTTTTCTTTTGGGCTTGAAATACATCACTCCTTGCTCTTCTTGCCTTGAGGGTTTATATTGAGAAGTCTGCTGTGATTCTGCTAGGCTTTCTTTTGTGTGTGATTTGTTTCTTTTCTCTAACTGCTTGTAGAATTTTGTTCTTCTGTTAGGTTTCTAAAATCTTTACTATTATATGCCTAGGTGTAGATTTTTTTTTTATCACAGCTAATTTGAGTCCTGTACACCTCACTTATCTATGTGTCAAATTCTCTTTTGGAGGTTTTCTGTCATTACATCTATAAAGTTTTTTTTTCGTGTCATCTGCACTCTTTCTTGTTTCTTCATTGGCTCTGATCAGTATTATGTTATTCTTCTTTGCATCATCTAGAAGCTGCTGGATTGATTTCTCGTGGTCCTTTACCATTTTTAAGAAATTTTTCTTTTACTGATCACTAATTTCAATCCTATCTATATTCTATATCTGAAATTCTGTCTTCTCATTAGCTCATCCTTCTGCGTAAACTTTCAAAGGAGTTTTTAATCTCCTAGAAATATGTTTGCACCTGTTTTATGGATTCCGTTTGTTTCATATGTTGGGATGTTTTTCTACTTCTCTATTTTTTTTATCTGTGTCTGCTCTAGATTTTTTTAATCACATCTTATACTATGGGCACAATCTCTGCTCTTATCTGAAAAGTTATTTCTGATTTCATTTTTTCCAGTCCTCTTTCATTGCCAGTTTAGTGAGTCCAGGTGGTTGAGTATCAGATTGTTCCTACTTGTTGTCCTTTGGAGTTGCTTTAGGTGATCTGGAAGTCTGGTTTTAAGACTTGTTTATGTGTCTTCATTTCAGCAGATAAAGCTTACTGTGCCTTTGTTGAGGCAATCTTTTGATCACCCAGCTGTCTTCAATTCTCAGCAAGCCAAGAGACAGCATTTACTCTGCTGCTCATCAGTGCACCAATTCCTGGGTTCACAATGGTGGCCTTCTGGATATCTGATCTGACCTGTTGTCTGAGTGGGCTTCTTTTTGGGGCCTATGCACACTTGAGGTGGTATCTAGGTATGCCTCTAGCTGGGGGCATTATGTAGTTTGTTGTCTACGGGGTGTGTACCCCAATTCCTTTTGTCTGTGTAGGCTTCTGGCCAAATGGTATTGGGAAAGCCTCTGGCTACTGCTTGTATATCTGTGTAGTTCTTTTCCAGGTGGCCAATGGTATGGTGGGCTTCTGGCTGAAGCTTATGTGCCTGTGCAGCTCATTTCTGGGAGTGACTTTGGCTTGGGTGGGTAAGCCCATTCCTCTGGGGTCGGGCTCCTGGCTGGGATCACCCTGCATCCACACCACTCTGGTCCACACACCACTCTGCTACCTGGAATCTGTGCACATTTAGGGATGGTGTGGTGGGCCTCCCATTTGAATATCTTGTTTGGAAGAATGTCTATTCAAGACTTTTTCTCACTTTTAACTGGGTTGTTTGTTTTTGTTGTTTTTGCTTAGCAAGAGTCTCTAAGTATTCTAGACATTAACACTTTATCAGATGCATGATTTGAAAATACTTTTCCTATTCATTGAGTTGTTTTTACCCTATATTGGCAGTTTTCTTTGATGTAGATTTTCTTTTAATTCTAATATAGTTTGCTTTATCTTTTGTTGTTGTTTTCATCTCTACTTTTTTGGGGGTGGGGGTACCAGGGGTTGAACTCCGGTTCTTGTGCAGGCGGTGGACCCACTGAGCTAAATCCTGGGCCCCTGCATCTCTTCTTTTAATGTCATTGTTGAGAAATCCTGGTCAAGTAAATTTTTGCAAAACTTTGCTCTATTTCTAGCTAGTATACTAAGTAGTACTGAAAATTTAAAAGCACTGAAAATTCCAATCCATGAATGCAGATGTCTTTCCACTTATTTTTGTCTTTAATTACTTTCAGAAATGTTTTGTACATTTCATTTTACAAATCATTTGTTTATTACTAAGTATTTTATTCTTTTTAAACTCTTGTAAGTGGAGTTGTTTTATTTCAATTTTTAAAAAATTATTCTTCTTTTTTGAGTCATTTAAATTCATTACACAGAATAATATATGTATAACTATATTTTTAGGTTAAAATTTACTGATATGTAAAATTCAATAAAAATGTCAGTAGTGGTCAAAACAATTAATAATGAATCAGCAAGTAAATACAGGTATGAATAGCACTAACATACTATGTATCAAAATTGACTTAACAGACCTTGTCAGAAACTCTATCAAACAGCAGCAGAATGTATATTCCCCTCAAGAACATATGAACATATGAACATCAAGCACATCATACACAAATTTGAAAATGTTAAGTTCACATTGAGTATGTTCTCTGACAATAATGAAATTATGTTAAATGGTTATAGAAATAAAGTTAGAATGTTGAAAAACATATGCCTATTAAATTACACTTTTTAATAACCAAAAGGTGAAAGAAGAAATCACAATAAAACACTTTATAAGAATGAAAATTGAAGTACGATATACAAAGTTTGCAAAGTTGCAGCTAACAAAGGGAGCTTTATAGCACAAACAATGCTGATATGAAAAGGGTGAAATGTCTTAAATTAATAAAACTACTATCCACAATATGAAACCAGAGAAAAGAGAGTCAGTTAAACCCACAGCCCACATAAGGAGAAAAATAATAAAAACTACATGATTAATGCATGACAGAGAAAATGGAAATACAAAAACAGAAGATATAAAAATATTAACAAAAGTGAAGTTCAATGCTTGGAAAAGATGGACAAAATGTATAGATTTCCAGATAAACTTATCGCTAAAAATGGAGAGGAATTGGGACTAGAGGTTCCATTTGGCCCAGCCATCCCTCTGCTGGGTATCTTTACAAAAGAATTAAAAGAATCATATCACAGTGATATATGCACACCTATATTTATAGTTTATATTTACAGTTTGTAATAGCTAAAACTTGGAAACAGCCCATCTGCCCATCAATTGGCGACTAGATAAAGAAGATGTGATTTTCCTATAAAATGGAATACTACTCAGCCATAAAGAATGAGAAATTAGATTCATTCATAGGAAAATGGATACATATTGAGGAAATACTCCCAAGTGAAATAAATAAGTCACACATGTATAAATACCAAATAGTTTCTCTGGTATGAAAGACTATAATATTACATAAGATCTTAATGAGATAATTGACAATGTGAAATAGGAAGAAAAGGGCTAAAGGGGTAGGGAAAGTGGGAAGAGTACAGGAAAGGTAATAAGGGAAAACATATGAAAAAATGGAAATAAAGAGTTGGTAAAAGGGGTGGGTAGAAGGAGGTGAAGGGAGGGCAGGGACAGGGGAAAAAATGAGAACCAAGACCTGTCATGTAAAGGTGCAAGAACCCCAATGATGAATGTAACTGTACTGTATACCTAAAATGTACCAATAAACTCAATGAGAGAAAAAAAAGGAGAGGACAGTTTAATCCCCAGTGCAAAAAAAAAAAATGGAGAGAAGAATGAAAAAAATGAGTCAGTTTCTGTAATTTTTGTTTCAATGAATCTGTTTATCATATATAAATTTTCAAAACTGTTGGTGTACAGGTGTTTATAGTAGTTCCTTTTAATACATTTAATTTTTGTAAAATCATTACTCCATATTACCTCATTTTCATTTTTGCTTTTTGAATTTTGTTTTTGGTATATTTTACTTTTTGTTTCTCTTCACTTAATCTTCATTTGTGTCTTTCTTGTTTGTTTTTACTGTTACTTTTACTTGATTCTATTTACTTCTTTAAATTCTTTCATTTGGGTTTCACCCCACTTTCTTTACCTCTTCTTCATCTTATCTTGACTCTTTCTTTTCTTTTTAAATTTCACTTATCTTTAATTTTTCCCTTCCCACTCCTAGTTAAACTTTGAGTTTTTAGACCTTTAGTATAATTTAAGCTTTTTAAAATTTCTATTCTATTGTTAATGGTGATGTAGTTGCTGCTTTCAATTGGGTTTCACTGTATATTAATATCTGGTTTGTCTTTGGTCTATATTAATTTTGCTGATTTATTTTATAGTAGTGGCAATGGTTTTGCTTTTAATTAGTGTTTTTCCCCATTAAGTTTATTGGTGCATTTAAAGCAAACCATACAGTAACATTTATCATTGGGATCTTGTACTTTACATGATATATCTTGGTTCTTATTTTTCCACCATACCCCTCCCTTCACTCCTTTATCCTTCCCTATTTACAAAGATTTTGTTTCCCATTTTCCCTTTTTTCAAATTAGCTCTTTTCCCTTATTTCCTTTCCCCTCCCCTTGCAACTTCCCCTTTAGTCATTTTCTTTCTATTTCACACTCTTAATTATACCATTTGAACCTTATTTACACTATTAGTTTTTCACATCAGAGAAACTATTTGGTACTTACTCAAGTGTGTCATATTTATTTCACTTAAGAGTATAGACTCAACGTACATCCATTTAGCTATAAATGTCTCTAATTTATCACTCTCTATGGTAGTACTCCATTTCATAGAAGAACAACATCTTTACCCAGTCTCCAGTTGATGGGCATTTGGGTTGTTTCCAGGTTTTAGCTATTACAAACTCTCATGCTATAAACATGAGTGCATGTACATCACTGTGGTATGATTCTTTTAATTCTTTTGGAAAGATACCCAGCAGAGGGCGAGCTGGAGCAAGTGGGACCTCTAGTGCTTTGAGGTATCTCCATATTGATTTCCACAGTGGTTGAACCAGTCTGCACCCCCACCAAAAATGAAGAAGGGTTCCTTTCTCCAAACAGCCAAGCAGTAATTGTTATTGGTTGATTTCTTGGAAGCACACATTCTTTCTAGGGTAAGGTTGAATCTCAGTGTGGTTTTCATCTGCCTCTCATAAATGACCAGTGATGTTGAACATTTCTTTTCATATATTTACTGTCTGCTTTTACTTGTTTGTCTGAGAAATGTCTGTTCATTTCAGATGCCCTTTTTTTTATTCCGGTCTTTATATTTTGAGGGTCTGATTTTTTTGAGCATATATTCTAAATAGTAGTCCTTTGTCTGAGGAGTAGATGGTAAAAATATTTCCCCACATTGTATGTTGTCTCTTAGAGCTGTTGATTGATTCTCTTGAACTGCAAAAACTTTTTAATGAAATGAGATCCCAGTTGTTGATTCTTTGTGCAAGTTCTTGTGCTGCTGAGGATTTGTTCATTCTCCTACACCAATGCCTTCAAAAGTTCTACCTAATTGACTTTCCAGTAACTTTAGTGTTTCTGTTTGATATTTAGATCTTAAATCATTTGTATTTTAATTTAGTGCATGGTGAAAGATACAGGGTTAGTTTTAATCTTTGGCAAGTTGAAAGCTAGTTTTTCCAACACCATTTATTAAAGAGGCTATCTTTCCTCCAGTGAGGATGGTTGGCTCCCTTGTCAAATGTGATGTAGCTGAGTATGTCTGGTGCTGTTTCTGCATCTTCCACTCTATTCCTTTGATCCTCAGATCTATTTCTATGTCAGTACCATGCAGTTTTCATTACAGTGGCTCTGTCATATAGTTTCAAATTGGGAATTGTTATACTCTCTGCCATGGCTCTTTTGCCTAGAATGATTTTTGCTATTCTATGTCTCTTCTGATTCTGAATGAATTTTTAGATTGTTTTCTCTAGTTCTGTGAAATATACTGTTGGAATTTCCATCAGAATTGCATTAAATCTGTGTAGCAATTTTGGAAGTATGGCCAGTATCACTATGTTGATTCTTCCAACCCAGGAGCAAGGGATGTCTTTTCATCTTCTTATATCCTCTTCTATCTCTTTTTTCAGAGTGCTGTACTTTTTAGTGTAGGGGTCTTTCATCTCCTTCCTTAGAATGATTCCTAGATATTTCATTTTTTGGGATGTTATTGTGAAAGTAATCATTTCCATAATTTCTCTTTCACTGAATCTGTTATTTGTGTAAAAGAAGGCTATTGATTTCTGAGTGTTGACTTTGTATACAGCTACTCTACTGAATCTGTCAGTTAAGTCCAGAAGTCTTTTGGCAGAGTTTTTTGGATCTTCTATGTAGAGTGTCATATCATCTGCAAATAGTGACAGTTTAAATTTTTCCTTTCCTATCTTTATTCTTTTTATTTCTGCCTCTTGTCTAATTGCTCTGGCTAATGTTTATAGCACTGTATTTAACAGGAGTGGTGATAGTGGTCATCTTTGTCTTGTTCCCGATTTTTTCAGTTTCTTACCATTTAGTATGATATTGGCTGTAAGTTTTTCATAGATATCCTTTATCAGGTTGAAATAAAGACCATCTATTCCAATTTTCTCTAGGGTTTTAATCATGAATGGGTATTGAATTTTGTCAAATGATTTTCTGCATCTATTGAGATGATCATATGGCTTCTGTCTTTGACTCCATTAATATAGTGTATCACATTTATTGATTTACATAGGTTGAACCATCCTTGCATTCTGGGGATAAATTTGACTTCATCAGAGTGTATGATCTTTTTGATGATCTTCTGTATTCTGTTTGCCAGTACCTTATTGAGGATTTTGCACATATGTTCATTAGGGAGATTGACCTGTAGTACTCTTTTTTGGTTGGATCTTTCCATGGTTTTGGAATCAAAGTAGTACTTGCTTTCAGGAATGAATTTGGAAGTATTGTTTCCCTTTCAATTTCATTGAAGATTTTAAAGAGTAGTGGTGATAGTTCTTCCCTAAATGTCTTATAGAATTCAGCAGTGAGGCCATCAGGACCTGGGCTTTTCTTTGTTTTAATTACATTTTCAATTGCACTGAATGTAACTGGGGTAGTTAGACTTTTTATATCTTCTTTGTTCAACTTTAGAGTTTCATGTGCATCTAGGAATCTGTCCATTCCTTCTGTATTTTCCATTTTTATACATTACAGATTCTTGAACTGTATTGATGATCATCTGGATTCCTGCTGGATCTTTTGGGACTTCACATTTTTCTTTCCAAATTGTATGGACTTGAGCCATTTCATTCTTTCTTTATTTTTTTATAAGGTTGGTAAGAGTTTATTGATTTTACTTACTTTTGTGAAAAGTCAACTCTTGAATACATTGATTTTTTTGTTTGATTTTCATAGTCTCCATTGCATTCATTTCTGCTCTGATCTTTATAATTTCCTCCATTGTATGAGCTTTCAGTTTGTATTGCTCTTCTTTTTTCTAGAAGTTTAAGGTTAAGCATTAGGTTGTTTATTTGAGCTTGCTGTGTTTTCCTATTATGGGCATTTATGTCTATGAATTTCCATTGTAGAATAGCTTTCATTATGTCCCATAGATTCCTGCATGTTGTATTGGCATTATCATTTAATTGTAGAAAATGCCTAATTTCTTCTATGATCCAATGGTTGTTCAGCAAGGTGTTATTTAATTTCCATGTGTTTGTGAAGTTCTGGCAGTTTCATAGGCTATTGATCTCCAGTTTAATTGCACTATGATCTGATATTATGCAGGGGATAATTTCAATTCACTTGCACTTACTTAAGCATGTTCTATGAGATACCATGTGGTCTATTTTGGAGAATGGCCCATGTGCAGACAAAAAAGAATATATATTTTGAGTTTGTGGGGTGGAACACTCTGTAGACATCTAGTAAGTCATTTTTTTCTAAGGCTTAGTTCAGTTCTGTTATTTTATTGTTGATATTTTTGTCTAGGTGATCTGTTGATTTGTGTCAGTGGAGTATTGAGGTCCCCCACTACAATTGTATTCATGCTTATTTCGTTTTTTATATCCATTAATATTTGTTTTGTACAGTTGGGGGCATTAGCATTTGTGTTGGCATGCCCGCAGCTGAGCTCCTTTGTCGCACTGGGCTGAAGGGGTCAGGCCTACCATAGGGCCTTGCACTGCTCCTCTGTTGTTCCACACCAAAGAGGTGGGTTCATCAGAGGGTCACAAGCTGCTGCTGGTTTCCTCTGCTTTGCAGGGCTGCAGGGATGGGCCTACGAGAGAGTCTTGCACTACTTCCATACTTCTCTGTTGCTCTGTACTGAAGAGGCAGGCCCACCAGGGGGTCACAAGATGCTGCTGGTCTAGGTCTCCTCTGCTGTGCAGGGCCACTTTAATTAGTTTTTAACATATGTAAATATCTGTGTTTTTCTTTATGTTTTTGACATTACTATGTTTTTTTTTCTTCTGTCTACCTGTGGCTGAGGATGAAGCACTCAGAAGAAAGTTAGACCCTCAAATCTATCTTAACCTATTCAGAAGTCTCAACAAACACAAGGAGTATAAAAAAAAAGGTTACACGATTCCTCCACGTGTTCATAATTCATTAATTACTGATTGCAAACATATCAAATTGTACAAAAAGATGGGCAAATAATACAAAAGACTGTTTTTAGAAATTATTAATGATTTCCAAAAGGATACAAATACAGTTAAATGAATTAAGGAAGACAGTGCAGGACATGAAAGGTGCAAAAGAAATTCTGAAAAAGAACCAAACATAAAATTTGAAAATGAAAAGCATAATAACCCAAATAAAAAACTGAATGGAAACCCCTATCAATATGAAGGATCATACAAAAGATGGAATTTGGGGGGCTGAAGATAAAGTTGAGGGATTAGTGCACATAGACATTAAAAAGGGGCAAAAATAAGAAACTATGAACAAAATATCCAAGAACTCTGGGACACAGTTAAAATACCAAATTTATAAAGTTTTGTTTAGGAGAGGGTACCAAGGTTCTAACTGCATGCAACTCTCAAATAAAGTATAGCAGAAAATTTCCCAAATCCTGCAAAAAATATAGAAATCCAGGTACATGAGTCATGACCAAATAGGTATGGCCAAATAATCTCTCCACATTGCATTATAATTAAGATAAAAACATACAGAACAAGGAAATAATATTGAAAGATATGAGGGAGAAATGCTAAGTAATTTATAGAAGCAAACCCATGTTCAGACTGAATAACTTCAGACTTCCATGCAGAAAGTCTTAAGGCCACAAAGGCATGGAATATTGTATTGCAAGCACTGAAAGAAAACTGCCAACCTAGATTCCCATACCCAGCAAAGCTGTACTTCAAAATTGAAGGAGAAATAAAATCCTTACAGATAAGCATAAACTAAAGAAATGTGTGATCATTAAGACAGTATTGCAAAAGATACTTTAAGGAATCTTACACACAGAAGAAGGAGAATAGATAAGATACAGAGAATTAAGAAAGAATCAAAGATTAGACAAACAACAAAATGATGAGAATTAATACATACTTTCCTATAATTCTGAACACAAAGACTTGTTTCACAGACTGGATTAAAAACAAGACTCACCTCTCTGCAGCTTGAAAGAAACATACCTCATTGGGGAAGACATACACAGACTGAATGTGAAGAGATGGAACAATAATATTCCATACAAATGGACCCCAAAGCTAGGAGTAGTTATAGCTGACAGAGCAGCCTTGTAGACAAAATTGGTCAGACAAGACAGAGAAGTCCTCTATATACCAGCAAAGGGAATAATGCACAAAGAGGATAATAGCAATTGAAAATACATGTGCTATGAAAATTGGTGCACCCAATTTTATAAAACACTACTCAGCATAAAGGGACACAAGGGTCTCAATACAATAGTGGGTGACTTTAGCATTACACTTTCACCAACAGATAGGTAATTTAGATTAAAAACAAGTAAACATAAGAATTAAACTACACAATAGATCAAATAAATTTAACAGATGTCTACAGAATATTCCATCCAACAACCACAAAATGCAACTTCTTCCCATCAGCTCATGGATGTTATCCAAAATAGATCATATTTTAGGCCACAGAGGAAACTTTAACAAATAAAAAATTAAAATAATTACCTGTATGTATCATACCATGATGGAATCTGCAGCAAGAGAAACCACAGAAAATATACCCACAGATATTTAATGATTCACTTTTGAATAATATTGGGACCTTGAAAAACTCAAGGAGGAAGTTTAAATTTTTTTTAATTCCAAGTGAAAATGTAAGTAGCAGAATCTCTTGGATACATCAAAAACATTTTGGGAGGAAATTATCTGACCATGTATGGCTACATAAAAAATAAAATAAAATAATCTAATGATGGATCTCAAAGACTTATAAGAACAAAAGACTTAGATGAACCAAAATCAACAAAAGGAAAGATACAATAAAGAGTACAGCTGAAACTAATTAGATAGAGAATAAAAAATAATACTTAGCATCAATGAAATCAAATGCTGTTTCTTTAAAAAGAGAAGGAAGATTAATAAATCCTTGGCCAAAGTATCCAAGAGGAAGTGACAGAAAGACCTCCAATCAATACAATTATAAGGCCGGGGATTTAGCTCAGTGACACCATGCCTGTGTCACAAGCACAAGGTACTGAGTTTGATCCCGGTACTGCAAAAAGAAAGAAAAAAGTACAATACAATTACCAGAGGATTATTAGGGACTACTTTGAAAACCTATATTCTAATAACTGAAGATCTAAAAGAAATGGATAAAATTCTCAGCACACATGACTAATCAAAACTGAACCACGAGATTATAAAAAGTGAAACAGATTAATATGACTGAAGCAGCAATAAAATGCCTCCAAACAGAGAAAAGAGTCAGGATTAGAGAGGTTCATGGCTGAATTGTATTAGTTTTTTGAAGAACTAATACTCATGCCCTTCATACTATTCCATAAAGTAGAGAAGAATGGAATCTTCCAAACACATTCTGTGAGGCCAGCATCACCCTGGTACCTAAACTGGACAAGGGCAGTGACACATACAAATTGGAAGGTATAGATCAATTTCCTTGACAATTATAAATGCAAAAATCCTTAATAAGATTCTTGCACACTGATTAACAATGCCTTAAGAAGACTATACACCATGATTGAGTAGATTTCATTCCAGGGGCACAAGTGAGGCTCGATATATGAGAATAAGGAAACAATACACCACAGAAACAGAACCAAAGACAAAAACTGCATTTTTATTTCAATTGATGCAAGATAAACATTTGATGAAATTCAACATCTCTTCTCATAGATGTCCTAAAGGAACTGGTTATTAAAGGACTCCTCGATATGGTAAAGGCTGTGCATGACAAGCCCACAGCCAACATCATTCTCAGTGGAAAAAGAAAATCTGAAACTATTATTGTTAAAATCAGGCAAAAGGAAAGGATGTCTACTTTCACAATTTCTATTCAATATAGTTCTTGAAATTTTATTGCAGAAATTAGGTAAGAGAAAAAGTAAAGGGGATACAAATAGAAAATGAAGAAGCCAAATTATCTTTCTTTGTAGATGATGTGATTCTATTCTTAGAAGACTCAAAAAAAACCCCACTGAAAAGCTTTTAGAGCTGATAAATGAGTGCAGCAAAGTGGCAGGATACAAAATTAGCATTTAAAAAAATCACTAACTATTGTGTACCAATAAAGGACTGATAAAGAAAACAGTTCCATTCACATTTTTTTTTAAAAAATAAAACATCTAGGCATCAATCTAATCAAGGAAGTTAAAGACTTCCACAATGAAAATTTCAAAATACTAAAGAAAGAAATTTAAAAAAACACCAGAAGATGGGAAGGTCTCTTATGCTCATGGATTGGTGCAAGTAATATTGTCAAAATGTCATATTACTAAAAACGATTTACAGATTCTATACTCAATAAAATATCAATAGTATTCTTCATAGAAATATCAAAAGAATCCTAAAACGTATGTGGAGACACAAAAGACCCACAATAAACAAAGCAAACCTAAGCAAAAAGAAGTATCACAACACTCAATTTCAAATTATCCTACAAAGCCATAATAACAAAAAAATGGTGCTGTCATAAAAATATACATGTAGCTCAAATGAACAGAGTAGAGGACATAGACAAGAATCCATGAAACTACAGGCATTTGACAAGGAGCCAAAAATATGCATCGGAGAAAAGACAATCACTTTAACAAATGGTGGCAGGAAAATTAGATATCTGCTTGTAAAAGATTCATCCTAGATCCTTATTCTTCACTCAGCAAAAACCAATTCAGAATGGACCAAAGACCTAGGTATAACATCTGAAACTTTGAAACTGCAAAAACAAAACAGGGGAAACACCTCAAGCAATGGGCACAGGCAAAGACTTACTAAATAAATCTCCAGTGGTGCAGGAAACAGCAAGAATCAATAAATGGAATCACATTAAATTTAAAAATTAATGCAGAGCAAGGACAATAGCCAACAAATTGAAGAGACAGCCGAAGGAATAGGCAAAAGTCTTTGCCAGCTACGCTTCCCACAGAGGACTAACATTTAGAATATAAAAACAATTCAAAGCGTTAACATGGAAAATCAAATAGCCACATCAATAAATCAGCAAGTGAATTGCACTTTTCAAAAGAAGTAGAACCACTATGGAAATTCCCCAAAATTTTAAAATAGAGCTACAATTTGAACCAACTATACTATTCCTTGGTATATACTCACAGAAATTAATGTCAGAACAATACAGGGGTTACTGAATACCTATGTTTATTATGGCACAATTTACAATAGCCAGAATATGGAGACAGCCTCAATACCTATGAACAGATGAACAGGTAAAGAAAATGTGATACATATCCACAATGAAGTATTATTCAGTCATAATGAAGAAAGATATTCTGTCATTTAGAAGAAAATGGATGGATCTAGAGACTGTGACATTAAGGGAAAATACCCCAGATTCAGAGAGACAAATATTTCATCTTCTCACTGATAGGTGGAATCTACAAAGTAATGACAAGAATGTAGAAGGGAGATTATAAGTAGGCAAGAGGTAGAGAGCAAATGGAAAGGAGAGAGAAATGTGAGGGCTGGTAACAGTGGGGTGGTTATGCTCAAAATATGTTACATGCATCAAACCCCTTGCCCCCCAAAATAATGTGAAACTAGGAGAAGGCAGAATAAAAGGGTGACAGAGGATGCAATAATCAAATTATGTTTTGTGCATGTAACAATTCATCAACATGAAGTCCATTAATCTATGTTAGTGAAAAGACAAAAGAGAAAATACCTAAGTTGTTGAATTTCAATGTAAGTAATAAATTTGTACATAACTGTTTACTTGCCTTCCAGCAAATTCACATGCCGTAATGATTTTACAAGCAAGTTCTACCACGAAGCAAATCATTTGTATTGCACACAAGCTTCCAAAACCTGTAAAGGGTGATTATTCACAAACTCATGCTACTTGCCAAACCATGACAAGCAAACCTTAGTAGATTAGAAGATAAAGCAAAAATCTTAGCCCTGAAGCAAGATACCACACATGATGCTTAAGAGAGAGGCCGAGGCACTAAAAAATAGCAAGAATGAGAAAGTACATAGAATTATAGATTTTACAGACATTAAGAACTAATAATGGGAAGGCAAATTCTTTAAGAAAACAATTTACAAAGCTTACAAAGAAATCAAAACAGATAACTTCATTGGTATATTATACCAAATATCCCAATATTTCAATTGACTGGAAAGTAGAGTGAAGATATTTCAATTTCTAAAACTTTAATTCCAAAATTTGACAAGGGCATAGCAAGAATAGAAATTTACAGATGAAGTTTTGCCATGTTTAAAAATAACAAATTGAGCCATGCTCTGCCTCACAAATGCAAGTTCATGAGTTTCATCACTGGTACCAAATAAGTAAGTAAGTAAGTAAATAAATAAATAGCAAATTGAATCTAACCCATAAATAGAAAGCATACTATAGACTCTCAATTCAGGTTTACTTTATGAATGCAAAATGATATAACACTTGATCAATTAATCTAATTCTCCACTTTGAAGTAAAAGAGGAAAATTCTAATTTTGACAGAGTAGCTCCAGTAAAATCATTTGAAAACCCACTCGGAATGATAACTCTTCACAAACTAGTAATACTGCTTGCTTAAACTGTAAGTCTAAACTTTTGAAACTCTATAATTTAGTGGTAAAATATTAATTTTCTTTCTAAAGTCAGTAATGAAACCAGATCTATGCTAATACTACTTTTATTGAAAATTGTATTAGAAATTCTAGACAATGAAAGGAAAAAATGGTCAGTTATTGGAAAATAATTTTTATGATTTATAATAAAATGATTGTATATATAAAAATAAAATGAAATTCTAAAGTATTAAATTAATAAATGTACTTAACAAGAATACCGTATATAAAGGAAATGTGCAAAATCAATTGCATTTTATCTAAATTGCCCATAAATAAGAAACAAAATTTGTAATGATAACATTTATGGTAGCATTAAAATCATCAAATATTCTTGAATGAATTTGAAGTCAAATTTACAAAATGAATCTACACCACAGATGACCATTGACAGATATAAGACTAAAATAAATAGAGGTCTATATTATGCTCATGGATCCATAAGCTTGCTACTGGAAAAGTTCCAGTTTGTCACAAATCATATGTTGAAGGCAATCACAAATAATATTTAAAAGTTTGTACGTGTCTATCAGTGTGTGGGTGAACTGAAAAGTTGATTCTTCCTAAAGTCTGATCCACAAAGGGCCAAAAATAATAGCAGACTTACTACAATTTATCATAGCTCATTATAAAGCTATAGCAACAGAATAGTGTAGTATATATTATAGTATAGTGCAGTACAATATAGTATAGATATGTAGAGTTAACTTGAACACTTCATTTATCAAAAATATGACTGACTACCTAAGTGTACCTGCAGTGTAAGTTTTGGAGTGTCATCATCCCCCAAAATGTTTTTAATGCCTATAAAGCAAAACGAGAAACTTCACCCATATTGCCAGCTGGTAGCAGCATCTAGAACCACAGCAAGCTGTCTCTACCTCTCCTGTATCTTTCCAACCTCTTCTGAGCCCTAACAAGTGGAATTGGATTCACACTCAGAAAAATACTGCACTTGGGCCCCTAGTTCTGAAGCATTTAAAAATAACAGCAGATGGTAGAATAGATGCTGTGTGCCAATCAATCACACCCATAAAAGAAAGAGTGCTTGTGCAACAACACATGGCCACGTTCTTGGGCAGTTACACAAATATCAATCCTGTCCAGGAGGTGATATCTGGACCAACACCCATGGGGTCATTAGCATGTGTCAAAGTGAGAGGCATCTCAAAACTATCTGCGTTACAGAAGGAAAGTGGGAGTGGGGGCAGGGACAGCTTATGAATGAGGTTTTTAGCCACACCAACATTTCAAGCAGCCAGAAAATATGAATTAGTGAAGGAAATAGAAAACAAGCATTCAGAGAAAAGATGTAGAGATCCAGGGAAGAAAAGAGCCAAAGAATGCAAGAAAAAAACATTCAAGAATTTCAAATATGGAAGAAGAGCCTTTGTAGTGTACTAGGAACCAGATAGAATGCTATATTTAGAAGAAAACTTACAAATAATTATCTGTAACCTATTTGTTAGAGAGATGAGGAAACTAAATCCCAGAAGAGTTAAGCTCTTACTGTGAGTGAGAGAATGACGCATAGCAAGGATCTTGAAGCAAAGATTTGAAGGATTATGAAATCTATTTACAAGTTGAATGGAACTGAACCAATTATTACATCTCTCTGTTTATTCAACTGTACAAAATAGCAGTATGGTGGGAGGATTATATAAGATGATTCTACCACACACTCAGCACAAATCTGCCATATCATGCCCTTAATGATTTGCTTTTTACTTCTCTTTTGTAAGTTATTTAAAGACAGAGGTTACCTGTTGCATTCCCCATAGTCAGCACATTGCCTGGCATATATATGCACTCAGTAAATATTTCTTGAATGCATAAAGGTAATATTGATATGCGGTCCTTTAACCAGAGTCATGACTAATACTTCTTCTATTTTAGCTATTTTTTGAGGTTACATTTGTCAGATAAGCTGTATGTACAGAGCAGCATCTGCTGTAGCAGACTTGACTGGTCACAGTAAAGTAGAAGTCCATCATCTCTTAAGACCACATGAATGATACCATAAAAGTGTAGTTTCATATATTAGCTGCCCCTTTATTTAGCCCACACTGTTATTCTTCCTACACCTGTTTCCAATCACTCGTGCCACCACCATCCTTGTAAGAACGCAGAGGGTAACTGAACAAAAGTCTGCAGGGTGGTATGTGGTGTAAATTCTTCAACCCCTTGTGCTTTTCATTCAACTAAGCATAATTCAGCATTTTAAAACAATGTAATTTCCTGATGCTCTATCAGAATGTGCAGAGGCTGTTTTAAATCACCTCATCATTACTGTTCCCCCACCTCCTTGATTAAAAGAGGAAAACAAAACAAGTGCTTCAATTCCAGATGGCTTTGCATGTTTGAGGGTTGGTTTTGTTTTCATTTTTCTTTTCATTTTTTTTATGGTGAGTGAAGCCCAATACAAGTTATCCACTGGACAAATCTAGTCCCAGATCTCTATGCCATTGACATATTGAAGTGCCATTCTCACAGAAATTAAAAAAAAAAATCAACCACAACCACAGGATGGAGAAATGATGAACTCTGGCTGAAAAATCCACAGAACAACAAGTTAGAAGGGCATAAAGTTTATCTAGCGAAGCTCCTTTTCTCTACAGACTAAAAACTGAAACCAAGTGAAGTGAACAGTTAACCCCTGGTCTCTTGAGGCTGAACAAAATTTAGCATCTCTTTGATCTACTACATCTTCCTTTAATTTAAAATGTTGTGAATTTTAGATGCAGTATAATCCACATGCTTCTGACAGGGTTATATTCACGACACCAAAAAATTAATTTTGTTTGAGGCTGTCAGGGCGTAAGCTTCCTTCTGAGACTCTTTATAGGCATTTAAACCTTTTGGAAATGTGAAGTGGTATTTTTGCCAAAGCAAAGTCCCATTGAATTGGTACTTTTGTAGTAAGAGAGAGGAAAATGAGAGATAGAAAAAAGAGAACAAGATAGAGCTGTGATTAGGGAAAAGGCAGAAGGAAGTCAACAGAAAATTATTACCTAAATATTTCCGAAAATTGAAACTATGTTTTCTTGTCCCTACTTGCCTTAATGAAGTCTAGCAGTGGAAACTGTGACTTCTAGTGTAGTGTAAGGAAAGGCAAACTCTAGGAGTTAGAACTCCTTTTCTCAAAGTTGCTTGATCAGATATAGCTAATTGGCCATTTGTTTTTGTAGTGGCAGCTCTGTGACCATTTGATCATTGGAATTTCTTGATGTTGACAAAATATCTGTGGAATGATTTCTGTTAGGACCCGGGTGCACACCTTCTATTCTTTTCCCCGGGCTTCATTTTAGAATCATAACAAATCCTGAGTGGGCTCTTGAAATCCAAAATTAAGCATTTCCTGTACCTGTCAGTACAGGAATAAGAAACAGCCAGCCTAACCCAACTGTATTTGTTCAGTTATAAATCAAGTGGCCCAGGCTAAATCGTAGATTAACCTTGTTACCTGCATTAGACATATTTAGAGCAGATGATCACAACACAATGGTGGGATATATGAAGGAGATTTTGAATCTCAGGGGATAAAGTGAACCCAGGATTATTATGCACCCAGGAACATTATGGTGACACCTTCACCAAGCTACCACCCATCTTTTCCCTGGTGAACTACTTCATGCACTATTGCTCCAAATAAGCATTTCCTCCTATCACAAAGCTGTTTAATAATGTCTTGGGCCCGAGAAGGCCATTGCCCATGTGGCACAGACCATAAGCAAAATGATTAGATTTCTTCCTTTCTATCCACATATGGCATAGATACTAATATATTTTAGTTTCTTTCTCTCAAGGTCCCCTTGATGCATGTACATTAAAATTTAGGGAGGAAATATGGTAGGTGCTATGAATGTTTAGCTAGGTCAGATGCTTTGTGATGATGATTCTGATCAGAATGGAAAGACTATGGTTCTAATGGGTAAACGGAAGAATACAATGTAGTCCATTAAGATTCTCTCATGAATGTTTGCCTTGCTACAGCTCTGCTTCCAAGTGGAAAAGATCACAATTGGAGAAATTTTTTCTGCTGAACCTTCAGCCTTCATTTTCAAATGAGAGTTCAGAGGATGCCATGCTTACAGTAAAAATGAGGGTTGGGATAGCTAGAAAGGATGCTTCATCCTCCACCTCTATCCAGACTGTTGGTCATTTATCCCTAATCCAGCAATTTTTTTCAGTCTTGGCAAAGTTGGCATTCTAACCCAGATATTTCTATATTGAAGGACCCTGTTCTGTGCACTGAATGATGAAGATTAGGAGCATCTTAAGCTTTACTTTGCTAGTAGCAAGTGTCATGTTTCAATGATATAACAACAAAAATGTCTCCAGATATTGTCAAATGCCAACTGCAGAGTAAAACTGCTCAGTGGGGGAATCTGAGATCCAAAGAACTCAAATGCGTTTTACAAAACTATACATGAACCACAGTGTAGTCTGCAGATTAGGCCACACCACACTTTACAGATTAGACCAAAGCCACATTGATCCATCTACCAGCATCCTTGATTGACAATCACCCAGGACCCTGGCACATTCATGCCAGAGTTCCACTCTGTCCTCCTTCCCTTTTCCCTATGATCACACAGGCCTGTTAGCCTCTATCTGATCTTGAGGTCAGCAGTTTGGACTGAGAAGATACAAAAAAGAACACAAATAAAACTACATCACAAGCAATAGTCTAGGAATGGGAAGAAAACATCTCCCCGCCCCTTAAAATTCTTGGGTTTTCTCAGGTCAGCTTCATCTGAATCTGGTTTTCATTTGCACACCCCCTCAGCCCTGAGCCTCGTTTCTTCTCATAGATAATTTGACTTGATTACTTTCTGAAATGGCAGACAGAGCCAAGGAACCCTGCATTCATTTACTTGTCACTCCCAGCATTGGCTTAATTTGGATCAAACTACACCTCCCCCTTCCAGGAAAGATTGTGTGACTGAAGCCAAACTCCCCTAGAAAGAACTGGGAGGACCTGTGCTGTTCCTCCCTCTCCTAGAGTTAGGTAAGCAGCACTCTCCATGTAGAAAGGGTGACATCATTTGACAGAAAAGGCTGAAATGGCCACTTTATGTACCAGGATTGAGTTGGGCTCATTCCCTTGACAATAACACCAGCTAGGATATAAGATCAAACTACTGATGTGGTAAGCACAAGAGCCCTTGGGTTATATTTTTTGCTGTATTTCTCATGACACCTGGAATAGCACCAAAACATGAAACTGTTTGATAAATATTTGTTAATTTATTGTCATATAGGTAGAACCCATTCTTTTGAGAAAGTGAGTTATAAGTCATGCTGCATTGTCCCAAAGTAATATTATGCAATCTCTGAGAATATTCATTTTTTCACATTGTGGGAACATTTTATAGACCAAGTACTTTTAAAATAAATGACCTGTTTTTATTTCAATGTAATGCTGTTTCAATTCTACATTCCTAAAATGCTCACTTAAAAATCTGCCTTTCTAGCCTGGCATGGTAGTGCACGCCTGTAATCCCAGCACTCAGGAGGCTGAGGCAGGAGGATTGCTGTGAGTTTGAGATCAACCTGGGCTGCATAGTGAGTTCCAGGTCAGACTCAACTACATAGTGAGACCCCATCTCAAAAACAACAACAAAAAAAAAACTCCCACAAAAATCTGCCTCTCTCTCTCTCTCTCTCTCTCTCTCTCTCTCTCTCTCTCTCTCTCTTTCCATCACCAGGGATCAAACGCAGGACTTTGTGCTTGCAAGTCAGGCAAAGCCACTGAGCTAAGTCTCCGGCCCAAGAATCTGCATTTCTATGCCTCTTTCTGAAAACCCCAGCCTTCAATCCTCCCCTTCTATTATAGCTCAGTCTATTTTACAAACCAATATTAAAAGTGTTATTTTTACATATTTAACTAATAAACTGTTTTGTTTGTGTTTTGTTTTTATCTTATACAAACTCCTCTGTCAAAGCTTTTCCTTTCTAGTACTTCATATGTCCAGATCTACTCCCCCCGCAGAAGCCAGGTGCGCTACTGCTGACCTACATCCTTAGCCCTTTTATTTACTTATTTACTTTAAATTTTGAGAAGAATCTTGCTAAATTGGCCAAGTAGGACTCAAACTTGTGAGACTTGAACATTCACACTCCCTGTCTCAGCACAAGTGCTGGGATTACAGGCTGATCACCTTTTTTTACTTTTTGGATTGCACTGAGGGTTGAGCCTTTGGCTTCCAGTATGCTAAACATGTGCTCTAACACTGAGTTACAGTTGTGCCCCTATGAAGTCTTAGACTTTTAATGCTGTCATACTTCACATACTTATGTTTCTTGTCTGGCTTCTATTTAAAATCTCCTAGCTTGAGTCCAACATATAGCAGTTTGTCCAAATTGGGTTCCTGTTTATGTTGCAAAAAATGGTCAGCATTCATCAACTTCATATATTTCAACCTGTAATCTACTGCTCATTCCCTGCTTCCAGATTCAGAATCAATACTACATCGTTCCTATTTCATAACTAGAGGGGGTCCAATTCAAGATCCACAATGCTTAAGAGTCTTGTGTAGTTACGACTTCAAAGTTTTGGTTTAAAAAAATGTTGGTTGTTTGAGATTTTAAATGTGGCTGTATGTAGAGGAGACAGTAGAAGAGAATGCCCAAATTTGGGGTTTGAGATCAGAAATACTTTGATTTGAAAACTCTTTCATGAACTCTGCATGCGTGGGCGAGTGTTTTAATCTCTCTGTTTAACCTGCAGTTTCACCGTCTGCCATGTCTAGATGAAAATAGCAACAGTACTGATCACGTGGAGATTCTGAAAAGGATGCTTTTTTGTAAAGAGCTTACTCTAAAGCCTTACGTGTAACAACACACACTCAAGAGATAGGCACCAACTATTATTACTATCATTGTAAATATTACCTTTAATAGTTAATTATGAGATAAGAAGTCAAATACAGATATGTAATGGAAAATTATCTTCTAAAAATCTTCAAATAAACTAGCAAAAAATCAATTTTGACTCTCAAATACCATTTTTCTCAAATATATATAATATATGATCTTATATTCATGCACACATACAGTACACATGCGGTGCACACTTGCTGGTGAGTGTGCGTGTGTGTGTGTGTGTGTTTGGGTTGGGAGTGAATGTATAGGAATGATTTATTGCATTCAAGTTTTAGTTTAATGTGTAACCTCAGTTTGACAACTGAAAAGAAACAGTGAGGCTAAATATTATAGGGACAAGAAATTCATGGTTGAGAAATGCCCAGCCTCTGCCACATTCTATTGGCTCAAGGTTGTGAACACTAAGTATAGGAATGTTGCTTTCTTTTTTCTTCTGGCAAATGAAAAGGCCAAAGCTCAGGATCTTTGGAAGTGACAGCTCAATTAATCAGGCTCCATGCTTCAAACTAGGTGCTGAGCCTGCCCAGGATTGTGAAAATTTTAAATGACCCCTTTGTCCTCAGTAGTGCCAGAATGAAATTCCTGCGGGATCACTTGCTTCTTGGCACCTGATATCCAAGGAGCAAAACAGTGAGACAAAAAGATCTTTGGAAGAAGAGGCCAAGCTATGCTTTTGTTTCTTCTGAAAGAAAGAAATAAAACATGTAATTTTACTGAAACACAGCAGGTTTATCAAAATACACTATGTGCCTCTGGCAGGTATCTGCAAACAATTGGAACAACTGGATCAAATTAGATTTACCACTGTGAATTCCTTCCCTTACAATGCCAGCAGAAAAACAGGACTGTAACCCACTCCTAGAGTGGAGAACAGTGATTACCCTTGGAATACTATTTTTCTGTTCAAGTCTCCTTCTCCTCCATCTTCAAATCTCTTTCATAAAATGGACAGCATTTTTTAATCAAATAAATAGGTACAATTAGATGTCTAAGGTAACACAGGCATATACAGTTAGAATGAGAATCAGGGTAACTCACCCTTCCACTGACGTCCCTGCGTTGTAACGGAAGCCTAGCAGTACAGATGTGATTTCCTTCTCTATTGCTGATTATATCAGCTTAGAGAGGTACAGTGCTTTACAAAGTTCACACTTTATTCCTGACTACATTGCTGCAGGACTCATGTAGAGAGAAGCTACATCAAGGTCCTTTTCTCAGAAAACAACACTATTTGTGCTGACACTAATTCAGTGGATTCATATGTAAAGACTTGAGTGCTGAATATGACATAATTGTACTTTTTACACAATTTTTGTGTCTTGTGTATTTGTCTCCCTTATATAGACACACATTAACATTTTACGGTCTAGCTGGGTATGATTTCTGCTACAGAGTTACATCAAAACTACACACATATACAATCTGAAATCTCTACATTGTGAAAACTTCCCACCCCTACACGTTGGGAGGGGCCCTACCATGACATTACAGTGAAAGAGATTGGAAAAGTATCATGAGCATTTCAGAAATCCTCTTAAAATTGAGTATCATAAATAATAAGGATTTTAGTCTAAAGTCACAATGAATCAGCCACCTATCCAGGCCTCTTAACTTCAAATTAATTACGTACAAGGATGGGATCTGATTGTTTTTCCAAAAAACACATGACAGAAGTCAGTGGTATTAAATAATTCATCTGATGGTATGCAGCCCTCTCAGATTAAGTAACTTTCCTGGAACATGAATGACTGATAATTGAGGCCTTTTGCTGCTGCCTAAAGAAAATATCTGAAAATTGCTGATCTGTAACTTAAACACAATAATGGTAAAATTTGCCTGGATTGTCACTATTCTACTCAGCGAATAGTTTTTAAAACATTTATTATATTCTTGAAAACCTTGCTGGGCACTCTGTGTGCATTTAATATTTACCTTATTTGATCTCTGTGTGTTCAGTATCACTAATCCAATAGTTTTAGATGAGGAATTCAAGTTTTTTAAGAACAATAAAATGTCCAAGTCGCATTCATAAAGAGTCAACATAGAACAAGGAGTGATTTGCAGTCTTGTAGCTACTTACATTTATCTGTAGTTTGACTCTATCACTGACCAAGACAAAAGAAAATCCACAGAGTAAGAATTAAATCCCAGGTCTGTACTATTCTGAAGTTCATAACCTGCTTTCCACTATCCAGTTTCTCCATTGTAAAGATGACCAACACTAAAAGTTTCTCTTTCTTTGAATATAATTAACAAAGCCCACTTGTCAACCATTACAAGATCTCTACAGATAACACACTCTCATTGAAGATACTTAGTCTTATTATTACAACTTCTCTTCATTTGATGTATCTGTAAACATTGCACAATTTGCCTTTGAGCTTACAGCTGTGCTAATCCTAGCAGAAATTAAAAACAATACAGTCTTCTATGATATAGTGAATTGGATCAATTTCCCAAAACTTGTTTTTTTTTTTCAAATTCTGAAAGGAGCTTCCATTTAAAATATCTTCCACAGCAAAAAAAGCAGCTTCTAATCCAATAAGATAACCCAGCTACAACCAATTTCCTGGAATCCTCGATTAGCTAGTTTCTTCTATAAAGTCCCTGCTCCAGGCAAAAGCAGAACTTGAGTGGGTCAGTGCCCAGTTATCCTCAATTCTGTATTTTTTCCTCCTAATGTACTACTTTCCTTCTCTAACTCTCCTCAAGGCAGAAATCCCAGTTGCCTTTCCTACTCAGATAATCCTCCTTTAAATTGAATGGCTGATAAAGAGCCCAGAGTTTTTCCGCTACAACTACACAGTAGTTTTGTTCTACCACAGCTATAACTCATGACATGTCCTTGTAGGATGCCTGAGCTTTCTTTCCCACATCTATAGAAGCATAAGCAAGGCATTAGTTCAAGTAGATAGCAGATTTCCCTAAAGAGTACACTGGCAGGGTACAATAATGTTTCAGTCAACAATGACCCATAGATAAGATGGCAGTTCTCCCCCAAAATTTTACTGTCTACTCCTTGGACAGAGAACTAAAAAAGAGAATGCATAAAAAATGCAAAAAAATTAGATTCACAAGATAAAAGGCTCAATCAATAAATGGCAAATGTAACTAATAATCACTTGTTAATAGAGAAAGTACAAATGACCAATAAGTATGTGAACAAGTATTCAGCATCTTTGGTCATTAGAGAAATGCAAATAAAAACAACACTGAAATTTCATCTTATTCCTGAAAAAATAGCTATCATCAAGAACTCAAAATGCCACCTGTCTCACAAATGCAGGGTCATGAGTTCAATCCCTGGTACCATAAAAAAAGAATTAAACAAACATGAATGCTGGTGAGTTTTGTAGGAAAAGAAAACTTCTACATTGCTGGTAGAAATGTAAATGTGTACAAACCACTAAGAAAACCAGTATGAAGATTCCTCAACAAAATAAAACTAGAAATTCCATTTTACCCAGCTGTACCTTCTGGGTTTATTCTCGAAAGAGTCAAAGATACAACATTATAGATATGAATGTATAACAATATTTATAGCAGCACAACTCAGGATAGTTCTATCTTGAAAGTGTCCTATATATCCATCAACGGGTGACTGGATAAAGAAAATGTAGTGTTTATATACAGTGGAGTACTACTTTGCCAAAGAGAAATGATAAACCTGAATAATTTACAGAAATACAAATGCACCTTGAGATCATTATGTTTGAAGTAAATGAAATACACATGCTTAAGTATTACATGGTTTTTCTTATATAAAAAACACAAAATATAAATAATTTAAAGAGCAAAATAAAAAGCAGATGATAAGAAACAGGAAAGTGGACTTTGTGGCCATGAAAAGGGTATCTAGAGATGGGGAGAAACAGGAAGCTGCAGAGGGGAAGGGGAAGCAAAAATCGTTACCATGTGAAATATGTACTAATTCCTCCAAGTGAATGTAATTATTATGTGCCCAAATACATTCTAATAAAAAAGAAACTAAGAAAAAGATGTTGCCCCGTAAGATTATATCACATAGTAATGTTGTTGCCCCCTTAGTTTGCATAAATACCACCTACAATGTCACACAACAGTGAAATTACCTAATGATACATTTCCCAAAAATCATTTCAATAATTAAGTGACACATCATTCTACTTTAGCATGGTGGCTCTAGTGACTGTGTTTTGTGGTCATTATTTGACAAATGCTGCTTTTCAATGGAACAAAGTCTTCCTGTCATCTTAAAGATTTCCATTACATATTAATAAATAAAATTACATGGGAGAGGGGAGGAGGGGGTGAAGGGAGGGCAGGGGTAAGGAGAAAAAATGAGAATCAAGACTTGTTATGTAGAGGTTCAAGATCCCAACAATGAATGTAACTGTGCTGTATCCCTAAAATGTACCAATAAACTCAATTAAAGCTGAAAAAAAAAAGATACCCATTTGGTTTTATTCAACCCAATTATTACTAAACTTACATGCTCACAGAGCTATGTTTTCTACTCAATGCTAATGAACATCTTCAAGTATAATTATTTGTGAAACACATTTTCCAAAGTTCCATGAAGGAATTCTTTGAACCCTCCTTGTTCTGAATTTTCAAGTTGATTCAAAAGGTGACATCTGAATGAATTGACCCCCTAAGTTATCCACTCATTCAGAACCCTCAATTAAAGTTTCCATTTATGCAAGCTCTCTTTGCTGGTGTTATCTCCATTTCCAGCACAAAGATACCATTCAGATCATAGCCCAAATGTTTAGATTCACAGAAAGGTTTTCCTTCAATAGCATTAGTTAAACTCCAATTACTGAAAAATAATCCTAATAAGTTATAATAATATACACTGAAACGGGAATAGATATAATGTCAAATCTGGAGATTAAGTGGGATTTAATTCCTCATTCTTTACCATGTTTTCAAAATTTTCCACAACTACTTTGAAAATACAAAAAAGCTCTCAAATAAGAAGAGGAAAAGATGGTCACAGAAAGAAATTGCTGACCTCTTTGAAGTGCTTATATTAACTCCTCTAGTGTCTGTGTTTATCTTGCTTGTCCCTTTTCAAAGCACAACCATAAACTTTATGAGCTTCATTGTTTTATAAATGTCATTTGCTTTCCATTTCATATAGAAAAATCTGCAGATGTTTTAACTTTGCACACTTACAACATCTGGTGTTCTGAAACTTCACACAGATAATGTCCTTGACCCATGTGATTATTATCCTATAACTAAGTTAGCACTACCTTGAACATGATACTTGCTTCTACTAAAGGCAGGATTTGCTTTTTGCCTATATCCACTTTGGTGTAGCATATGCATAATCTTCATCTCTTGAAAAATGTAGCTTGTAATTTGACTTCAAATTCATTTTTCTGAAATACTCAATTCATTTTAACATATTTAAGTGAAATATTCCCCAAAAAAGTTCTGCATAGAAATAGATTATTTCAGTGCATTCAATGAGTAATCAAGCACCCACAGGACCTAACAGTAGACAGCATAGAAGTCAAGTAAGCACAAGCCCTGCTACTCAATACTCAGTATGTATTCATGCCTCTCTAATGCTAACACATGACTTAGGAAGGGAAATTCAACCAGGTTCAGACCCTTCTCCATAGCCATCCTGCATCAGAACATTGGCTGCCAAAAAGAGTGGCCAGGATAATGAAGACAAGGTCTTTGTATTTCATACAAGCTATGGGTACCACATTACTGACATATCTTGAAGTACTGATCTTCAGGAAAGAGCTGTCTACTCTCCATTTAATGAGGGTGGCACTAAAATATCTCAACTTTCATCTGCATCTCTCGAATGACCAGTGATGTGGAACATTTTTTCATATATTTACTTGCTGCTTTTACTTCTTTGTCTGATAAGTGTCTATTCATTTCAGATGCCCATTTTTGAATCGGGTCTTTATATTTGGGGGGACTGATTGTTTTGAGTTCTTTATATATTCTTGATAATAGTCCTTTGTCTGAGGAACAGTTGATAAAAATTTGTTCCCACATTGTAGATTGTCTCTTAGTTCTACTGATGGTTTCTTTTGCAGTACAGAAGCTTTTTAATAAGATGAGATCCCAGTTGTTGATTACACAAAGAATGGCTGCTATCAAGAAATCACACAATAACAAATATTGGAGGGGTTGTGGGGAGAAAGGAACCCTTCTCCATTGCTGGTGGGAGTGCAGACTGGTGCAACCACTATGGAAATCAATATGGAGATACCTCAAAGAGCTTGGACTGGAGGTTCCATTTGACCCAGCCATCCCTCTGCTGGGTATCTTTCCAAAATAACTAAAAGAATCATATCACAGTGAAGTATGTGCACCCATGTTTATAGCGGCATAGTTTGTAATAGCTAAATCTTGGAAACAGCCCACTTGCCCATCAGTTGGAAACTGGATAAAGCAGATGTGGTTTTTCTATAAAATGGAATATTACTCAGCTATAAAGAATGAGAAAATAGATTCATTCATAGGAAAATGGATACATATTGAAGATATACTCCTAAGTGAAATAAATAAGGCACACATGTAAATACCGAATAGTTTCTCTGATGTGAATAATCTCCAATAATACAGAAGATCCTAATAAGATTACTGACATTGAGAAATGGGAAGAAAGGAGCTCAAGGTGTAGGGAAGGTGGGACGGGTAGGAGAAGGGTAATAAGGGAAAAGAAAAAAATGTGAGAGAATGAAAAGATGGAAATAAAGTGTTTGTAGATGGGGAGAGGAGGAGGGGGTGAAGGGAGGGCAGGGACAAGGGGAAAAAATGAGAACCAAGACCTGTCATGTAGAGGTACAAGATCCCAACAATGAATGTAACTGTACTGTATCCCTAAAATGTGCCAATAAACTCAATTAAAGCTGAAAAAAAAATCTCAATTTAAAACTCTTCTGATTTCCACCTTCAGTGTAGAGAGCTCTCAGAATTGGCAAGGGCCATTCCTGATGAATCTGGGGCAATGCGCTTCTCTCAGAATTGAACAGACAAGTGAATACAGATAATCGCAGCTTCCTAATGCAGCAGCCCAGGAACAGATACCCCAATCTGGAGACAGTGCTATGCAGACAAAACTTAAATTGTAATTGAAAAACTTCTGGAGACTCAATTAAGTACAAGCTTAAGAGTTAAAAATTTTAAGAGCACATTGATAAAAAATACTCATACTTTCATGTGTTTTCTAAGGAAATCCTTTAATTTTATATATTTTACTTCCTGATGCCCACCTGGTTGTTAGGAGGAAGATCAGAAAAAAAAAAATTCTTCATGCTTTCTTAAGATGGAGGGGGAAATAAAACAGCCATTTTGAAAATATGCCTAGAGATCTCTTTAACAAATCCTACCTTCAAGAAAAAACTATTTTACCAGAGTCTAAACAGCTTGAGTTTTGCCAGAGTCTAATTACCTGGATGAAAAGCAATATCCACCTCATGTCTGCTCAGCTTTAATCTTTCACTTAGGACAATAAAAACACCCAACTCCATTCCTAACTAGGCTTCTTGTATCACTGAAGGATGAGTGGACAGAAAGGCATGTGTGAAGGTCATAAACCCAGGATCAGGCTCCCTAAAAGAGTAAACACTAATTATAGAACTATAGAAAACTTTGCTTCCTCCACACTTGTCAATAGAGTTCCCATTTATAATAATAATAGGGAATGTTATTGAAATAATTGCAAGTACCAGAACTTACTTAAAATTAATTCTCTAGTGAAACCCAAAGATAGCTAAGAGGACAAAAGCAAAACACCAGAGGGAATTTTAGCTTCTGGTACCTATGGTGACTGTAAATAGTAACTGTAGACCAACTCCTTGCCACAAAAATGTACAGTTTAATACAGAGACCTATGTGCCTCAGGTGTTTCTACCAAATACACTATGTCAGGCATTGAATAAAAATTATAAGGCATAGTAAAAAGGCAGAAAACAGAAAATGAGCAAGTAATCAGATACAGACATGACAAAGATGTTGGAATTATTAGACCAAGAATTTAAAACAATTACAATAAATATTTTAATAGGCTAGAGGCCCTAATAGGAAAATGGGCAATAAGCAAGAACAGATAAATAATGAAAATAGAGTCATGAAAAATCAAAAAATAAATAAAAAGAAAATGCCAAAGAGCAAGAAGTACTGTACGAAATGACTAATGCCTTTGATGAGTTCATCAGAAAAATACACAGAGAAAGAATGACTTAGCATAAACAAATGTGAACAGAAATTTCCCAAGTTGAAATTTTAAAATAAAAATAGATTTAAAAATGACAGAAGATATAAACAAACTGTTGTGGGAAAATCCAAAGACTCTATCCAGGGCCAGGTATTTATTTAGCTCAGTGGTACCATGCCTGCTTCGCAAGTACAAGATCCAGAGTTCAATCCCCAAACAAAACAACTCTATTCATCTATATTTGTCTGCCTATCTATCTATCTATGTATCTATATCTATCTATCTATCTATCTATCTATCTATCTATCTATCTCCAGAAGGAAAAAAATTAAGCAAATGTATTTGAAGTTGTAATAAGTATTTCCCAAAATTAATAACAAAGATCAAACTACAAATACTAGGATTTTAATAAGAATCATGCAAGTTAAATGTAAAGAAATATATCATATTCAAGTTGAATAAAAGCAAGCACAAAGGTATATTCTTAAAGGAACTGGGAAGAAGAGAAACCTTATCTATGGAGTGAACAATGACAAAAAAAATCTGCACTAGATTTCTCATAAGGAAATATGAAATCAAGAAGAAATCAGAACAAAATATTTAAAGCATTGAAAGAAGAAAATTAAGCTCCTATATTCTGAATCTATTATAACTATCTGTCTAAAGTAAAAGCAAAATAAATATCTACTCATAGAATCAATCACTGATTGACTTTGTCACCCACAGACTCAGCTTACAAGAAAGGTTAAAAAAATATTCTTCAGAGGGAAGGAATATGATATGTCAGAAACTAAGTTCTTCATTTTTTAAAAAAGAATGAAAAAAGCAAATACATGAAACCTAGAAATACAGAAATAAAATGTTTTATTTTCCTTGTCTTTATAGGTATAATAGGTAACAATTCAAGTTTATAATAGCAAGAACATATTGGGTAATTTTATGATGAATACGAGGAATAAATGGGAGGAAGGAATGAGCAGGAGTTGGAAATCATTTTATAGGTGCAGTACTAGATGTGGTACTGTATCATGTCAGTTGAAAGTAAATAGATACTTGTCATGAAAATATAATGCAAGCTCTAGAGTAGCCACACTACTTTTTAAAAAGTATAATTTATATATGCTAAAAGAAGAAGGAGGTGCAATCACATGAAATGCTCAATTAACATCAGAGAGTCAGATAAAAAGAAAGTGCGAAGTAAACAGTGAAATGTGAAACAAATAGAAAACATAATAATGTAGATATTACCTAACTATACCAATGACTTCATATGTGAAATGTTAAAATATAGTAATAGAAAAATACAGATTGTTGAAGTAGATACAAAAAACAAACCAAGTTACATGATGCACACAAGAAACTGACTTTAAACATTGAGACAGATGAAAAGTGAAAGGATGGTGAAAAATGTCTCAAAACAGCAGTAATCAAAACAAATATTCATGGGCTACATTACTCCCAGAAAAAGAACACATCAGGACAAGAAAAATGAACAAGAATAAAGAAGGTTATTGCATAATGATAAAAAATCAATTCTTTAAGAAGATATAGCAATTGTTAAATTGTATTTGTCTGAAAACAGAGCATCAAAATGTATGTGAAAAATAGATAAAATTACAACAAATAAAAAAATCTACTATTAAATTTGAGGAATTTAATATTCCTCTGTCAGCAACTTACAGGTTTATCAGCAGAAATTATCCAAATATACAGATATATGAATGCCATTAATCAAATGTATATAATTGACATTTACAGAGTATTCCATCCAACAACAAAAGAAAATATAGTCCTTTCAAGCTCACACAATATTCAGTGAGACAGAATAAATTCTAGGCCACAGTGAATTTTTCTCAGGTAATAAAAAACATACAGATTATACTTTGAGACAACAATGGACTTAAACCAGAAATCAGTGTTGAATGCATGAATGAGCAAAAACTAAAAATTGGCAATCTAGCTTTCCAATTTAGGAAATGAGGAAAAAAAAAGAGCAAATGAAATCCAAAATATGAGAAAAAACAATAATAAAGCAACAAGGTGGAAATAAACTAAGTTTGAGGTAGAAAATTAATATTGAAAATTAACAAAACCCAAATTCTCATTTTGAAAAGATCAATAAAATATATAAACTTTCCAGGCTATATAATTAGAAAAAAGAGGTTACACATTATTAATATGGGGAATGAATTATGAGCCATCAAATTGAAGTTATGGATATTAAATAGATTAAAAAATTTTTCATAGATTAGATGAAATGCTATAATATCTTAAAGCATACAATCTGTCAAATCACCCACAAGGAAAAAGCAGATAATCTGAATGAATTTATGTCTGATAAACAAATTGAATTCATAATTAATAATTTTCCAACTAAAAACAACTAATAAAAGCATATGAGTTTGTTGGGAAATTCTACTAAATATCTAAGAAAGTATTCTACAATTCTTTAAGATTTCTTCCAGAAAAATATAAACAGGTAAAATGTACTTTATTTTCTTTTATGGGGTATATATTACCTAATACCAAAACAAAAGACATTCAAAAAAATCTATAGACTAATGTCACAAACACAGATATAAATTGAATAAAACAATGTATAAGGACAATTATATGCTGCTACCAAGTGAAATTCATTCTTTGCATGAATGTTTGGTTCAAATTTGAAAATCAATCAGTGTAATCCATCATGTAACAGACTAAGTAGTAAAAATTTTCTGATCATGTTAATAAATGCAGAGAAAGCATTTCAAAACATCAAACACCCATTCTCAAGTAAAATTCAGCATATAAAAAAAACTTATTCAATTTGAAAAATGACATCTGTGCAATAACATCATATATAAAAGAAAAATAGATAGATTCATTTCTTCAGGCAAGACAAGGCTGTCCTCCCTCACTATTCCTATTTAACATTATGTTGAAAGTCCTAGGTAATATGATAAAACAACAGAAGAAAATAAATGGTATATACATTTAGAAGGAAGAAATAAAATTTTTGTTATTCATAGATAACATACAATGTTGAAAATCTCTAAAAATGCAAAACTTCTAAAACTAATATAAGATTACAAGAAGGTGGTAGGATGTAAAGTCAATATACAAAGTAAATTTCTTTCCTATCAACCAGCAATAAACAAGACAAATTTGAAATATAAAATATTATTTTCATTACCACCAAAAATTAAATACTTAGGTAAAAATCTAACAAAATATGTACAAGATCCATATAAGGAAAACTTTTAAAAACAGTTGAATGATCAGCTGGAGATTTAGCTCCCTGACACCGTGCCTGCCTCACAAGTGCAAGGTCCTGAGTTTGTTCCCCGGTACTGGAAATAAAAAAATAAAAATAAAAGAAGCTATTAAAGGATCTGAATTAAGGGAGAAAGATTTCATAATCACAGGTAGGAAACATTAATATTATAAAGATGTCAGTTCTTCTCAACTTAATATATTTATTGTAATAATAACCAAGACGTCAGCAAATAATTTGTGACTATACTTAAATGACAAGCTAATTTTTAACTTTATATGCAAGGATAAAAGGCAGAATAATGAATACTGGAGAGAAGAACAAAATTGCATGATTGACATTACACAACTTTAAGGCTTATTATAAGGACTAGGAGTGTGGCTCACTGCCTTACATTCAGGAGGTCCTGAGTTCAATCTCCAGTATACATACACATACCCCCTATTGTAAGCCTCTGTAATCGAGACTTACTGTATAAAGAACAGAAAATCACTAGAACATAATTTACTGTATAAAAATAAACATAAATATTGTCTTAGTCCCTTAGTCAACTCACATCTTGAAGGAAGAAAGGCTTATTTTAGCTCATGGTCAGCCACCTCCAAGGCAGAACTGGTATGACAGGGAGGTAGACTGCAAGAAACTTGTTTCAGCAAAGCTACACACAACATGGCAGTCAGGAAGAAGAGAGAATAGGGAGGATACTGGGAGAGAGAGATACCCTTTCAGGGCATGCCTTCAGTGATCTGCATCTTCCAACTTGTGCCTAGCCCTCCTCCTAACAACAAGTCAGCTATTGTGCCCCATGACCTAATCACCTTCTACTCATGAGAATTTTTAGGACTTTCCAGATCTAAACTATGACAGATATAGTAAACTGATCTTCATGAAAGAGCAAATATATTTAAATAGAATGATAATCTTTTCAAATTATGCCAGAAAATTGGACATACACATGCAAAAATTTTAGCCTTAACCTGCCCTTACACCTCTCACAAAATTTAAATTCAAATGGGACATAAGCCTAACTCTAAAAGTCAAAACACTTTGACTCTTAGGAGATAACACAGGAAAAAAAGTCTAAATCCATCTTCATATATGTAACACCAAAACATGAACCATGAAGGAAAAAGTAGTATGTTGAACTTCATTAAAACTAAAAATTTTGTATAATATATTGTTCAGAGAAATAGGGGAAGCCTACATCCACCTTGAGGCAAAAACTGTCATTCCCTCCTCTAGCTAATTGATAAAATTGTACCTTTCATCTTCAATTTAAAATAATGTTTCACGGTGTTTGATTTCTAGATGTTTAATTGATGTGTTTAAAACATTTCTTTTACATTGCATATTCTTAAATTTTAATTATGGGTTAACCTGACCTTCTTCCTACTTTCTGCTTACAGACTTCTGAGAATAATTATAACACAAGATTATGCTACTGTTATGAAGTGCTTTTACTCCTTTTCATCCTAATTGCAAGAGATCTCTGTTAATTGACCTTCAAAAGTTTGCTGAGGAAAAAAAAAGAGGACATTTTAAGATTTTAACAACTGAAATTTGTTTTAAAAGTTTAATAAATAGTAAATGAGACAGAGAAAAATATTTTTAAAAAGATATATACTTTGACATAAAAGGCTTTTATATGATTTTTAAAAATATATTTGCTAGTAAAACTATGTGTTTTCTTGTTGGTTTAAAGTTTGTCATAAAAGGCATTTACAGTCATAAAGAGCTTTCATTCCTTTTAACCCTACTTATACAAGAGATCTCTGAGCTTTCATTCCTTTTAACCCTACTTATACAAGAGATCTCTGTTAATTTTGACTTGCAAAAGATTTTACTAGTCATAACTAAAAGAGATTTTATAATTCAATTGGCCAAATACATTGAGTGCGCTATAGTTTCATAAATTATCTTATATGTTTGTCTGTGTCTAAATGTTTAAAAGTGTTTGTCCAATTATGTTTTTTGGGGGTTAAAACGATGTCAAAAATACAAGTAGATTGTTAATTTCTACAACCTGGCTTTACAGGTTAAATAAAAAATTGTCAAGATAATTAAATATAAACTTTTAGGTTTGGGTACATTCCTATTGGTAAATATAAAGCAGCTGCTCAAAAAATTTTATTCTGATCTTTGTTCACTAATGGGAGCCCCAATAATTTTCATAGCCTTATGGAATGATATGCCTCATTAAATACGATGGTATAAAATATTTAGTTATCGTTAAAGTGTTGAGTTCTAAATATGTTATTGTAATATGTTTATGATGGTCATCTTCAAGATATATTTTCTGCTTAAAAAAAACAAGGAGTTATTTTTTAAAAAGGATCCTTTTGCTACCAAGCTACATTACATAACACAAGATTTCATATAATTATAATAATTATTATGACTTTTCTGGTATACAAAATGTATTCATGTTGTCTGACATGCAGGTCTTTCAACATATTGTTTATGGCAATAACCTTTTGATCCAGGTATTTGCCGTTCTCTTCTATTCCACCTACTTATGATTACAGGTATATCTGTAGGCCCATACACTTTCCTTAGATGGCTTCCTATCAAAAGGTAGTAACTTAAGTAAGTTTCCTGGATTTTTGTTTGTTTTTATACATTTTTTAAAAAGATAAATTTAACAATGGCTATTTTATACTAAGATACATATCTGAGTTTGTTGCAAAGATTTCATCAAGATTGTCATGCTAAAATGTTATCATTATGTGTGGCTCCTGATTATAAGTTTTTTTCTGTTAATATTCTACAAAAAAATCAACTACTTAAACAATCATGACTGATAAAATAATAGCCCTCTAACTGTATTTTAGGTTCCAGTGTGCTTGCTATCTAGATAAAATTATGATAGTGAAGCTCCTACTGTACTACTGATGTCACTGATCTCTTCTGGGTGTTCAACCACCAAAGGGCAAAGACCAACACTGAAATGTAACTGAGCTAAAAGATCGCCAATATTTTGGCCCTGGCCCTCCAAAGTCATCAAAGATACAAAGTATAAAGGAACTTCTTCTACAGCATCTTACATCTTTGGTAAGTCACCCAACCTCCTGAACAGTGAGATTGATGGGCACCAGAGGACAAATGTAACATGTGCTAAAGGAGAGTCACCAAAATATTCTCCCATGCTTTCACTAAAAGCACCATGGTCAAGCAAGGCAGTAACCCATCTTTACACCCCCACTCATTCACTCCAATTCCCATCCCCCTAGATTTTAACCTGTCTGTCTCAAATACTGACAATTTATCAACAGTTCTGAGACCCTTCACTGTGGGTCTCCCATTCCCTACACAAAACACCAACCTGACATACATAGGACAAAATGACAACATCACTTGCCTTGCTTACTCCCTCTTTATCTCAGAAGAGCACCCCACCCCCACTCATTCACTCCAATTCCCATCCCCCTAGATTTTAACCTGTCTGTCTCAAATACTGACAATTTATCAACAGTTCTGAGACCCTTCACTGTGGGTCTCCCATTCCCTACACAAAACACCAACCTGACATACATAGGACAAAATGACAACATCACTTGCCTTGCTTACTCCCTCTTTATCTCAGAAGAGCACCCCATCTGCCTGTCCAATGGCCTATACTTCATATGCAGCCAGGAGACATTGCAATGACTCAAATGATCTAAAATGTTCTCTTACATAGTGTTTCTTAGCCCCCCTTGACCATCTATATGAAATACCAGATGTTTAAAAGGATCCTCCCACAGTCAAAGGTGAAGAGAGTGCTTCTTGATAAAAGCAGGGGTCCTCACTGGCATGGTGATGGGTATAGCATGTATCTCTACCCCTACACATTTCTATCAGGCATTGTCATAGGTACCTTTTAAAAAATGGACAAAATAAACCAATCCCTAAACATAGTCTGGGATCAGATTAATTCCCTAGCAGGTGTCCTGCTCCAAAATAGCAACATGCTAATAGCAGCCCAAGGGGAAACATGTCAGGCTCTAGGTAAAGAGTGTTATTTTGTTAACCAATCAAGCATAGTCAAGGGAAAGGTTAAAAATTACAACAATACGTCAAAACCTTAAAAATAATGGATTATGTAAAAAATCACCCAAGACTACTCCTGGCTCCAACAGATTATGCCATGGTTACTTCCCTTATTGGGCCTGCTGACCTGCATGTGTCTTCTGGCCATAGTAGGCCCCTGTCTGTTTTGCTGTTCTAATTATTGTGAAATAGATCTATGAGTTCTAGCTTTGATATTCAAGTTTGCGTATTTGTACAAAAATTTAATTTACCTTTTAATGGGTTTTTGTCTTCTGTATCTACAAGCCAACTGGAAGTTAATTTATCTCTAAAACAGTATAAATTTTTTTGGTTTCACTTACTAAGTAAATGGATCTCTGTATCTCAAGGTTACACATTTTTCTACATTTCACTTAAGGCAGGGGTAAAACTCCAGGGCTACAGGACATAATGGGCTATTATTATATATCATATGTCACTGGGCATCATACATAATCTGTCCTTGACCCTCATTTGCATCCTCATTCTGGCCATGGTTGCCCCCTGCTTACTCTGATTCCTCCAAAATCAAATCCAAAAAAATTCTAATCAAACTGTCAACCAGCTTATTTTATAGGAACATGTTCACTCATCTCTCCATTAAGATATGTCATGGGTTAGGAGGGGTGAAGGCAGGGCAAGGACAAGGGGAAAAAATGAGAACAATGACCTGTCATGTAAAGGTACAAGATCCCAATGATGAATGTAACTGTACTGTACACCTAAAATGTACCAATAAACTAAATGAGGAAAAAAAAAGATATGTCATGGATCCAACTGTGCTTCCAGCTCTTCATTGCCCAGCTACAACAAGATCTTCACTGGCATTGCCCCTTAGGAGAGTCTCCAGATGAAGTGATAGAGTGGATTACAGACCATTTTTGCCAGGGGACCTCCCACAATTTCAACTCCCCAGAGCTAACTCTATACACTTTTCTCCTCCTCTGCTGGCTCATACTGATAAAAACACAACCACTGATAAAAATACCAGATTAGGTTTTAATGATGTCATACCATCCTGAGACTAAAAGGCTAGATCAACAATTTTTGTGTCTATCTCCCAACAATATTTATCCCCAACCCAAAGAGATTTAATCTGTCACTTATCCTTTAAGCCACAGAATTGCCCCTATTGCACTAAATATATGGACTCCTCCTCAAATTCATCATATCAGAGACAAGGCATTTTAGTTCTCCCAGGATATGGCATTTCCAAAAAAGAAAAAGAAAAGAAAATGTAAAGGTTTGTGGCCCATAATTAGCACCTGAAAAATTCAAATCATGCCTGGTTCCCACCTAATTTCAACACTATATTTTTAGTCCATCTGTTCAGCCATCTAATCACCTTCCCAGTTACACATGCTCCCTTACTACAAGGAAAAAATTATACATTTAACTCCTTGGCAGTACTATTATATATGTATATGTGATACTTTCAAGATACATCTAACCCAATTCTTTCTTCACCATTTCAGGCCCCCCTCTCCATGGTTGTGCTGCCCTCAAGCTACCATACATGCCTAGATCATCCCCCAACATGCCACAATCTTGCCATCATTGCCCTCCTTAAAGCTCCTAAACAAGCAGCCCTCCAAAAGCTATGTTGCCCCCACAAGGGTAAAAGTTGATAAAATGAAAATCCCTCCCTTGGCCTCTCATCACTCCATACCTGCCCCTTTTCAGCAGGAAGTAGCTACAGTAGAGAGATATATTGCCCCTCTTCCCAAGGCCATAATAAACAAAAAAGGGAGGAATATAAGATAAGTGCCTTGCAATTACTGCTGCCATTCTCATAAATAACTTTCTTCTTCACTTTAAAGTTTCCATTTCCTACCTCATGCATCACCAGTCATGAGACCAGCACACAACAAGGCTTGTCTGCATAGGAAAGAAATGTTCAAGAGTGGCCCCTGAGTGACTGCCCATGCAGCCAATGCAATCCCTGACCCATCTACACCAGTCACCCAAAATATAACCAAGCCCCTTCCCATTTTCTCTTCTCTTCTCTCTCTCTCTCTCTAATTCTTTTTCTGCCAAGTGGGCCACCATGACACCTCAGCTCTTTAATAAAGATTTTTCATATGAGCTCTGTCAGTGTGCAGAGTGATCCTTGGTAGGTGCCAGTTTCTTTCAGTACCAGTAAAGGTAACTGCATAAAAAAATAAATGTTTTATATATAATTATAACATAATTTAAAATTAATAAAAATTAATAGCTTAAATATATATTTTTACGTTCTCTGGACTTATTTTTAAAAACTGCATAAAACAATACTTAGAAAACAATGTTGTTGGCTATAAAGTATAAAAATATTGGATGTATCGTAATAGTAGTGAAAGAAGAAGTGCATTAATAATAAAAGAAAGAGAAATGCAGTAGAAAACATCAATGAAACTAAGTCCTTTGAAAATACCAACAAAATAAACAAAGCTTTGGAAATTTATCAAGACAAGAAAAAGAAAAATGCAGATTGCCCAAATCAGGACTGAAATAGAGATTGTCATCATAGATCATACAGAAATTGAAAGGATTGTAAGAATATTATGCAACTTTATGTCTACAAATATATAAAACAAGTTATATAGCATGGACTTGGAATGAAAGGTTGGCATAACATTTTAAAAATCAACTTATGTTCATTTACCCTATCAATAGAGCAAAGGACAAAACACATGATTCATATCAAGAGATGCTGGAAAAGCTTTAAAGAAAACTGTAACATGCCTTTATGATTAAAAAAGCTCTCACCAAAATAGTAATAGAAGTGTATATCCTCAATCTGTGGCCAATATCCTAAGTGTTACTGAACTAAGGTCTGCATTGCTTTCTGCTCAGACAGAAGTGGAAGAAAGAAATTAGTGAAAGGAAACAGATATATTCAACTTTGGCTCTAAAGAAGAAAAACAGGCTTCTTTGTAGTCCTAAATCTCTATCTGAGAGGACTCAAGGACCTAAGAGATTTATTGGAGAAAAAGAATGAGAAGGTGGGCAAGAGGAAATTCCCATGCTGGGTGAGGTCTTCCTTTTTGGAGTGATCCCATTTTGTTTCCCATTTAAATGGAACTGGACTTCAAGTATCTACATTTTCTCTTCAGATGGACACATTAGAATTTACAATACATTGGGAGAGGTCTAGGTTGCTAGTAGACTAAGGGAGACACCATCCTGGCACATCCTTATAATCTAGCTCTCTAGGAAGCACTCTAAACAGGATTAGTGCAAGTTTTAGCTCAGCCAGGCAGTTTAGTGACTTAGCAAGATTCTGCCTCAAAATAAAAAGGGCTTAGGATATAATTCAGAGCGAAGATCCTACTTTCAATCTCCAGGACCACAAAAGAAGAAATAAATTAGGGACAACATTGGGGAGAAGAGAAATTCTGTTAAAGAAAACATTCACTAGAAAGCTGCTTGGATATATTAGTAACAGTGTAAATGCAACATTTTCCCCCTAAAATCATGTCCACTCTCATCAATTAAATTCAACATTACACTGAATAGATAAATCATGAGGAAAGAAAGATATTTCTATTAGGAAGAAGTAAAATCTGTCTTTATCTTCAGTGATTCAGTGTGTAAAAATCCATAAAGAACATACAAACACATATACATTACTAGAACTAATAAGTTCAGTAAAATCAGGGGATACAAAATCAGTGTATAAACATTACTTATTTTTAATATTAATAGTTCCACATATTATCAATAGACATGATAAAAATAATAGAACAATTCCATTCTCAGTAAAATCAAAAAAGAATGAATTGATTTAACAAAAGAACAAGACACATGGCTGTAAACTATAAAACAATGCTTAACAAAATTTAAAAGTCAGCATTTGATAATATTCCATATTTAAGGTTTGGAAAATGCAATATTGAGATGGAAACCTTTTCAAACTCTTTTGTAGATTTAATGCAATTCCTGTGAAAATCCTAGGGAGGTTTATACAGACAATGGCAATCGAAGGACACAAAATAGCCAAAATAATTTTGATAAAAAACTAAGAAGAATAATTATGGTCCTTGATTGCAATAAACTATAAAGTTTCTAAAATCAAGCCTGAAGTGTACTGATATAATGATTACATAAAGTTGGGTGAAAGAGCTAACCCCAATGATAGAATTAAGGACTGATAAATAAACCCTTGATTCGATGGACTTTTGACAGATTCCAAAGCAATACAATAGGAAGAAGATTCTCTTTGAAACTGTGTTGGTACAATGGAATATCCACAGGCAAAGCAATGAATTTCAGACTCTTGTAGTTATGAGGTGAGGGCTGGGATGGCTGCCAGAGGCCTGAATCTGGGTCTGGATTCTAGATTTCTGTGCACACCTGCCATCAAGAATACTGGAAAACCTCCTAAAAATGAAAGAAAAATTTGTTTATTCACAATTTGCCAAAATTTTAGGGAAGCTTGTCTATCCCTTTCCAGTGCCCAGAAGTCCTTTAATTTATAAAAGGGATAGAACAAGCCAGCAAATATGCATATGTAAATTTAGTGAGGCCCTGGCCCATCTCAGGACCTAGAAAATGTTAAAAATCTGGTTCTATTGGAGATTCCCTGGCACTACAGTTGAGGATGAAAATTTCCCTCTAGCACCAGAAAGTTGGATAGATAGCTTAACTTTAAAAATCTTAATTTTTAAAGCTACATTTCAATCTGTCAGTTACATTACCTCATAGCCTATGCAAAGTTGACTCAAAATAAATCATAGACTTAAACACTATCTAAAAGTAAAATATGTACATACATACATACAATTTTTGGAAGAAGCACATTAGAAAAATATTTTTGTGACAATAGAATAGACAAAAGTAACTAAAGCAAAGCCGGGTGTGGTGGCACACACCTGTAATCCCAGCACTCAGAAGGTTGAGGCAGAAAGATCACTGTGAGCTCGAGACCAGCCCTGGCTACATAGTGAGTTCCAGGTCAGTCTCAACTACATAGTAAGATCCTGTCTCAAAAAACAGAAAAAAAAAAAAGTAACAAAAGCAGGAAAAAAAAGAAATGAGTTAAAATTCATCAATATTAGCCTTGAGAAGGAAAGGAGAAGAGAGGACAAAGCCTTTGCTGCTGTGAAAGTTATACTTCCACTGGTAAAATTCAAATATAGACACACAGCTAATTGCCAAGTTTGGTTGAAAAATTTCATCCTGGACACAGCATTCTTGTGTCCAACTAAATGCAAGGGTCTATGAAGTATAGACAAAAGAGGAGAATGGATCATAGTTGTGGTATTTGTATTTATTTATGTATATTTAGTTTGCATTTATTTGTTCAGAATAAGTGTCTCTTCATACTGGATTTATCCTCATAGTTTTTCCCTGAACCACTTGTGGCTGACCTGGCATGCATTTTGTTCGAGCAGATGCTATAAGGATATTAGCAATTTTTCTCTACTACCCTTGGGTTCCCTCTATCAGGTTGAGTCCAGGATGAAAACTGCTGGCATAGAGCCAATGCAACCATAGCTTTTATGGATATATGACTGAAAAAATAATAGTTTTATTACAAGCCACAGAGATTAGGAGGTCATTCGTTATTATAACAGTCTCAGGTATATTGCACTTACACGTTTTCATTATAACTGGAAAAATCTACAAGGCCCTCCAAAGGAAACTTTTATCTTTCTGTTAGCAAATATTTATCAAGCATAAACTATGTGGCTAGTATGATGCAGGGACAAGAGATATGAAAACTATACACATAAGTGATATGTGGTTAATAAAAGCTGTCAAAAGTACTCACAAATAAATAAGGTTAATATTCCAATAACAAGATGGACAATATATATTAAAAGTAAAAAGCAAATGAATGAGTGAACAAATAACTAAATAAAAATAGTCTATAACTCAATCATGGAAACATAAAAACATCTAAATTATCTCACCACGAAAAGTATTTTTAGAATATCAGTAGTGATTTGAGGGGATACAACAGAAGTAGGAATATTTTTGGTTCTTTAGCTCTTGGAGGTTTAACTACTATCTCCTGGGGACCCAACAGTGAATGCAGAGATTACTGAATTGTGACACTAACGATGGGCTGGGGCCTGATGGTTGTCCCCATCTGCTTTATTCCAAGATTCTGTTTCCTTGGGGTTCATTTCCCAAATATTTTCATCAGTATTTATTTAAAGACTCAGGGCTTCTCACAAAAATGTTTAGGCAGATTTAGTTAAAATTTCTTGTTTTGTCCAAGTCACTTTGTTCATGAAAAATATCCTTGCCAGTCTGCCCAGGGATGATGGTATAAATCTGTTAGTGTAGGTCTTTGTATACACTTAAAAAAAATTAACTCTAGCAGCTTGGTGAGTGACATAGGATGTCATGGGGAATTGATGGGGCTCCCACACAAGGTCATTTCAGTCATTATTAGAAGCCCAGAAATGTGCCCACATCCTTCATTGGAATGGTCACAAACCAGAATACCCGAAGTAACTTGGAGCTAAAGAAACTTCAGAGGAAATATTCATAGGTATATGGGATTCTGGGGCCAAAATCTATGGCTGGGATTACCCTGTATTATTATACTTTTAAAAATCCATCAACTTGATGAAATTAACATGCTAGAATATTCTTTACCAGAAGACTAGTTGAGAAGTTATTACACAAACTAAGCTACAAACTCTTCAGAAACATCACTGACTTTCAACAAATGTGGGAAAATTGTCTTAGCTGGAAGGAGAAATTGCCTTCCCATATGTCTTTCAAACTCTGACAGTGATTTTATTATTCTTACATTGCAAAAATAATGTACCAAAGAATGGTTTAAGAAATCTGGGGAAATCAAGAGAAAAGGGAATTACACAATTACTTGGAATTTGGAGTAGTGGAATTCAGAATCATTCTCTATCAATGCAAGCCCCATGTTTGCAGTTTGGTCAGGTCCATACTGCAAAGAAAGTCATTTTTTTTATTAAGCTTCTTGGTACATTTTAGGTTACAATACAGTTACATTCATCACTGGGATTTTGTACCTTTACATGACTTATCTTGATGCTTATTTTTCCCATTCCCCAGCCCACCTTTCACCCCCCTACCCTTTCCAGTTCACAAAGACATTGTTTCCATGTTTTTCCTTTTCAAATATTTTTTTTCTTTTTTCCTTTTTACCTTTCCCCTACCCCTCTCACTTCCTCTACACTTTTAGACTTTCCTTCCTATTACATAATGTCAATTATAAATTTTGATCCTTATTTACACTTTTAGTTTTTCACACCAGAGAAGCTATTTGGTTTTTACACATGTGTCTTATTAATTTCACTTAAGAGTATGGCGTTAATGTGCATCCACTTAGTCATAAATATCTCTAGTTTCTCATTCTTTATGTCTGAGTAGTATTCCATTTTATATATAAAAATTTTCTTTATCCAGTCTCCAGTTGATGGGAAATTGGGCTGTTTCCAAATTTTAGCTATTACAAAATGTGCCACCATAACATGGGTGAGCATATATTTCTGTGGTATGATTCTTTTAATTCTTTTGGGAAGATAACCAGCAGGGGAATAGCTGGGTCAAATGGAACTTCTAATCCCAGATCTTTGAGGTATCTCCATACTGATTTCCACAGTGGTTGCACCAGTCTGCACTTCCACCAACAATGGAGAAGGATTCCTTTCTCCCCACAGCTCTGCCAGCATTTTTTGTTGGTTGATTTCTTTTTTTTTTTTT
>NW_022900928.1:76037399-76104601 GCF_012274545.1 Fukomys damarensis
CGCAGGCCGGGAGCTCGCGCGCACGCCGCCGGGTGATCGCAGACAGGCAGGCAGGCAGGCAGCTGTTGGTTGATTTCTTGATAGCAGCCATTCTTGCTGTTGTGAGGTGGAATCTCAGTGTTGTTTTCATCTGCATCTCTCCAATGATCAGTGATGCTGAACATTTTTTTAATATCTTTATTTGATACTTTTACTTTTTTGTTTAAGAAATGTCTGTTCAATTCAAATGCCTATTTTAAATTATGTTGTCATATTTGGAGGATCTGATTTTTTTCTTTTAGTCCTTTCTATATTCTAGATAGTAGACTTTTGTCTGAGGAACATCTGATAAAATTTTTTTCAACATTGTGGGTTGCCTCTTAGCTCTGCTTACAGTTTCTCTGGCAGTACAGGTGCTTTTTTTCCCCCCATTAAGTTTATTGGTACATTAAAAGCAAAAAATGCAGTTACATTTATCATTGGGATCTTGTACCTTCACATGATATGTCTTGGATCTTGTTTTTTCCTCATACCCCTGCCCTCCATTCACCTGTCCACCCTTCCCTATTTACAAAGACTTTGTTTCCATTTTTTTCTTTTTTCACATTTTTTCTTTTCCCTTATTTCCTTTCCCCTCCCCTTCCCACTTCCCCTTTAAGCCATTTTTTTCCTATTTAACACTATTACCACTTGAACAATATTCACACTTTGAGTTTTTCACACTGGAGAAACTATTCAGTATTTACTCAACTGTGTCCTATTTATTTCACTTAAGAGTATAGCCCCAATGGGAGTTCATTTAGCTATAAATGATTCTAGTTTCTCCTTCTTTGTGGCTGAATAGTACTCCACTTTGTAGAAAAACTACATCTTCTTTATCCAGTCTCCAGTTAATGGGCATTTGGTTATTTCCAAGTTTTAGCTCTTACAAACTGTGCTGCTATAAACATGGGTGCACATATATCACTGTGGTATGATTCTTTTAATTCTTTTGGAAAGATAAACAGCAGAAGGATGGCTAGGTCAAATGGAACCACTAATCCCAGTTCTTTGAGGTATATCCATATTGATTTCCACAGTGGTTGCACCAGTCTGCACTCCCACCAACAAAGAAGCAGGATTCCTTTCTCCCCAAAGCCCAACCATCATTTATTATTGGTTGATTTCTTGATAGCAGCCATTCTTTCTGGGGTGAGGTGAAATGTCAGTGTTGTTTTCATCTCCATCTCTCAAATGACCATTGATTATATTTTTTCATATTTTTATTTGATGCTTTTATTTGTCTGAAAAATGTCAATTCATTTCAGATACCCGTTTTTGAATCTGGTCTTTGTGGAGGGTCTCATTCCTTTTTTTTTTTTTTTTTTTTTTTTTTTTTTTTTTTTTTTTTTTTTTTTTTTTTTTTTTTAGTTATTTGTATATTCTAGACAGTAGTTCTTTGTGTGAGGAGTAGCTGGTAATTTTTTTTCAACATTGTACGTTGTCTCTTAGCTTTGCTGGTTATTTGTTTTCACTGCAGTAACTTTTTAATACAATGAGATCCTAGTTGATTCTTTGTGCAAGTTCTTGTACTGCTGAAAATTTGATCATAAAGTCTTTGATCATAAATGTCTTTGAGAGTTCTACTTAATTTACTTTTCAGTAAGTTTAGTGTTTCTGTTTTGATATTTAGACCTTTAATCCACTTGGATTTTAGGTTAGTGAGTGGTGAAAGATATGGGCCTTGTTTTAATCTTTGGCAACTTGAAAGCCAGTTTTTCCAACACCTTTTATTAAAGAGGCTATCTTTCCTCTAGTGAGGATGGTTGGATCCTTTGTCAAAGATGAGGTAGCTGAGTATGTCTATTGTTTCTGAATTTTGAATCTATTCCATTGATCCTTGGATCTATTTCTTTGCCAGTACCATACTGATTTTATCACAGTGACTTTGTAATATAGTTTCAAGTTGAGAATTGTGATACCCACTGCCATGTCTCTGTTGCCTAGAGTGCTTTTTGCTATTCTAGATCTCTTCTGGTTCCAAATGAATTTTTGGATTGTTTTCTCAAGTTCTGTGAAATATACTGTTGGGATTTCATTGAATCTTCATAGAAGTTTTGGGAGTGTGGCCATTTTCAATATGTTGATTCTTCCTACAAGGGATGTCTTTTGATCTTCTTACATCCTCTTCCATCTCTTATTTTCAAAGTGCTGTAATTTTCAGTGTAGAGGTCTTTTGTCTCCTTCATTAGAATGATTTCTAGATGTTTCAGTTTTTGGATATTATTGTGAAAGGAATTGTTTCCATAATTTTTTCTCTCACTGAGTCTGTTATTTGTGTACAAGAAGCCTATTTATTGTTTAGTGTTGACTTTGTATCCAGCTATTCCACTGAATCTGTCAATTAAGTCCAGAAGTCTTTTGGCAGTTTTTTGGATCTCCTATATAGAGTATCATATCATCAGCAAATAGAAACAGTTTAACTTCTTCCTTTCCTATCTTTATTCATTTTATTTCTTTTTCTTGTCTAATTCCAGTGGATCATGTTTCCAAAACTGTATTGAACAGAGTGGTGATAGTGGACCTCCATGTCTTGTTCCTGGTTTTAGCATTATGTTTTTCATTTTTTGACCATTTAGTATGACATTGTCTGTTGGATTTTCATAGATAGCCATTATTAGGTTGAGATAAAGACCATCTATTCCAATTTTCTAAATTTTGGGGGTTTTATCATTAATGGGTGTTGAATTTTTTCAAATACTTTCTCTGAATGTATTGAGATGATAATATGCTATTTGTCCTTGACTCTGTTGATATACTGTGTTACATTTATTGATTTATTTATGTTGAATCACCCTTGCATGCTTAAGAAAAATCCAACTTGTTCAGGGTGTATGATCTTCTTGATGACCCTCTGTATTCTGTTTGCCAGTATCTTGTTGAGAATTTTTGCATCTGTGCTCATTAGGGAGATTGACCTGTAGTTCTCTTTTTTTGGTTGGGTCTTTCCATGGTTTTGGACTCAATGTACTACTCACTTGCAGGAATGAATTTGAAAGTATTGCTTCCCTTTCAATTTCAGTGAAGAATTTAAAGAGTAGTGGCAATAGTTCTTCCCTAAATGTCTTGTAGAATTCAGCAGTGAAGCCATTAGGACTTAGGCTTTCTTTTGTTGGTAATGTTTTAATTACATTATCAATTTCACTGAATGCAATTGGGGTGTTTGGACTTCTTACATCTTCTTTGTTCAACTTTGGAAGTTCATATGCATCTAGGAATCTGTTCATTTCTTCTGTGTTCTCTATTTTATTATAGTACAGGTTCTCAAAGTAGGTACTGATGATCATCTTGATTTCTCCTGGATCTGTTGTGACTTCACCTTTTTCATTCCAAATTCCATGGATTTGATGAAAATTCATTCAGAATCAGAAGAGACCTAGAATAGCAAAAGCAATTGTAGGAAACAGAGACATGGCACTCAGTATCACAATCCTCATCTTGAAACTATATTACAAAGCCACTGTGATAAAAACAGGATGGTACTGGCAAAGAAAAAGACTTGAGGATCAGTGGAACAGAATAGAAGATGCAGAAACAACTCCAAACATATTCAGCTACTTCACCTTTGACAAAGGAGCCAACCATCTTCACTGGAGAAAAGATAGCCTCTTTAATAAATGGTGTTGGAAAAAGTGAATTTCAACTTGCCAAAGATTAAAACTAGACACCTATTTTTCACCATGCAATGAACTAAAATCTGGTGGATTAAAGGTATAAATATTAAAACAGAAACAACTTCCTGGAAAATAAGTTAGGTAGAACTCTTAAAAATATTGGATAGGAAAAGACTTTATGAACAAATTCGCAGTAGCACCAGAATTAGTACAAATAATCAATAATTGGGATCTCATCTTTTTAAAAACTACTGCAGTTAGGCCCACCCCTTTGGCTCAGCACACCAGAGGAGACCATCAGCAGCTCACAAACTTCTGGTAGGCCTGCCCCCTAGGCCCTGAGTACCAGAAGAGCCAACACAGCACTGTTCCTGCCCTCTCCACATGAACAAGTGAAAGAGTGCCTCTCTGAGGCTTCTAGATGAAAATTGAAGCCCACTGGAAAATTGAAGAAAATCTGCAATAAAGGCACACCACACCACCATAGTTGGTAAATTAGATGGACCAGCACTTCACATCAGAACCTGGTCTAACTTCAGAGGAAAGACAGCTGGCACCTGCAGTAGAACCTTGCAGAGTACAACCCAGCAGGTGGTCAGAGATCTCACCTTGGGCTTTTTAGACAGAAATCAGTCTGAACATCAGGGGATGGTTGCTGGCTTGCTGAGACTAATTAACATAGATATGCATACTCCTGCCCACACTGTACTGTGTTAACAGAAGCATACCCAAAGGAAACCCTCATTTCTATTTGTGTTTTTTATTTTCAAAGTCATATTTTTCTCTTATCTTCAATCATTTAAAAATTTTTCTTTTTCTTTCAAATGTTTTTCCTTTTTTATCTTCTCTCTTTTTTTCTTTTCATTCTCTCACTCTCTCTCCCATTTTGATCTTCATTACTCTCCCTTTTTGTTCCTTTTCCTACCCCAAATCAAATTTATTTTCTTTCTTTTCTGTTCTTCTCTTTTTCCTTGTCTCATTGCCATTAGTTTTAAAAGACAGTGATTACCATCTCTAGCCTTCCTATTGCTATTAGTTTGTTCTTGTGTATATTTTGTTGTCTTCTGTTCAATAGCTTTCTACAGTTTGTGTGATCTTCCTGTGTCCTCTGACCTCACTTCTAAACTTTCTGGATCCTATCTATCTATCTCTCCTTCCCAATTCTATCTAAATCCCTATCTGGAAAGGTAAAGTTGCTATATTGAAGAGTTTATTCACTATAAATATATTTTGGGCTGGTCCTTGAATTTATTTAATTCACACAGTTAAAGGTGATAGATTTCTAACTGCCACAAATTGTCATTTTCTAAGGTGTGCCTGATGCTATTGTGTTGCTGATTGTATCACTTGGGCAATGGTATTGTGATTAATCTAATCAGTTGTCCACCCTCTTATAATAAAATGGGATTTCCTCAGAGTCATTAGAAACTCAAAATCTGAAGAACAACCATGTCTGGAAGATTGAAGTGTTAACCCGGGAATTAAATGAAGGACAGTACCAGCAACAACAACAGAAAAAGAGGACATTTAAATAAGGCACAAAGAGATTTCCACCTCACAAAAGGTAAACTCTATGGGAAATGAGGTGTAAAGTCTGATAGTCAACCAACTGGACATCCTGAACCAATGGCACAAGAAGTAAAACAAAAAAAATTTTTAAAAAAACCCACATTAATAAGGCTCCATTCAAAACAGAAATAATTTTCCAGATAACCACAGAGATGGTGAGAAGAATGAAAGACATGACTAAAGACTCAAGAACAGAAACAGATAAAAAAAAATACAAGAGCTCAGGACTACAATGGAAATCATGAATGCACCACATAGGAAAGAAATGGAAACTTTGAATGTCCAAAATAGGAAAGAAATGGATCTACAAAACAGATTCAAACAGATATCCAGGAGATTAAAAACTCTATAGAAAGCATTCACAGCATGATGAAAGAATGTTAAGGCAGAATTTCAGATATAGAATATAGGATTAAGGTCAGTGTCCATGCAAACAGAGATCTCTTAAAAACAGCACAGGATCATGATAAATCAATCCAACAACTCTTAGGTGATGCAAAAAAAGAATAACATAATACTGATAGGAATCCATGAAATAGCAGGAGAAACTATAAATGACATTAAAAAAAACTGTTCTCAGAATTAATGAAAACTTCCCAGAGGAGAAGAATTTCACATACAGATAAATCAGTCATATAAGACTCCAACTGGCCATGATCAAAAAAATCTAAACCTAGGCATATAATAATCAAGATCCTTGAAACTCAACAGAAGAATAAAATACTAAAAGCAGTAAGAGAAATGAAACAATTCATATGCAAAGGAGGTTCTTCAGAATCACAGCAGACTTTTCAACACAATCCCTCAAGTCAAGGAGAGCCTGGAATTAGGTATTTCAAGTCCTAAAAGAAAGAAACCTCCAACTAGATTGATGTATCCTGCAAAACTATCTTTCAAAAACGATGAGGAAATAAGATACTTCCATTCTAAAGAACACCTGAGAAATTTCGTGAACACCAAACTGGCACTTCAAGTACTTCTAAACAATATCCTGGAAAAACAAAATGAAGGCCAGAACTCCATAAGGCCCAACAGAACAAATGTACCAGGCAGAGCAAGAGATTAAAAGCAGCGAGGGAAAAATAAAAAATTAAAGAACCCAAAACAGGAAAATAACATAACAATGAAAAGTCAATAAATAACAGTTATAACCATCAATGTTAATGGATTCAAATCACCAGTCAAAGAAATAGTCTGCCAGAGTGGATTAATAAGCAAAATCCAGCAATAAGCTATATAAAGAAACCCATTTAATCCACAAAGAAATTCGTAGACTGAGAGTAAAAGGATGGAAAACCATTCTCCATGTGACAGGAGCCCAGAAAAAAGTGGGGATAGCTATCTTATTTGCAGACAGATTTCAAATCAAAACTAATTAAGGGAGACAAAGAAGGCCACTATATCCTTGTAAAGAGAACAATACAAGAAGAAGAAATGACAATCACAAATATATGTGCACCAAATACTAATGCCACCAACAATACACAACAAATATTAATGGATATGAAAAACAAAATAAGCACTAATACAGTTTCAGTGGAAGACTTCAATACTCCACTGACACAGATAGACAGATCATTTAGACAAAAAAATCAACGATGAAATAACAGAACTGAACCAAATCTTAGACCAAACAGATTTAGTAGATGTGTACAGAGTCTTCCACCCCACAAAATCAAAGTATATATTCTTTTTGGGTGTACAAGGGTCAGTCTCCAAAATGGACCACAACCTAGCTCATAAAACATGCATAAGTAAATACTAAAGAATTGAAGATATCTCTGGTATATTATCAAATCATAGTACAACTAAACTGGATATCGATAGCCTAAGAAACCACAAGAACTTCACAAACACAGAAATTTAATAACACCCTCTTGAACAACCATAGGGTCTCAGATGAAATTAAAGAATAAATTAGACAGTGTCTACAATTAAATAATAATTCCAATACAACATACAGGAATCCATGGGACACAATGAAAGTTGTTCTATGAGGGAAATTCATAGCAGTAAATGTCCATACCAGGAAATCAGAGTGAGTACAAATAAACAACTTAATGCTTAACTTTAAGCTTCTAGAAAAAGAAGAGCATGACAAACTGAAAGCTCATACAAGGGAGGAAATTATAAAGATCAGAGCAGAAATTAATATAATGGAGACTAAGACAACGATACAAAAAATCAATGAATTCAAGAGTGAATGAATTTGGAAGTATTGCTTCCCTTTCAACTTTCATTGAAAAATGTAGAGTAGTGGCAATAGTTCTTCTCTAAATGACTTGTAGCCATCAGGACAAGGCATTTAATTGTTGGTGAATTTTTAATTATATTTTCAATTTCACTGATTGTAATAGGGATATTTAGAATATTTACACCTTCTTCATTTAACTTGGGTAATACATATGTGCCTAGAAATCTGTCCATTTCTTCTTGTGTTCTCCATTTTATTAGAGTACAGGTTCTCAAAGTAGGTATTGATGATCATCTGGATTTCTGCTGGATCTATTGTGACTTCACCTTTTTCATTCCTAAATGAATGAATTTGAGCCTTTTCTTCCCATTTTTTGATATGATTGGCTAAGAGTTTATCAATTTTATTTATTCTTTTAAAATTTTTCTTTGATTTGTTGATTTTTTTCTATCATTCTCTTAGTCTCCATTGCATGGATATGTGCTCTGACCTTTATAACTTCCTCCCTTACACAAGCTTTGGGTTTGTCTTGCTCTTCTTTTTCATAGGAGCTTACAGTTTAGCATTAGGTTGTTTATTTGAGCTTGCTCTGTTTTCCTAATATGGGCATTCACTTTTATGAATTTCGCTCATAGAATTTATTTCATTGTGTCCCATAGATTCCTGTATATTGCATTGGAATTATTATTAATTGTAGAAACTGTCTAATTTCTCCTTTAATATCCTCTGTGACCCAATGGTTGCTCAGCTGGGTGTTATTCAATTTCCATTGTTTTGGAGGCTTTTACAGTTTCTAATGTTATGGATCTCTGGTTTAATTGCACCATGGCTTGATAATATACATAGGATAACTTCAATTCCTTTTCATTTACATATTCAATGAGTGTCTATTTTGGAGAACTGTGTGCAGCTAAAAAGAATGTATATTCTGATTTTGTGGGGTGGAATACTCTGTAGTCATCTATTAAGTCTATTTGTTAAAAGTTTGTTGCAGTTCTGTTATTTCATTGTTGATTTTTAGTCTGGATGATCCGTCTATTTGTGACAATGTGGCATTGAGTCCCCCCACTACAATTATTTTAATGCTGATTTGGATTCTATTAAGTCTATTTGTTAAAAGTTTGTTGCAGTTCTGTTATTTCATTGTTGATTTTTAGTCTATTTGTGACAATGTGGCATTGAGTCCCCCCACTACAATTATTTTAATGCTGATTTGGTTTTTCATGTCCCTTAATGTTTGTTTTGTATAGTTGGGGGCATTAGTGTTTGGTCCCTATATATTTGTCATTGTCGTCTCTTCCTTTTGGATTGTTCCCTTTACATGGATGTAGTGACCTTCTTTTTCTCTCTTAATTAGAAAGTCAATATTGATTTTTGGAAGATGCCTTGAAAACCTAAGAAAGTACTGTACTTCCAAGCTTCTGAACCATGGCCAAACAATGGGCCAGTTTTATTTTGCGGTTTTTAGGACAGACATATTTAACATGGTGCATTTCTTTTGAGTATTCTCCCTGCGTTCTCTCTTTAGGGTCCTGTGGCTCCCGTTTTGTTCTCATTCATTCATTCCTTCATTCATCCATTCATTTCTCTACCACTCATTACAAAGTACTGCATAAAGTGTAAGATCCTAGATTCTGGTGCTAGATGGCTTGATTTCACATTTGGCCTGCAGCACCTACAAGCTCTATGACTTTGGACTAAATCATCTCACTGCCTCTACTTACTCATCTAAAAATGTTAATAATATCAATCACCTGACAAATTGTTATGAGAAATAAATTAATTAGCAAAGCAAAGCACTGAGAATGATACTTGGCACATTAATTACCACAGGAAAATAAAAATTATTGTTGAGCTCCTGCTCTAGTAAATGCCTTATTGAAGGAGATACAGAAGACACAAAGATTAGCAATGTGAGAATCATATTTTCAGGAATCATTAGTAGACACAAATAATTGTAACCTTAGGTAGAAAGTTCATGACATAGAAGTGATAATACAACGACATAGTTTCAAAGGAAGGGTGAGATAAATTTCAGCTATGGGCATGAGAGGCCTCCATCATCAAATGACGAAATGGAATAGCAAACTTGGCCACTACTTTCTCAAAGTCCATGCATATGCCTGGGTTCCAGACATCTCTACTGCTCATTGCCCAATGCACCTGGACTTGGGTAATTAGCTGAGAAAAGTAAAGAGCTGCCCTTCCCACCTCCCCCAGAGGGCCTGTGGAGTCCTGGAGGAGGAGGGACCCTCCCTCAACAGAGTAGCCAGCCAGACTCCAACCTCAAAGTCACACTGCTCTGACCCTGGGTGTCAGCCGACTGAACCTCTCATATTTTTAAAATTTTCTCAAACTAGTCTTGATTTTCTCCTCTTCAGGCATCCTAATGGACATCAAATGTTTTCTCCCTTCCTCGTTAGCAGGACCACTCTTATGTCCCTTTCATAGCTGATATATTGCTTCCACCTGGAATCTCATTTTCTCCCTGAGTGAAGATCTCCTGTTGAATACTCTAGTAGCATTCTGAACTTTCCCTTCTGTGGTACTTAGATAGGAATAGTCAGGGCTTCTTTAGCATGCTCATTGAGCTAAATTTAAAGTCTTGACCCAGGAATGGTTTGACATTCCTCTTCAGTCAAATGTTAGGGGACCAGGACCCCAATTATATCTCTCTTTTTCACTGTTCTTAATACAGTGCTAGGCAAATGCTTATTACACGTGATGAAACAGGTATAAAACAAAAACCTATCGATGTCCTTTTATCCTAATCTGAAGAGTTTTAAAAAATGATTAAGGAATTAAGTTGGCTTTTCCTAGGACAGGGAGCCTGACAAGACCAGTTTCTGGCCACACATCCCTCTTTCTGTCAGAATTCTTTTTCCAGGTTTTCTTAAGTAAATAACTGCAGAAAACTCTTACTTGCAGTTGAAAATTTAAGAATGTAGCCCCAGCACTGAGAAGGGCAGATGTTAGAACTATCATCATGAGAAAAAAGGGGAAAAAAAACTAGTTGAGGGAAGGAAGAGAGAATCATTTTTAAGTTCACTAAAATCTGCTTTTATTTTTTTGTTTTTAAAAATCCCTTCTTTATTAAGTTTCATTTATTTTTTCCAGACTTATTGAGGCAAAAATAAAAAATTTTAAATTATACTTATTAAAATGTAGACTCTAATGTTGTGATATATGTGTCCATGGGTGAAATGATTACCACTCTCAAGCTAACTAGTACATCTATTACATCACATAATTCTGTCTATGTGCCAAGAACATTTAATTCACACAGCAAACTGTTTTGGTTTTCAGCTCACCCCAAGTACCCTTTGCTCAAGCTGCTTTGTGTTGATTTTTTTCATACTATATCTCAATAAGCCCCAACTATAAATACATTCAGCACCAATTTGAGCTGAGTAGAGGTAAATAAATGTCAACAATTTAACTGCAAGTACAGTCTACTAAGGGGCAAGCTGAGTCACTAAAAATCATATAATTTAGGGCCAGAGATTTAGCTCCATTGTCTTGCTACCTGCCTCACAAGCACAAGGATCCAAGTTTATATATATATATATGCAATTTAATCTGGGTTGATTCACTTTTTCAACTGTTGCATTTCAGGAAAGTTGTTTCACTGGGTTTTCTTTTTAATTGCATTTGCCTGCTTCAAAAGCGAATTCCACTAGCAAATCCAAGATCACATTTAGTTACCAGCATAAGGATAAGTGGGGGCTGGAGATTTATCTCAGTGGCTCTGCTGCCTACCTTGCACGTGCAAGGTCCTGACTTCAATCCTCAGTACCAAAAACAAAACAAAACAAAAAAAAAAAACAGCAGATAAGCATAAAGAGAAGTGGGTCCTGGACAGACAGGTGCTTCTGTGTCTCCCATCCAGGTACAAACCACAAATCCAATGATGTGTGGAATAAAGGCAAATTTCATGACACTTTTTCAGGAATACATAAAATAGAAGTTTGTATTCTTTAGTAAAATGTTATAAGACAGAGTTCTTAAAGTTTCTTTGAGCTGCCACACTGGCTTAAATTTAAACAATGTGCACTAAAAAACTCAAGGAAATGTAAGACCCGCTAGCATTCCAAAGTTCCTATAATTTAAGTGTGAGGGAGACTGGCTTACTGTCAGGAAAGTAAATAGCTATAAAGTACATAAACTAGTTCCATAATACAACAAAAAAGAATGGGCAGTGTGTATTACATTGAAAGAAATAAACAGTTAGCCTAAGAGAATTCGAGGGAATGGGACCTTGTTGAACTGAGCAGGGAAAAAAGGCTGGGGCTTAAGGTCATGGAAATTGGGATAGGAGGCTCTAGACTCAGTTACGTGTCGAGAATTATGTGGCAGTGAGGATCAGCAGTTTGAAGGAGGAAGCAAAAAATTATGGTAACAATAACAATAATGTACTTATTTTACACACAGCAGTTGTATAAGGCAAATAGAAATATTATCATCATTTTACAGATGCAAGAACTGAGTGTCTCTGGGGTACTCAGCTTGCAAGTAGTAAAATCAATAATGAAACCAGGTCTGTGTAAAACCATTTCCCACCAAAAATGCTAGGACAGAGCAGAGGTGTTGAAGCTCTGGAGACAAGTGTGAATCCAGACCTGCCACTTACAAGACTGAGCACTAAGATCAGGCAAGCAGCTTGACTTGCTGAGCCTTCCTTTTGTCATCACAGAAGCAGATAGGTCATATCTGTAGAGCCAAGAATACTTATAAGGGTACCTGGCATACAACAGAATCATGACACATGTAGAATTTCTTCTATTTGTCTGTAGCCAGGTCCCCTACTGATCCCCTTTTAGACAAATAGGTAATATCTTTTAACTTTAATCTCTATGCAGGAGGCCAGCCTGAATGGTCTCAGTGCTCCTCTCAGGCTCTGGGTGGGCAGTGGTAAAACTCAGAAGACTTCTTTCTGAAGTGACTTGCCTTGCACAGGGTGTCTTTCCTGTGGCATATTCTGAAAATGCTTGTAAATCCTTCCCTCTCCCACCTCCCCATCAACATGCCAACACACCCTTTAAAAGGCCCTCAAAACCCTTTCTAGCAGACAACATAACAATCGAGCTAATTAATGGTCTGCCTGTTCCCTCATAGTCTAAGTGTGTGCTCCCAGTGGCTTTAAGGAATGGAAGAGAAGGGAGCAGAGGGGGAGAATTGAAGGCTTCTGGGACTTGACCCCAAAGCTGTCTGAACTTTAAGAGTCAAAGCAAATCCAGGGGAAAATGGCAAGTTCTGTTGTAAGACCAGCCCCCAATCGATATGGTACAATTTCATAGCTCATTATTCCTGTGTGTGCCAAAGCACAATGGGGGAAGGGATGTGGACAGTGATGGAGGCTGGGAGGAAGGGCCTCCATCACTGCAGGGAATCATATGGAAGCAATTAGTAGAGCCTTCATTCAAAAAAGCATTAAGGTGCTTGTAGCACTGAGACTCCAATGACCCCTAGGCTGGGACCATAATTCACCAACACTTAATACCATTTACCCTGCAGATGTGGGTTTTATACAGAAATATCAGCTTACCACTTTGAAAAGTTAACCTATTGAAGGCTGTCAAATTCTGACGCCCTCATGGGGGTATTATATATTGTCTGTGCAGCTCTTTGCTTCGCCTTTTAGCCCCAGAATCTGGGTTGCCTATGTTAATTGGGAAATGAGGTAGCTAACAAGGGGGTATAGAGAGTGTCAGAGACATGAAAACTCATGTTTTTCCTAAAGAGAAACTATCCTTTCCTTCAGTTCCAAAACACAAAGGGTTTGGGAAAGCAACATCTCCTCTATTTCAATGTATGTATACTGAGTATCTAGAGTTTCTAAATCAGAAAGTCCAGAGAGATGGAGAATGGTATAAAATGTCCCACAGAGAAAGTAGATGTGTTTTAGAGGACAATCTAAATAAAGAGTTTTTGGTACAGCGGGAGTTGAAAATGAAAGAAAAAAACTATGTAGTTAAATATATATATATTCAAATTCTAAGATAATGTGATACCAATTTAAAAAGTTGGACACATTTAAAATTGGACACACCAATTTTACTTCTCCAGTTGATATTAAAGCATTAGTAGTTGATGCTTTCAAGTTTGGCAGAAATAAATACACTCTTGACAATGCTGTTAGGAAACTAGTTTAACAAAATTAAAACTTTCACAGAGCAATTTAGTAGAAGGTTTTAACAGCCTTAAAATATGCATGCACACGACTCAGCAATTCAACTTATAGCAATTTTACAATAAAAATAAGGATGTGTAGTTTGATATTTGTGTGAATAAATTTGATCAGAACTTTGTTTTATGAAGAAAAGAGCAAATGGATAAAAGCTAAAATCCTACAGTGGGAATTGGTTGAAATACATGAGTGTAGTTTAATAAAATGTACTCATCACAAATTATAGTGCAGGAAAAATGTTTGTCAACATGAAAAAAATCAGATTGATTACTATTAGATTTTAAATAATAAACTACAAGTCACTATTTGCAGCATGGCTCTAAATTTTTCAAACATGTTTTTATAATTTGTACTTCATCATGTTAATGATATGTTTGGCTAGTGAGAATACATGTTTCCATTTTTTGTTATTTTGTTATTTAATTGAGCAAGTACTATTGTCAGCCAGAAAGGAGGGTTACAGTCAAATTTAAAGGTGGAAACATTGTGTTTTCCATCATGTCTCAGTTCTGAAGCCTGTTGAGCAGGTCTTCTCTGCAAGAAGACTCCAGCCTCATTACTGTTATGTCATAGCTCCTTTCTGATGCCCAAATGACCCACATCCCACCTTTTGGACAACAATCATTTAGCCTAAGTGTTATAGCAGATCAGGTCAGAATAGCAATCTCAGGTTTGTGAGGAAAACTCCACTGATGGGGAAGAGATCTGGGGATGCTGAGACTTTGAAACTCACCAGAGCAGCACTTGCCTCCAAGCCAACTCTGTGACCATGGATTCTGTCCCCTGGTTGTAGCCACTGGTCAACACTTACAACACCCTATGTCTAGTTTCCACTTGGTATGGGATGGTACAGGTACTGTCTGACTGACTCATCAACCTGATTATGAACAAGGCCAATGCCAAGGCCAAAAGGTAATGTAGGAGAGTCAGCATCTCCAGGGAGAAAAAAATGTACCACGCCAATGGTGCCAGCCTCAATAAAAGCCCACCGCTGTTGTAAACTACAAAACAGTGTGAGTTTTTACTCTGAATATGACTCCTTTCGCAAAGAAGGCTACAATGAAAAGAGAAATCTAGTGCACCACCAATCATATTTAAGAGGGTTACATCAGGAGCCATTTTGGAAAAGGGCCTAAATATGTAAAACCAAGCAACAGAACAACTACAGAACAACTTCACTTCAGGGTTTCCACTGTTATTCTACTATAACAAGGGGATGAGAGATAGTCACAAGACACAGTCACAGAGAGGATGCCTGCTAGACCTACACTCCTCTCAGAAGTTTGAGCTCAGGCAGAGAAGAATAAAAGGGGCCTGCTTTCTGCAATGAGAAACCAGACTGTAAAGCTAGTAGGCAGAGAAAACCATGACTTAGGGCACAGAAGGAACACAGAAACTGGATTTGCTGGAGTGACTAGAGCCCTTGCATGGAAATCATTGACCAAATACACCCAGTGGGACCGGCACAGCAGGATCCAGCATTCATACACAAAAACCTAAGTGTAGAAACAAAACACTTCAACAAAACAAAACAAAAGTCTTTGCAGTGACTCACTATCCCTTCCCTACATCTTCTCTGATGGAGTCCAAAACTTCAGACCCTAGAAAGAAACATTCATTCAGATCATGGAAGAATTTTAGACTCGCCTCTTTCTTTTTATTTTTGTTCTTTTCTTCTTTTTCTCTTTTATTTGATCTCTGGTTTTCTTCTTTTTCTTGTCCTTTTCTGTTAATTTTATCTAATCCTATTTTCTTTTCCTCTTTAATAGAAGTCTTCAATTCACTTTTTCTCTCCTTCTTCTCATCTTACCTATATTTTTCTAATTTTACTTCTCTCATTTTCCAGTTCCTCACTACTTCCAATTTTACTAGTATTACTACTAAGCTTTATTAGTCTTTACATATGTAGTTAATTCAAAGCTGTCATTGTTTTCTATTGTTAATTATGGTAGAGTTGTAGCATTTAGCAGATCTTACTGTATATCAATATTTGATTTGTTTTTATGTTTATATTATAAATATGTATTTTTTGTTTATGGGAAAGAGTGGTAGAGCCGTAGCTTTTGTTGGTTCTTATGGTATTTCAACAAGCAGCCTGTCTTTGATTCTGTTATTGTTGCTGATTTTGTTGTTCTTGCCAGGGTGACATAGTTGTTGCTGTTAACTGGGTTTTACTGTATACCAATATCTGGTTTATCTTTATGTCAATAGTATGGCTCATTTCCAGAGAATAGGTATTGTGCCAATTTCAAAGCACCTTCCCATTACAAATAAACAGGTGTGGTTGGATATGGACAGGCAAAGTTCTACAGTTAGCTAAAGCCAGAGTGCACCATTGAAAAGCCCACATTGGCTAAAGAGATTTCCATATTAGCAAGAAATTCTTTCCACTATAATCAAACCACAAAACTCAGCAAACACACACACACACACACAATAAAATAGAAACTTGAGAAGCTAAGGCTACATTGTTCCTCCCAACAACTTCCAATTCATCCAAAGCAAGTAGATGGGACACCACTGGGGATGGAAATCAAAAGCTAAACAGTGGAGGTATATGAAATAATAAAAGAGGAGACAAAAGCAGATCAATAAGTTGCTCAGTGAGCTCAATGTTGCTATATCTAAACAGATAATAGACATAATAAACAAAAGATCAGTGAGATTATAGAAGACACTAATAAAAATCTAGCCGATACAAAAATGATACGGTGCATGAATACCCAGCATAGAAAAGAATTCAAGTCCAGGAAAATGTACCAAAGAGCAATCCAGGAAATAATTCAATTGAAAGTATGGGGTGCACAAGTGATGAATGTGAGGACAGAATTACAGAACTAGAAGATAGGGTTGATATGAGTGACCAGTTACTTAGAGACTCACTAGAAATAAGAAAATACAAAAAAAGTTATCCAAGAACTGCTAGATGACACTAAGATGAATAATCTTTTATTGGAAAGAGAAAAATATCAGAAGACAGAATAAATAGCATAAAATGTGATAAAAGTTTACAGAAAACTTTCTGCAAATAGAGAAAGAATCTAACATACAGATTAATGAAGTATATAGAACAACAAAGGGCCACAATTAGAAAAGAAATGCTCCATGGCACAGCAGTTAAAGTCCCAGAAGTCCAACACAAGAACCGAATTTTGAAACTCGTTGGAGAAAAGTAACAAATAACTTATAAAACAAGGCCGTTAGAATTATAGTAGACTTCTCAACACAAAGGCCAAGAGAGCTTGGAATGGAGTGTTTGAAGCCCAGAAAGAAAAGATTTTCCAACCCAGAGGAATATATCCTGAAAAAAATTATACATCTTTCAAAATTGATAGAGAAACAGATTCTATTAGAGAAAATCTTAAGAAATTTGTGACCACCAAACCAGTTCCACAAAAATCCTCAAAGGTGTCCTGAACAGAGACACTGAAGCCAAAGATGCCAAAACCTGTACTGGAATGAATACAACAGGCAGGGTATGAAGGTAAGCAGAAAAGAAAACAAGGGGCGATCAGCAACAGGAAAAGAATGCAATAACCATAACAAGTCAGTATCATTCAGTAATAAGTCTCAATGTGAAGTCTCAACTCCCTAGTCAAAAGACACAGATTCACACTTTGGATTAAAATACAAGACCCAATGGTACACTACATATAAAAAATACATTTAACCCAAAAAGAGGTTCATAGCCTAAAAAAAGCAAAGGATGGAAAACGATATTTCATGCAATGGGAGCCTGAAAACAAGAAGTAGCAGCAATTTGATTTCCAGATTTTCAGAGAAAGTGAGCTTCAAGTCAAAACTAATCAAAAGAGGAAAAGAAAGTCGCTATATATTGGTTATGAGAACAGTTCAACAGGAGGAGATAGCATTTAAAAAGATATGTTCAAAGAATACTGTGCACCCAACTTCATAAAACAAACATTATTGGATGTAAAAATCAGACAAACATCAATACAATTATAGTGGGAGACCTCAATACCCTACTATCACAAATAGATCAACTAGAGAAAAAAAAATTAGCAAAGAAAAATCAAAGTTGAAAAACACTTTAGAACAAGTGGAATCAACGGGTATTTACAGAGTGGTCCACCCAATAAGAAACAGAATACACACTCTTCTTAGCAGCACATGGAGCTTTCTCCAACATAAACTACATCCTGGTCCCATAAAGCAGATTTATGTAAACACAAAAGAATCAACACTTTCCCTTCCATTTTATCATATCATAGTGCAAGGAACCTAAAAATGAGAGTGAAAAACCCACAAAAATTATGCAAACACATGGAAATTAAACAAAACAGTCTTAAGTAATCAATGGTACACAAAAATAGCAAAGAGGAAGTTAGACAGTTCCTAGAGTCGAATGATAATGTCAGTACCACATATCAGAACCTGTGGAGCACAATGAAAGCAGTCCTAAGAGTATAGTTTGTACCTGTGAATGCCCACAAAAAGAGAATGAACTAAAAATAAATAATCTAGTGGTGTACCTTAAAGTCCTAGAAAACTAGAATAATCTAAACCCAAAGCTAATAGAAAGACAAATTATAAAGATCAGAGTAAGAATTATTGAAATTGGGATTTGAAAAAATGCAAAGGATCAATGAATCAAAGAGTTGGGCTTTCAAAAGAATTTTAAAAATAGATAATCCCTTAACCAATCTTAGCAAAAAAAAAAAAATCAAGAAAAGACCTAATCAATGCAATTAGAAATGAAAAAGGCAAAAATCACAACATACACCACCTCATCCAAAAGATTATAAGTAACTACTTAAAAAAACCTGTATTCCAATAAGTTGGAGAATCCAGAACAAATAGCAGATTTCTATACACATGAAGTAGCGAAACTGAACCAAGAATATATAACCCTGAATAATCCAATAATAAGCAATAAAACTGAAGTAGTAATAAAAATCTTACCATCCAAAAAAGGCCCAAGATCTGATGGATTTACCATTGAATTCTACAAGAAATTCAGGAAAGATATAATACAAACACTTCTTGAAATCTTTAATAAAATTGAAAGGCAAAGAATATTCCCCAAATCATTCCTGGAAACTAGCTAGCATTATACTGATTCCAAAGCCAGACAAGGAAAAAAAAATCTCTACCTGCCAACCTCTTTAATGAACTTAGACACAAAAATCTTCAACAAGATACTAACAAAACTGAATGCAACAAATCATGGAAAGGATTACATATCATGACCAATAGGCTTTATCCCAACAGAGCAAGAATGGCTTAACAAATGCAAATCAATAAATGCAAGATGCTATATGAAGAGAAGGACAAAAAAATCACATGATCATCGCAACGAAGGCAGAAAGAGCATTTGACAAAATCTATCATCCATTCTTAATAAAAGCCTTGAAGAAAATAAGTAGAGAAGGACCTTGTCTCAATCCGATAAAACTTCTTATGACAAACCTATTGCTGATTTGTATCATAGGAAGTGGGGAAAAGCTGAAAACTTTCCCTTTAAAATCAGGAATAAAATAACGCTATCCACTATCACCACTCTTATTCAATATAGTCCTTGAAACTTTTGCCAAATCATTCAGGCAAGGGAAAGAAATAAAAGAGTTGTATATTGGAAAGAAAGAAATCAAATTGTCATTGTTTGCAAATGATGTGATCATTTACATAAATATCCCAAAATTCCACCATAATATGCCTAGAATTAATAATCAAATTCAGCAATGTATCAGAATACAAAATCAACACACAAAAATCAACAGTGTTCTTGATAATGAGCTTACTAAGAATGAAATTAAGAACATATCATCAATAACATCAAGAAAAATTAAATACTTAGAGATTAACCTAACCAACACAATGAAAGACTTCTCTAATTAAAACTACAATTTCTAAAAAAGGAGATCAAAGAAGACACCAGAAAATGAAAAGAAATCTTTTATAACTGCAGAAGCAAAACCTATATTGTCAAATTGGCCATATTCCCAAAAACTGATACATAGAATTAATACAATCCCAATCAAAATACCAACAGCATTCCTCACAGAAACAGAAAAACACTCCTAAAATTCATATGGAACCAAAAGAGCTGAAGAATATTAAAAGCAATCCTGGTCAATAAGAGAAAAGAAGAAAGCATCACAATCCTATATTTCAAGTTTTGTTAAAAAGCTACAGAGACAAAAATAGCATGGTAGTGGCACAAAAACAGATATGTAGATAAATGAGAAAGAATCCAGGATGCAGGGCCAGGGATTTAGCTCAGTGGTGCAGCGGGCCTCCCTTGCAAGCACAGGGTCCTGAGTTAGATCCCCAGTACCAAAAAAATAAAATGAAATAAGAAACCATGATGCAGAAACAATCCTAGGAAGGTAGGCATGTTCAGTTATCTGATCTTTGACAAAACATACGCAGGAGGAACAAGAGCCTCTTTAATAACTGAAAAACTCATTATGCACATCAAGAAGACTGAAGCTAGACACATCTTCCCATGTGCTAAACTAAAATCAAAATAGATCAAATATCTCAACATTAAGGCAGAAACAATCTGCTTGAGGGTAAAATAGGTAAAACTCTTGACGACATAGGCTCAGGCAAGGACTTTCAGAACAAAACTGGAATTGCACAAGAAATAGCACCAACCATCAATAAATGGGGTCATATGAAATTAAAAATTTTCTGCACAGGAAAAGGGAAAACCAATGGAGTGACGAAATCACCTACAGAATGGGAAAAAATCATAAGTACACCTGTTGAGAGAACAGATTTTAGAAACACACATAGATAGCAAGTGTGGAATATCATTGTTTGACTGCAGCTTTATTATGAATATTTTATAAGAACTTTCTGTTATTCATCTTAAGTACAGAGAGGGAAAAGGAAGGAAGAAAGGAAGAAAGTAGGAAATGAAGGGAAGGAGGGCGGGAGGGAAGAAAATGGGAGAAGCAGAAGAAGGAAGAAGGAAGAGAATTACCTTGAACAAATGTCTGTCCTGGGTCTCAACTGTATTGTCTATACAATGATTGCAGGGGCCTATTTCCCATTTCTATAGTATTTTTAATCAAGTGCTGAGAAAAGATTTGGAGCTAGCTGTGAGAAGGAAATTGGTGCCTAAACTTTCTAACACCCTGTAAGGACGTGTTTCTTAGCATCCTTATAATTATTCTTGAATCACAGTTTATACAGGTTTTGGTGATAAAACTTCATTTTATTTAGATTTTTCAACTTAGAAATCAAGATTAACAGACTATTTTATTACTTTTCAGTAATAAAGGCAGGTAAAAATGTCCACATTTTACAAATGAAGAAATTGAGGCTAGTTACTGACTAACTTGCCTGCAATCCATCCTTTAGCCAATAAACATAGTAGTGGAGTCATCACTGGAACCCACATCTTCTGTCTCCGCTCTCTAATGCTGAACTCTTAACTGTAGTTTATAAAGTGCAATTGCTTGCTCTCTAATTTGAAATTCAGCATCAGAAGTTTGGTGATAGTTTGTAAATGTTCTTAAATGATAAAAGAGAATCTGAGACCTCCTGAGACCTCCTGTTCCTCTCTGATTCCTCAACACTCAGTATAAATTATCTGGCATTAGGGCAGAAATCTTTTCATTAGAGTGTCTTTGAAAAACATTAACGTACAGGAAAGAAAAATTCCTCTTCATAGGGACAAATATAATCTTATCAGAAGTGAGCAGGACAATAACAGGAAGAGGGAGGGGATTCTGGAATGTAGAAGAGAGGTGGGGCAGAGAGGAAGAAGACAGGCTGCCTGCCTGGGAAGGCCCCCTGGAGGCTCCTAATCAGAGGCTGGCAGCCATGACAATGTTGTGAGCTGGAAACATGGTCAGGGATTCATCACTCCCAGAGCCAAGAAAGGAGAAGCACACATCCCCACATGGCTGCCACTGTAGAGATTTGGGCCCTCAGACTGTACATGGACAAAAACATATTTGTGCAGAGTTCATTTTCCTGATTAGTGACTGACTGGGGAAGCTCATAGGTGCTAAGATGACAAAAGTGTAATCTTAGACCTAAGTGTGAGAAAAGGGACCTTCAAGGACACTGAGTCCATGGCAATGGAATGGAGCCCATCTCCCATTTTGTGCTTAAAACCTCTATGGTAGTATCCATTTGATCCAGACAGAGCCAGTTGACTCAGCTCTGAAGAAACTCTATCCTTCCCTTTTCTTCTAACCCTTACTTACCCCCACGGTCTTCCTGGTCAGTCTATTCCTAAATCTTCTCAGCTCAATACCAGCTGTTGAAAAAAGAAGTCCCACCTTCTTTGACTTTTTTGGTTCAAAGGTGAGATGATCCAAAATTACTTTTGCACATCTTGACAAACTTTCAGGCAGTGTAAGTTTATTTACTTCATTCTGTCCTCCTTCTACATAGGGAGTGGCAGGCCATCCTTGATCATAACCGTTTCGACACTTGACAAACAATGAGACCAACAGAAAGGACCACCCAGACATGAAGATTGGTCTCAGAACAAGGGAGAATAAATATTTGCAGGATTTGGCAGCATTATGCTTCTCTAATTATGTCCTATAGAAAACTATACAAACATTCAGTTCAGAAATTTGATTTTTTGTCTTGAATATTCTATTTAGCATGATGTACTTGTCCTTACAAATAGCCATGTGCATCTGTTTGTAGAGCTCTTGCAGAATAACTCTCTTTGCTGGCCACTTTATTTGGCTTTAATTGTTGTCTTGAATATAGCCTTCCATATATATTTCCATAATGTTCTCCATTTTTAAAAGTCTTTAATCTTTTTTCCTCCTTAAACTTTCTGAAGGCAAATGATAAAATGGATTAGGATGTCAGTCCAAAATGCAAGTGCTCCAAAATTCTCAGACACCCTTCCTAAGAGATGGGTCTTTGATAAGCTACTCGTCTCCTGCTGCCCAAGAGAGCTCTTAGAAATGGAGATGCTGAGAAAATATTATCTCCATTTCTCTGGAGTCTCGGAGGTCTTGTATCCCATCACAGTGCCATCCTCAGATGGCTTGGCAGCTGTCATGCCCAATGATTACAACAATAAATAAAAAAGAGCCAGTGGGGAATGAGTGTAGATTTCTGCAGCTAACCATAAAACCAACTGCTCTAACTGATTTGAGGTAAGAGCGAAGGTTATCAGCATATCTAAGCCATTGACTGGCCAGATTCTCCTTTTGTCCCCATCCACTTCTTTTCTTGTAACTGAGTTGGTAATTTTGCTATTAGCTACCAGCACAGATGGATGTCTTTCTATCACCCCATCCTCACTTTTCTTTCAATACTTAACTCAGAATTCTCCTGACATAACCCGCTACCTCATCTCTCTTCCACTCCCAAACCTCAGAAATCCCTCTATTGTCTACTTATTTCCCTCTGTCATTATTATCATAATTTATTTTGTGACATTTTTGCATAGTGTTCTCCTGCGTTCCTGCTTAAAATCGTAGAAACTACTGTTTGCCCTTCAGCGGTAAATTACTAGTCAACAAAGATTATATCTCACACATATATGTGTAACTACAAATCCCAATGTGTGTTCTCAATAAATTTCTGTTATGTGGTTGAGACTTTGGGATGTTTCTCTTTCTCTTGGCAATGGTAGGGAAAGAACAATGTGAGTCTTATATGAGATTTATAAACTAGAACAGGTTAGGAGGTAGAAATTGATGCTGTTCCACCAATAGTCATGTAATTATCAGAATGTGAGAGAGAAAAAGTAAATTCTGTGCATGTGTGTGTGTGTGTGTGCGTGTGTGTGTGAGAGAGAGAGAGAGAGAGAGACAGAGAGAGAGAGAGAGGGAGAGAGAGATTAACTGAATCAGCTCCCATCCCTGTGTCATTCAGACTATTTTTAAGATCATGCAACCTAATGAGAGGTCCTGGATTTGGTGTCCTGGTTATTTGTCAACTGACTGACTGGTCTCTGATTTAGTACTGATTTTTGTGAATTAAAGAGATAAGAATGTAATGATTGATTGTTTCTTTGCAAGCACATAGTATTTTAACCTTCTTGTATCTTCCTTCTTTCATTTATATGTTCAGGTTTTTGGTTAACTGTTTAGTTAAGTAAAAATAGCTTTGTTGCTGAACAAAAAACAAGCACATGAAGAAAGCTGTGAAAGAATTTGTATTGTAATCTCTAAACTAATTCTGGTTTTCTTCTGACATTTCAAATTGCTTTAACATTTGAATTTGTTTTTTGGCAAGGAATATTCTATCATAAGGACAATATCCTCTTGTAAGTCGAAAGACTGGAAATAAGGGCATTTGAAGTACGGTGACCTAGAAATGATTTGAAGTATAGAGAAGGATGTATTCAAATACAATGCTATGTAAAACACTTGTGCACACTTGCATTTTGGTATCTGCTGGAGCCCTGGTGCCAATCACTGATTTATCCAATCACCTATTTTTAGAATGCATTTGTTTAAATTGTTACTGGAAAGGAACTACTAGACAAACAGAATCTGTACCACATGTTTTTAGGAATAATTCATTGATCAGTTCACAATAATCTTCCTTCTAGAGTAGATGTATCAAGCAAAGAAATCACTGTTCAAGATCACCTGAAGGTCAGTGACAGAACCAGGCTTCATACTTTGGTGTTGTGAGTTCCACCATTTTACCCCTGAGTCCTCACTGCAAGTAGGCAGACAGTAGGCAGACCAGCAACCTCAATCAAACGTTACTTCCCCATGCTTCTCCGCTATTTTCCTCAAGTATTTTGAAAAAATGATTTAAAGCTTAAATCATGTACTATAAAAATGTAGTGAAAGTATTTTCCTATATTAGTTCCAACATTGTCTTTACATACCAACAGCAAGGACATCTCTCATGATCAACTGGCCCCAGTCCCTAGATGGGCTATTGCATGACTGTAGTGAACCATGCAACTTCTGAGATTTTTAGCCAATGCAGAAATACAAAAACCTGTACATAATAGGTTGAAGCTTTGTGCATTTTGCCCAACCCTGAAATGAGTTGCAGGTGTTTGTTTCGAAGATGAGAACAGATAATGAATAAAACATGCCTAGAGCCTTGTGTCCAGAAAATGTGACAAGCTTGAATCTGATGACTTCAGGAATGATATGAAATATGAGTTTGAGCTCATCTGCAAATCTCTTAACAAATCCAACATGCTGTGGCTGGTATTGCTGCTTATGCACTGCAGTTTGCCCTGGGTTTATGGAAGGACAGGGAGAACAATGGGGATTGAGGGACCTGAAAAGGAAAAAAGGAGGGAAAGAAATAAAAGAAACAGAAATCAAATTCTAACTGTAAGTCCTTAAAGTTAAGCTCTCCCTGGAAATCTCACTGCAGACTGAATTTGACTTTTATGCTTTTAGTGAGAAGAAAATAGGTAGAAATATTCTCCAGATCCATATATTATATAAGTATACTTGGATTTATGGGCTTTGATGTTATCGCAGTTTTCTATCATTGGTGAGTCCACTTTTGCTTTGGACCATAGAGATAATTCTTACTGTATTTTAGTCTAAAATTGAGTATTTAATGTCATTATATTTAATATATGAAAAGCTATACTGGCACATAGGGAAAGATAACCTTTTCTGATTTTTTGTAGGAAGTTATCGTTTTACCAACATGTATGTGAAAATCTATTGAAGAGAATTAATACAAAGATTTTAAATTGTCACACTTAATATTCTTCTGCTGAATTTCCAATTGCTGGTTTACACAGAGACCAGCAGGTGTTGCTATAACACTGCTGGATTTTTAGCATAGTTTCCTTATTGGCAAGGTGGTCTTCTTGAACCAGCATGGACTTCACACTTCTGTTTGTAAGTTCACACTCTCAAAGAAGGGCTCTGTCTCAGTTTGAACTCTTGCTCTTTTAAAGAAAAGTTAGTAAGTTAAATCCTAATGCAATTCTTGATATTTTGATAACATCATAAAATATATAATTTTGGTACTAGTTAGCATACCCACAGGAAACAAGCAGTTTAATAATGATCTTCTACTGATCCAACAGTTTAGATCAGTAGCCTGCAGCCTTGTAAAATTCTAACCTGTCCAGTCATTAGTGCTCTGCCTTTAGTATGTCTAGAGACACAGTGATGTGTTCAAATTATCTCTACCGTAGTGACTTTCCTGACCAAAGCTTGAAGAAAGTACTTAACACAAATGCATCTCACACAAAGTACACAACACACAAAATATGTAATACCTAAAAGCTTGAAGAAGGTGCCCAATAAATACACTAAAAAAAGCACATACAGCAAAAATATAGCTTGTTACTGCCAGAGGAGTAATTTCCCAGTGCCTCCAGTTAGTTATTTTATAACAGTAGTAAATTTACTTTTATTTTCTTAGTCCCAGTTTTTTAATTTCCCAAAGTGAAATGACTATCACACTGATCTCAATGGATTGTGAAGGCAAACAATATAATATATATGGAGAGTGTTTGTTAAAACATACTGTAATATACCAGTTATTTTTATTAACGATTTTAATTTTTATTAGGATGAAGAATGACTTCTGGGTAGAGCTCATCCAAATAGATCAGACTGCACAGGGAAGGATCTCCCCTCTGTGCCTTCCACTTGGTGTGTATTTTCCGGGTCACATGATTGCAGAAGAATGATTTTTCTTGTCAGTCCTCATAATCAGGGATCAAACAACTTCCATTTCCTTCATCAAAACATTTGGGATAGTGTTTGGCACATTATAGTTGTTCCAAAATTGTTTGTGGCATAAATATTGTTGAGTAAAGCACAATTCCATATGTTTAAGATAATGCTTTCATTCCATGTATATATTTGTTTCTAGGAATCATCGAACTAGAAAACAAAGTAATAGGCAAATTGGAGAAATCTGGTATTACATGAACTCTAAGATGACCTCCTGTTTATTATATACCAATCAAGACAAATGATAACTAATGAGAAAAAATATTATATCTCATGGAGAATAAAATTTTTTCTCCATCAAAAATTTTAATCACTAAAATGAGAAATACTGCATACACAGTGTGAAAAATAATTATGTGCAACAAATATGTAGTAAAGCCAGCTAACCATGAATCAAAATTCAAGCTCCCTCCTCCATAGTTTAAAGATAAACTCATCATGGGTTCATTGGCTATGGCTATATTTCCCACCATCCTTGCAGATTAGGCTAAAAAATATATAAAATGCATATTTATCCTACTGAGGCCAAGATGGATACACTCTGCTATGCGGAGACTGACAAATCCAAGGCTTCGGGGTCAGCGTAGGACAGTTTGGGTTACTGAATCACTGTGTGAAAGAAAGTCATCTAATACTTGGAAATTTGCACTGGACTATGTTGTCATCAATAAGAAATAACCTTTTAGATTGAGCCACTGCAATTTTGGAGTTGATTTATCAGAGTAGTTAGCACCATCCTAACTAACACAAGATTTTTTAAAAGTTGCTATGATTTTAAATGAAAGGCGCAAGCAAGGTCAAATACTTTACACACTGAAGGGAAAAATCACTGTGCACTAAAATGTGCTAAAATATTTCTTCCAGTGATGGAGTGGAACTGCTTTATATGGAACAGGAAGCATGCTGCATTCAGAATGACCTATATGAGCAAACATACCAGAAAACATAAACATACAGAAAACATAAAGACGGAGAACCAGTGAGTTGTACATGAATATCAGCACTGCCCCATCTCCAACTTCCATCACTAAGTGTTTGTTCACCCCTCCAAGTCTTCAGCTTGACTGTTGTCATTAAGTTACTGTGGCCATAAGATCCACCTCAGAGATTTCTCTTATAACAACTGTTGGATACTTCATTCTCCTGACAAAGCTAATTTTGGACCCAAAAGGATAAGATCTTGCCAACTGCCCAGGAATAAGAAGCATTTGTTTAAACTGCATTTTTCATGGGCAATTTCTAATATTACTGTGGCACAATGTGACCTAAATATGAGACCTTTGAATCACTTATTAAAGCCAAGATTTAACAAGCACATCCTGTTTTTTAGGCTTCTTTGGAGTTAGCATAAAAAACAGATAAGTTTTACAGCAATTATAGCTATTCATGTAGATGTTTTATTTAATCATCCATGAGGACAGAGATTGTATATTAGTTCTCGTTGTATTCCTAAGTGTAACTAAAATCTTAACCTTAGTAGAAACAGACTTCCAGGTTAGAACAGGATAAGATGAAAATGCCATATTATTCAATATATTAATTTTCTATCAGGGTAATTTACTGTTCTTGCTGCTGCTGGTGGTGGTGATGGTATTATATGTTCAATTGAAGATAGCTAGCTGTAGTAAATCAGGAACCAAATATTATAAAATGCAAAATTAGTTAGCATTCCTTTTGTTGCAGTGACAAACTAGCCACAGAAAAAGACGTTAAGGTTCTATGAGGATACTAAAATTTGTCCTAAAATCCAGGAAGACAAGTAAGGCTAGATGTCTACAGCAACTGAATCCAACTAAACCACCTGAATTTTTCTTTTTGTAAAGTTATCTGTTTTACTCCACTCTTTGTACAGCATACTTTTCTCAGGATACCTGTACATACGATGGGAAATTGCTATTGATAAGAGATCTCAAGTTTTTGTCCAGGTCAGAAAAATAGATTATTCTGAGTTGGACTCTTCCAGTCCTTATTGCAAACACAAAGGTTAGAATCCAACTGGACTAATGGATTTTGACCAGATGTGGCAGGGAATAGGTACATTGTGCAGAGCCAAACTGGGTAGTTCGTAGAAGAGATGGAAAGAGAATTCCCAGAAATGGTGAGAATGCAAGATAGACAAACAAGTGTTAAGTGACTTGTGCAAGGGAAATGACCAGTTAACTCAGAAAAGAGAGCATAAAACCAAGAGGTCAAGTAGCTTATCCCAGGAAATCAAACCAGTTAATGGAAGAGAAAGGGAAAGATCCAGTTCCTTAATCCAGTTTTGGTAGTTGTTTATTAAATATTTCTTTCTCATCATTTCAATCCACAAAGGAGTCTCAGTCCCTGAACCCATTCTAGACAGGAATCTGTCTCAAAAGTTCAACTGTTGGCATGTATTCCCCCTTGAGATGCTAACCACCATTCTCCAGGGTCATTTTAGACAATTATTTTTTTCTAGGTCCTGTTTTTATTTTCCTTTCTGTTTCATATAGACACTATGCAGATGGTCTCCTATCAAAAATATTGCTTGTTACAGTTGTCAAAGCAGATGCCAAATTGTACAATTTAGTGCAGATGATGTTTTGGAAAAAAACAGTGACATTCATCACTAGGTTGAATTTACACTGTCTGCATTTGTTAAAAACAAAATGTAAGTGGATCCCAAGTGTTGGTCATAATTTTCCATCTTCTGAAGTCCAGGCTTATCAGGTCAGTTAAGAAGTAGATGAAACAGCAACCTAATTAAGAAAGATGACATTTCTGTCAGCTGCAATTTTCATGAGTGACACCCTTCAAAAATCTGGACCCAAAAGCTCAAATCAGTTCCTTAAACTTTCTCTACTCAAGAGGCTTGATTAGCTGGACGGACTCTGTTGAATCTAATATAATTTAAGTACCAAAATAACAGTGAGATCACCCCAGGAGACCCACAGCTCAAAACTGTTCATGGTGTTTCCTCTCTCTCTCTCTCTCTCTCTCTCTCTCTCTCTCTCTTTCTCTCTTTCTTTTTTTTTTACTGGGACCTTGTGCTTAAGAGGCAGGCAGAGGAACCACTGAGCTAAATCCATCTCTCTCTCTCTCTCTCTCTCTCTCTCTCTCTCTCTCTCTCTCTCTCTCTTTCTCTCTTTCTTTTTTTTACTGGGACCTTGTGCTTAAGAGGCAGGCAGAGGAACCACTGAGCTAAATCCGCAGCCTGACTCACAGTGCTACTAAAGAGATTTTAGAGCAGGAGATGGGCACTCTCAGAAGCCACTCATCCACATCTCCAAAGACGACATTCAGCATGAAGTAGTAGTAAGAAAAGTGAGTGCTCCCCACATCCAGTCACCTCACATGGTTGGAATTTCAGTTGCTGTGGAGGTTTACTTTGATTCCAAAAGTGATCTTCCCAGCTAGATTTCTTGATAAATGTAATATGTTATTATGGGATGAGTTGAGAGAAACACCTCATACATACTTAATTTAGAGGCTAATAACACTACTGTCCAGCTTCTCTTTGTATGGATTCATTTGTTTATGTTTTTTTCTTACTGCTAGTTGCTGAGACTTTGTTTTATATGTAACTGGGCTAATATAGCTAGAGATAGGAAAACTGAAGTAGAATGAAAATGAATACTGTCAATATTTTACAGTTTGAAGATTTATATGTTCTTTTTCTTTTTCAAATGGGTTATATTAAAGAGAAAACCCTTTTCTGATTATAAAATAAGTTCATTTTATAAAGTCCTAAAGATAAAGGAAAGAGAAACTAAGAAAATTAAAGTTACAATCATCAAACTCAGGAGTAATCACTGATAATGGTTGAAGTATTATCTCTTCAATTTTGTGTCTGTGAAAGTATATATGTAAACATTTTTCTCTCCTATTTTTCTTCTTTACACATGTGCAGAGTACTGAATAAAAAAGATGGAAGTAGTGCATACTGACAAAAATAAAATACTTGTTTGTGGATAATACGTATTTCAAAAATCTTATTGTGGTCCAAACATGTTATATGCATGTATGGAAATATCAAATTGATAGCCCTCATTTTGCAAAGTTAAAATGTATATTTAAAAATATATATTAAAGGGGGGGAAGTCTAAACATTGTAAAGCTCTCATAGAAATGCAGTGCCAGCCCTTCAAGACACACTGGATATAACACCCAGAAACACAAAGACCGGATATTCTTCCTTCAGGAGGGCTGAGGCTTCTAGCGAGAAAGGAGAGACTAAATGGACAAGGGATTTACAGATATAAAGGAAATTCCTGGTGCTCTACAAAGACTCAGCACAATTTTAAATGTGAACTTCACGGAAAAGAAAAATGGTTTGCGTCATCTTTGTCTAAAAGTAAGTTTGTTTGTTTATTTTTGCTCCTGATTGAGCACAGGGATTATAGTTGGACCTCCAATTATTAGTAGCACAGAGATGTGTCATATGTTTTATTGAATTAAAAGCTATATTTCAAATACATTTCCCAACATTGTGGCAATGTTATTATTTCTGACAATCAGATGCTATTCCAATAAATGATAGATACTCCATTGTTTAAGTGATCCTTTCATGTTGGTTTCAATTTCAACATTTGTTTTTCAATTGTAAATAAAACTACAAAATATTCATTATCTTGTATAGTAATTTCCAGTAAAAGTGAGTGATTTGGGCATCAAAGTTTAGGACATGTTTAAAAATTCCTGATAGTGTTAAATCCTTTCCAGAAAGTATAAACATTCTCATTTTGTTACTCTTTCACAAGCTAGTTTGAAAGGGACTTAGATTAGATATATGAAAGGGTATCGACATAACACCAGATTAGATTTTGGGAACCCACCAAAAATTATCAACGTACCTTAGCTCTTTAAAAATGCAATAGCTCGCTGAAACTTTACATTGTTATCTAAAGGAAAAGGAGGCAAAGCAGAGATAATGATACACACTGGCCAGGCAATTGTGATTTCTAATTACTGTCAGGAAACTCACTATTCATGAATCTATTTACTTAAACTCAGCATCCATTTGGCAGCCATGTAGGATCACTTCTGGGGCCAACACCGCCGTGGCTTTCCAGTCCATCCATTCAGGGCTGCGCATGCCCTTTGTGTACGGCAGCCCAGCCATCCACAGGATTTTTGTGCTCACTACATTTCCACCTAATCAGGCTGAACGCTGCTCACATCCTTTTGTGTTGCTCTAGGAAACACACATAAAAATAGAACAATCTCTGGCTGTTTGTTTACTGACAGCATATATAATTAGATAAAATAATTTGTTAGAAAACTTGGAAACTATAATTCAGAATAGGTAAACAAAACAAAGGAAAAGACTTTGAACTCCATTGTCAGAAAATACTTCCTTGCACACAGAAAGAATTATTTATGAAATTGGCTTCTCAAACAGGGTAAAGGAAATCCAACTGCTTAGGACAATTGAACCAAGATTTTAAGAACAATTCTTTACTGCCAGAGGTTGCCACTAAAATGGTGAACACTGTTATTTCTTTCTCCATCTTTCTCAAAAGGACATTTTCAAAGAAGTGAAGATGTTGTTTTCTCTGTTTGAATGCCAAAGTTGTTTTCCAGTTCATAAGTAGGCTGTTAAACATCACACACACACACACACACACACACACACACACACACACACACTACTCATCAGCAATCATCAAAGTCAGAAAAATGTACCAAATACTCTTATCTACAAATAGCTCCAATGATTGTCATTACTTCCCTCCCTTAGGGACAGCTCTGTGTCTGTGTCTGTATGTGTGCGTATGTATGAATGTGTGTGTGTTTGTGTGTATCCACGTATGTATACATGTGGTATTGCAACAATAGTATTACAAATAGATTGAAAGGAAAAAGATTGAAGGAAAAAATAAAACAGGCTGATTTATTATGGCCTAAGTTCTATTTAGGCTACTTGCTTTCTATTCATGTACTTTCCTTTTCAGTGGCATTATTTACACTTGCAAATTATCAAACTGATTATTTCATAATTTACGACTGCACAAAAAAAGTTACTTGCATTATAAATGTTAATAAGCAAGGTGCTTAATATTTAACAAATTAAAACAGTTTGCAATTTTTTTTCTCTTAATGATGTATTTGCCAAACTAAATTTGAGTTTATTCTGCTGGTGTTAAATTGCCGACAGGGGGAAAACAACTTCCAAATTCCACTAATGAGAACTGTTTGCTTCTTCTATGCCTAGGAGAAAGAAAACCTGTGCAGTCTTCTCATTCTTTCCATGCTGGCTGATTTCTTATGCAGTTTCCAATTTTCTTCAATCCCTCTCCCCCTACCTTTCTTCTTCCTTCTCTACCTGCCTTCCCTTCTCTTACCACAGGCCTTCCTTCTTCCTTATTTTCTCTTTTATTTTTTCTCCTTTCTCTTTCATAATTCTTTTTTGTAACTCCATGGTTGAGAATTCCTAGTTCAAACTTCAAGTCTGAGCAGATTCTGGAGAGCTTTGTTTCCGTCCAGCTCCCCGTTTGGTTAGGGCCATTTGATTCCTTGCAGGCTTTTTTGTATTTGCCTGTTCTTCCCAACTCTTTCCATGTTCAGCCTCATAAAAGTTATGCAAAGTATTCTGGGTCTTCTTACCAAATTTCTTTGGATCAAATAAAGGCAAACAAAGATTCAAGGGAAAAGACAAAAGTTTTAAATATTCTTATGTTTTTTTCTATCTTGAAATAAGCCATCTGTTTGTTTGAGGCCAATGTCTAAAAGGAAAAGATCTCCATATAACTTCTGGTGGTTTCTTGTCATGCTGGAAAGGAATGTATCGATAATTCCTTCTGAGTAGTATAAAGTTTCATGAAGTAATTGCCAGGGAAAGTTGTTCAACAACTGGCTGATAAGAGTAGTAATGCAATTTGATGACGATTCTCAATCATAATGCTTGGTTCCTCACCGGCTAGAAAATGTAACGTTACAAGTGCTTTTGTTATCTATTTTCCTAGACATCACATTGAAAACATTATAAAAATCTGCTGGATTCCTTAGTGTGAAGTTCTGTTAAGAAAACATGCCTCTGCACACAACCCATACGGCCATGTGTACAACAGGACATGTGCGGGTGTGGCATTGGGCCAATCGACTCCGACTCCTCTTGTATGTGTTATGAATTTAATCGTTGTCATCGACTTAGGCTTATGCAAGACGCATGAAAAGCAAGAAAAAAGAAGGGAAGGAGGGGAGAAAAGAAGGAGGGAAGAAAAGAATACAGAGGAGAGAGGCAGAATGAGAGGGAGGAAAGAAGAAGGTCCTGTGCCCCGGAGCTCTTCCTCCCTCCCACAGGTTTTTGTGAGTTGACATCAAGCTTTTTGTTTGTTTGTTTCCCTTACAGAAGAGAAGACAATAGGTCTGCACCTTGAAAGAAAACCTTTAGATGGTCACCAACTCCTGCTTTACTGCTAGAATGTGACCCTGCTGATGCCTCTCTGGCCTATTCTGGCTCTGGTACGCTTTACTCTGCATGTTCCTGATCTAGGGGTCTTGTGTGAGCTTCTAAGCCTGGGCTTCTCTCTGTTCTCACCCATTGTGCATGCTGGTGGGCTGAGCCAGGCGTGCAGCACCCCTGGGGCAGGCTTCTGTAGAGCTCTGCCATAGGAGTTAGCCTGTGACAGACCCAGTAGCAAGGAAAGGAAATGGGGGCATTGTTTCTGCAATCCTTTTACCTGAAGGTCTTCGTGAACCCCAACCATCCTTCTGTCTAAAGTCTCAGGAGTCTCTTTTTGTGCACAACTTTCTGAACTCAGGCAAGTGTCTCAGCACTCTGTAGGAACGGGGGTGGGAACCATCCCCTCTGTTACTAACACCGGACTTCTTCCTCTTACTTTGCCTAAACCCTTCTCCTACCTTGAAAATAGTTTCTTCATTACATCTTCTTCAAGTTACTCAATTTTAAAGTGCTTTCTAGTCCTTTGGAATATCCTAGTGGATGATTCAGGGTAACATAGATTAATTGATCAACCTATCTCTTTTAGATCTGTCACTTTATTGATCTATCAAAAGTGTAGGATGTTCTCATTCTTAAAACATCTTGATAAACTTGTAAAGGAGAAAAAGAAAATAATGTGGAAGATTATATGTGTGTGTGTGTGTGTGTATTTCCCTCCATGTATATTGCATGTTTCTCTCCATGTATTACATTTCTTTTCTCTAAACGAAAGGGCCTTATGTTGCTTATGTTATTTGGAAAAATATACATTCAGATCCTTATTATTTAGTTGTCTTTTCCTGTTTTTCTAATGCTCATGTACAATAACATAAAAATGTTTGTTCAGTTAATTAACACTTACTGAGGTATTATGCATGATATGTTAAACATGTTCCACAAATGTGGAACACAACAATTAATAAGAAAGGCAGAATCTCCTTATTCAAAGAGGTTGCATTAGACATAGTCAGATGATTAATTACTAAGTCAATAAATAAAGTACTAGTAAGTGCTAAGGAGAGAAAGAACTGGACTAATTTTAACAGAAAATGACTCTAATGGGGCAGGTTGTTAGCAGGGGACATGAGACCAGTTCCTCATGAACAAGAGGGGGAAACTGAGACGTAAATGATTGGAAACTCAGCAAGAAAGAAGAGCAGCACCTAGTGTAGAAGGAACCATAGATACATATGTCAAGAAATGAGAATGTTTTGGATACATTTAAAAAGACAATTTTAAAAGAGCATGGATGAAGCAAAATGTGAACTTGAGGAGAGAGAGAAAAACATTAGGTGGAGTGCACTGGCAAGGCTAGACACTGTGGAAATGGATAGCCCATACAAGGAACTTTGAATCTTACTCAAAATGTGTTTGGAAGACACTACAGAGTTAAGTAGAGGAGTATCATGATCTGATTTATCATTTAAGATTATCACTCCAGCTGGTATGTGTAGAACAGACTCTGAGGGAGCAAACATTGAGCCAGAAAAACTCCTCCAGAAGTTACTGTAATCAATGAGATAAGGAATAATGGTTGTGTGGGAAGGAGAGATTGTAGTGAAGATAGTAGATTGGTTTAATACTATATTTTACTAATGTAGCTGTGTGTTAGTTATCCATTTGTTGCTAAAACAAAGGACCTGAGATTGCTAACCTCCCTCAGAAAAGAGATATTTAGCTACAGTTTTGGAAGTTGAACCTCAGGGAGCTCAGCTCTGGAAGACCCTCTCAGCCACATGACACCCGGGCAGATGGCCATGGAGGGGGCATATGTGAGAGCAAACAGTCACCTCTCCAACAGGATGCCATAGAGTGTGTGTGGAGCCTGGACTTGGGCTTTATAATGATGCTCTGGAGAGAACTACCAACGGGCCACACAAGAGAGAAGCACCTTCAAATGACCTAAGAACATCCTTCTTGTCCCCTTCTCTTAAACTTACATCAGCTCCTACTTCAGCATACTGGGGTCCAGATCCCCGACATGTAGACCTTTGAGGGGACCCCTGAGCATATCCAAACAACAAGCTGACCTGTAGGTTGGAAGGTGGCCTGGATTGAGAGAAAGGGTACCTAGAAGGACTTCTACATTTTTGCCCTGAAAAAAAAATGCATTAATGATGTTATTTATTTTAACAGGAAATAGCTAGGGAACTGATTTGTGGACATTTGAGACAGCCAAGGGTTCTGATTAATCTGGGGTAATTTTGACATGATAATTAGATATGAACAATATTGAATAGAATGTTGGTATGTGCATGGGACCACAAATTTTCATTTCCTGGATATCTGGTCCTTTTAAAATTGAAGCAAAGAGGGCCAGGTGTAGTGGTGCATGCCTATAATCCCAGCACTCAGGAGGCTGAGGCAGGAGGATTGCTGTGAGTTCGAGACAAGCCTGAGCTACGTAGCTAGTTCTAGGTCAGTCTCAACTACACAGTGAGACCCTTTCTCAAAAATCCATGAATAAATAAATAAATAAAAATTGAAGCAAACTAGATGGAAACAAGTATATAATATGAGATGACTAGAAACTTGGCTTAGCTTACTATCCTATGTAATACTGGTTAGAGCATCTAAGAAAATATTCTGTATTCAATCCTTTGAAAAGTATGTGGGAATTTATTTTTAATGGAATGAAATCTGACACTGAATGCAGTTAGTTTATGAAATAATACAGTCACTTATTAATATGCCATCCTAATGTATCCTTTAATTCTGTAATTTCTGTTCTATTAATCTCAAGTAAAAAAGAATACGAAATGCATCTAATATTTTGTACTCTCCACACTTCTCAGAGGTTGGAGATTAGAACAGATTCCTTTCAAGAAACTGTAGTCTATCCATTACTAACTTGGTATTTTTTCTCAAAGTACAAAAATCTACAAAATCTGGGTCTTTTGTGTCTAACAAGTTGGAGCTTATTGGATTTGGAAGATTCCAGAAAGCCTGATCTGATGAAATGTACTCAGGAGCTATGTTAGTCTGCTCCCTGTTGCTTTGACGCAGTACCTGAGCCAGAGTAGCTGAAGGAAAAAGAAGTTTATTCTAGCTTATGATTTTGAAAGCTGAGTATGTTTAAGACCATGGTGTTGGCATCTTCTGTTGTTTGGTGAGGGCCTTGCTCTTTGTCAACTTTCAGAAACTGAAGGAGAAGTAGGCACATGCAAAGAGGACAAAAGGAACAAAACTACATCTCTAGCTAACCCACTTCTGTGAGAAAGCAATGATCCATCCATGAGGACTCTGCCCCATGACTCTTGCACATCCTATTCACAAGGCTGCATTGAAGGATTAAGGTTCTAACACACAAACTCAGTGGATAACTTCAAAGCATATAAAAAGGGTCAAAACTTCACACTTCCTATACCAGAAGGGACCTTACATATCACTAACTGGAAATACTCATTATGCATGCTGAAATCTAGGACCAGTAGTATTAAATTTCCTCAGATCTCACAATGGAAACAACAGGCAAGTATAAAACCCAGATGTACCTGTTCCCAGTCCAATGTCATTGTCATTATCCCCCAGTGTCATTCATTTATCCACTCATAATATATACATTTATTATGTATTATATTTATTATGTATTAAAAAGTTTCTTATTCTGCTTTTAGAAAACAAAAATAAATCAGTATGTTTTCTATGTTCAAGTCATTGAAGTTAAATATGTACAAAAATTTTAGTAGAAGCTACAAGTGCTGTAGTAAAATAATAAAATTATATAAATGTCCATTAAAGTTGAGACTTACTCTATCTTGGCATTTTGCAGAGGTTAAGAATGTATGGGGAGTCTTGAATAATGAAGAAAAGTTGCTCAAGCAGAAAAGTGACAGAGAAAAATTTTAGAAATGTAAGAAACCTAAGAAATTCAGACCACGTAAACCAAAGTGTGCATGGTTAAGGAAGAAGAGTGAGAAGTGAGACTGTGGAGGTTGACTGGGAACAGATGCAGTGGTAGTAGATCTCTCTAAGGAAGTTGGAGTATGTCCGGGAGGACAGAAGGAATGCTCTAGGCCTTTAAAGTAGGAGATAGCGGTTTGGGGCTTCAGTATAAGAGTTGAGCAGAAGAAAAGACTTTGTACTAAGGGCATGATCGCTACACATATTCATAGATATTTGAGTGTTATTAGACTATGCTGTCACATTTTGAAAAGTACTGTGGTGATCCTGCCCGGGTAATTTAACAGTTTTACTTAAAATCACTTATTGAGAGCTTATGAAGGACAAAGCACCCAGGAGGATAAGATATGGTCAGAAATGTTCAACTTCACTGCAACCTCACTGTTATAAGGCAGAAGTAAAGAGATTTAGGGTGGAGAGCAGTCATTATTAAAATGGCTTTTTGAAGTGAATAAAAGTTTAGCTATAGGATGATGAAAGCATAGAACATTTTTACGTAGAGGACCTCAAGCATTCTGACCTACTTGTCCTCTCTTTAGTGTCATTTACATGCCAACCAAAAGTTGATTATTATTTCAGTTTCCAACATCTCTCCTTTATTTCCAATTTAGAAGTCAGAGTGGAATAAATTCAATTCTGTAATAATCTTGCCAATCTAGATTAAGTCTCTATCAAGTCAAAGTGTGGGTTTAAAAACTAAAAGAGGAAAACTGCAAGAGCCTCTGTGGGGTACATGATGGAAAACACGGGCCATGTTCCTCCTGAGTAGATGCCCTGCAGAGCATGTGTAGAAATGCAGCCACAGTGGCTGAGTTGGAATTCTAACGCGCAGACATACATTAACCCTGACTGGAGATAATTCAGCCCGTTTTTCCTTCAGGCTTCCCAATCAGATGCTTCAACATAAACCATAATCTCCTCAACTCTGGCCATGTTGAAGTTCTCACTAACATATTGGCCTAGGTAGCTTTTATTTTCTATTTAACTTAAGTCTAGTTTTATTTAATGTAATTACATATCGCAAATTATCTATCAATCAAATAATCAAAGCATACCCCACCCATAAATAAGTCATTGCATTCTATGCGGTCAGTGAATATCCCAATGAAGTAGTCTGGAAAAGGACTTAGAGATTTTCTATTGCATTTCTTGTTTTTTTTTTTTCTCTGAAATTATGTTGTCACCTGTTATATATGGCCATAAACGAGCCCCCAGCAACCTAACTGGAAATCCACAGAAATAGATTGACTGAGCCACTTTGCATAAGTAAGGAAGGTGCTGATAGATAGCAGTGAAAGCAAACCAATGAGGAGAGGAACCGGATGAGAGGGCCTTCTCTGTTACTTAGGAACGCATCTGGCCTGTGTTCATGGCTAGATCATATATCTGACAATATCCTCCCTTTTAACGTTTTGCAGATCCAAGGTATATTACCATACACTAAGCCTGAACTCTCCAGGGAAATTATGTCAAACCATAACCAAGGAAATGGGATTGTAAAAAATCACCCCAGGAGCCAGCCGTCTGGAATTCACCTTTATGAAGCAAGAACGAACATACCCAAAAGGTGGCGCTGTGACACCAAGGATTGGGACAGATCTGTGGTTTTTCTCTGAAGTCTCTGAAAGAATTATGTTTAGTATTTATGGTGGGGGGGGGCAGAAGTCAACTTTATTTTTAGAATTTATCTGTATGTACTCAGAGTGGACCTAAAATTCTCATAAACTAATCTCTCTGGTTTATTATGCATAGACAACACATTCCTGGTGTGGGCAGGAAACAAAATAATTCTTACAAAGCCTTTGTGTCAAATTCATTTGTTTTTTTGGATCTGCTGACCTGTGTGTAGAGTTATTTTAGAATAGAGAAAATCAAGATGACTTCTCAAAGATAAGTGGCATCTGCAAAATTCAGAAAGCAATTCAGCAAGACAGTTTCAAGCATTAATCTGTGCTGATATGGACATAACCCTGAAAAACAGTCTATCTAAGCAGCTTTCACCTGCAGTGTTTGAGAGGAGGTCTTTAAAATCTAAGTGACATCCTTTGACCACAACTAAGCTCTCAACTACATTTTAGGAGGTCTGCAGAGAAACTTTAAAGGAGAAAAGCCTCATTGTGTCCACGTGACTAAATTTCTTTCTTTGTTTATTTCTATCCAGGAGTTTCATGGCATAAACATAAAAATCCCTGTTTTCATTTATGGAAAAATATGGTACATTCTTCAGCAAGCATTATTTCCTGAGCGTCAAATATGTACTTAATGCTGTTCCAGGTACTAGAGAGAGATAAGAAAAGTAGACCCCCAAGTTCACATTCCTGAAATCAGATTAAATGAAATAAAAGATCTGTGATGCCATCTTGATTATCACTATAGTGAGATCTTGGACTATTGAATTAAATTGGCCTCTTCTACAAGTCGAAGTGGGATTGGTCTCTGTAATTCTCATAGTTGGGCTATTGTAGCTGAAGTTCATAGAAATACATAATCTCAGAATTTGAAAGACCTGAATAATAGCTAATATTTGTTTCACTCTGATTTTCTGTGTTTACAACAGTGTTATGTGCTTGGTGTTCATTACTTTTTAAAACTCTTACAACTACTTCATAGGGCTCTCCCCATTTTAGAAATAAAGAAAAAAAGGTCTTGAAATTTTTCATGATTTGCTTTAATAAAAGGCAAGGCCACAAATTTGAATCTAAATTTATGTGATTCCAGAATCTGATGTATTACACATGTTTCGGACCTGAAAAAATAATCACATCTTCAGTTCAAATATACAACTAATACTGAATCTCTTTCTCATATGCCCACCAAATGTTCACCTAGTCTCCCAAACACAGACACCCTTCTAAAGCAGGTCATTTCATCTCTAAACAAGTTTCATTATTAGAAAACCCCGATTATCTCAGTTTCAAGGAAAGGCAAAATCTCAAAGTGGATCTGAAAGACTCAGGTGGAAAACAATCTAGAAACATAAGGAACTGCCAACCATAACGCCTTCACCCAAGTTCATTTGAGTGTGTTCGCTCCCACGACTGATCTGAGGAGATGCTGAGCTTGCAACTCTGGAGGACATCCCGTTCTGAACTTCTTTCCCCTCACACAGAGATCCTGTGAAAGATGAACATGGCTATGCAAGCCCAGTGGGCAGCTAGTAGATGACTGTGCGTGAGCAGGCAACCCTCAGTTACCTTTGCAAACACCTATATTATTCTAGGTGATGGTTTGTCACAAACCCAGGTGCAGCTATTTCTGCTAACCTCACAGGGAAACTTCAAATCCTTCCATTGCCAAATGCCACTGACTAGTAATTAAATTCCATGCATTGTAGACTGTGTTAATCAGCTTTCTCTTGCTGTAACAAAATATTTGAAAATAACAATTTAAAGGAGTAAAGGTTTACTTTGGCTCATGGTTTCAGTCAATTCTTGGCTGGCTCCACTGCTTTAGGCCTGTGGCAAGGCAGAAACCCCATGGCAAAGGGATGTGGTGGAGGAAAGCTACTCACTGCATGGCAGCCAGGAAAGAGAAAGGGGCTAGGGACAAAACGTACTCTTCAATAGCATGCTGTGGAGTGACTACCTCTATCCAGACCCTATTTCCCATGTTTCCACCAGCTTTCAACAGTTGCATCAACTGGGGACCACACTTTGGGAGGACTGCCCAGATCCAAACTGTAATATATACTTATTTAATTCTTGTCATTCTCTTTGTTTCCTTCCTTTTCTCCACATTTTTGTCTTCAAAATTAGGGATATCCAATTGTATATATCACAGAGGGTTCCCAGGTAAACTACAGAATGCAAATTTAAATTAGAATTGTAGCTCCAAAACAATTTATTTTTTAGTACTGACACTTGTTGTTGATCTCCAGTTCAAATTTATCTGAAACTTTTATATTTTATTTGCAAATCTGGTGACCTTCATCTATACAACAGCAAATCTAAGTGTATTAGAGTATATATGAGTTCATTATTGTTTGTATATGTGTGTTTTGAAAATAAAGATTACTTTCTAGTAGAGAAAACTCAACTATGTTCAAAATGTCTTTAGAACCCCTTTTATAAGGCAAAAACTTTTAGTAAATGATGAAACTAAATCACCCCAGGATTTGTCCAAATTCAGGTTTCTACTGCTGAATTTTTTTAAGAAGCACTTTTTTTTCAATCACAGTAATAATGATCGTTCTCACAAGCAATGTCTTTACAGCGTTCTCTAACATTTGTTTCCCAGACCAGAGTACTGCTACTAATTTCAAATGGGTCAAGTTCATCCCCCACCAACACTGAGTTGTCGTTAACTCGCTATTCTCTGTGTGAACTAAGAAGGCTCTATGAAGCTATACTTTAGACAGAATTTAGTGGTTGGTGCAGTGGAGAGTGTCCAGATAAAGACTCATGGGAGGCTGCCAAAAATAAGATTGATTTTTCTTCCTTCAGATCTCTAACATTTTTCTGAAGATAAATTTGTTGCACTTAGCAAATACATTTAAAGGGTATCTGGATAAATTTGAATTTCAGATAAATTGCAAGTTACAAATTTCAGATAAATTACATGGAATATCTTTATGTATTATCCACTGTTCATCTAAAATTCAATTTTTACTGGCACCCTGGATTTTATCTGGAAAACTTACCTGGTAATACTGAGAAATCCTTTCTTTCTTCAACCATGAAATGTGAACACTTGAGATAACTAAAACTAAATAAGAAAAACTGGTATGCAGCAGCAGTAGCAGCAGCAGCAGCAGCAATCCCACGAAAGCTAACCTGGAGAGACTTCTAAGATACTAGAGTCATCAGGTGCCCCGCTCAGGCTGAACTCTAACTTCACAATACCCCCTCCAGTGGTCTGAATGGATCCCTTCCTAATTCAGGTATTGTCAAGATTGTGGTCTAAAGAGGTGGCACCTCTGAGAGATGATGCTGGCAGTGGGCTCCTCCCCTCATGCACAGGACTAATGACCCAATAAAAGGGGCCCACTTCCTGCTGTGTGTGGGGAGCTTGCTCTTCCACCTTCCACCATGTGCAGAGGCAGCCAGAGGGCCCTCAAAACATGCTTGCACTTTGATTTTGACATTCCTAGCCTGTGGGAAAATACATTTCTGTTCTTTTCAACATCCAAGCTCAGGTATTCCATGATACAAACACAGATTAAGGCATTCTCGTGTGTAAAATCCTTGCGTATATCGGGAATGTGTTTTCTGCTTTCTAGAAGCTCTGAGGCTTTACCCAAGCTCCCTGTGGCCAATTTCACCCTTTAAGCTTCATTCATTTTTGTCTCCCTTTTTTGGAGGGTGGGATTTGAAACTTACATTGTTCTGAAAGGGTGTTCTTTAAAATATTGCACATATATATATATAATTTTAAATTACTCTAAAAAGTGAATGATTCTTTACAATTAGAAATATTAATTTAGAAAAATTTAAATGTTGACAAATACTAAATTATACAAGTTCCCACACTAACATGAGCATGGAGAACACAGAGATAAAACTTCTGGGTGAAAGTCCCCACTTCATTACTAATAGCTGTGCATTAATCTCTCCTACCCAGTTTCTTCATCTGTGAAATAGAACTGATAATAGTGTCCCTATGTTCATCCCAGGGTAGTATGAGGAGCTTTGCAAATCAAATGTCCTTTGTATATAAATATGCTATACTTATGTCTCACGACTGGTTTCCTCTGATACAAAAAGTCACTCAGAATTCTTGAAACTATGAATGGATCAAAATTATGTTTTCTCCGTTTCTCATATTTTATGAAACAAGGAGAGAAAGAACAAAATTTCATAGCTATTTGTTGTAACATTCAGGGTCTTTGGGGGTAGAAAGGAAAACCAAGAGTTATATAAAGCTTCTTATGACTGAATGATGATCAAAATCACCTATAAACTGCAGAGAGCTGATTCCCAGCCCCAGACCATGTTTAATAAATTAATGTATTTGAGTATATAACTTGGCAGGGGTGCCTGCTTTGCAAACTCCATAGGTCATTCTTATGATCTACCAGACTTGAGAAAGGCTGGTCTAGATGGAGGATGAATAAGATCCCTGGTGTATGTTGAAGTCTTAGCAGATGTGGATGAGAATTTCTTCTTCCTTACCATCCCTTGCACGCCTTCTTCTCCCAGCAAGTCTACAGCTCCCAATTCCAGCTGTTTAGTTTTTATATCTCTATTTTATTAAATACCAACCATGCAGAGTTCACAGGAAACGGAGATCCAGTGTATGCATGATCCACCCACCCAATCACCAAATTGTAGCCTTCAGCACACACAAAAAGCTCTCACATCTTGGAGCTCATCATATAATTTTTCAGGTAGGAGTCTGAGTTTTTAAAAATATCCCATATGACCAACAAAACGGTTCTCTGTAAGGTATTAATGACCTCCATACTCTGAGACCCTGCAGATAGTCAGTCCTCAAGGTAGCTGAAAACTCAACTGCATTCACTAAAGCTCACTGACGTGGTCTTAGCTTTTCCAGCTGTCGGTATACACTTTCTCTGCTTGACAGCTCTTTCTCTGATTTATCTCCTCACACTGAAATTCTTTGTACCTGTGTCTTGAACTCCTTCTTTTGTTAGTCTATATTTTCTCTTAAAATGGATTGCTCCACCCTTTGCTTTTACATGCCATCACGAAGACAGGATCCAGAATTAATATTCCCCACCCTGTCTTTCCCACCTCAGTATATGCCATCTTTACAGTCAGTGAGCTTTAATGAATGCAGTTGAGTTTTCAGCTACCTTGAGGACTGAATATCTACTGGGTCTCAGAGTGTAGAGGTCCTTAATAACTTACAGAGGAACCGTTTTGTTGGTCACATGGAGTATTTTTAAAAACTCTGTTGCTTAAGAAACACAATAGACTATTTCTACCATTTTCATCCTCCTCTGTAATTTCAGCTTACCACCAAATTCTCCTGGGTTTTGCCTTCTAGATATATTTCTAAACCCTCAGTTTCCTTTCTACCATCATCTTCCACACCCAAGCCTTTGGGTGTAATCTTTGCTTCCTCTCATTACTCCTCAAACTTGTCCACATTCTCCAAGGAGCAGCTGAAAGAAATGCTTAAAGTCATAAATCATTCAATTTCCACTTTTTTGAGTCTTCCTTTACTTCTTTCCTTGGCTATTTCAATGTATAGAATTTTTAGTAGGAACCACGAAGCTTTCATTCACCTCCTTCCCACTTGAGACTTCCAAACTTACCTTGTACACCTTCCCCCTTTTCCTGAACTGTAGTCAAACCAGCTTCCTTGAAGTTTTTGGAATTTACCAAAACTTTTCTGTACTCTGCTGTTCATTTTATCTGAAGAGCTTTTGCTCCTCCCTGGGGCCAATATTTCCTCATTCTTCAGATCTTGGTCCATCAGTTCTTCCTCAGAGAACCCTCTAATTTAGGGCATAGTTTTTACCAATGCATATCATTTCTACATTCACGTATTCACTTATGATACTGCCTATTTAATATGTACCTCCCCTGTTTATGATGGGTCCCATAAAGGGGTAAAACATATCAGTTTGCTTCCCACTTTAAAGTCAGCAGGAAATTAGCATCTACTAATCAATGGATATTTGCTATGTGGCATCAATGAATGTTTGTGATATGAATGAACTAGTGTATGAATGAAGAAAGAACCATCCACATACTTTCCTCTCTGTGTGTGCTGGGTATTTGGCCTGCATTTTGGATGTTGCTGTGTTTGCTTCCCATCTTGGATGATTTTCTCAAGCCTAATTATACCTGCATTTCTCTGCTTCTTTTGCATCTCTGTCCAAGTCACTAGGTTCCCCTGAATGTTAATCAGGCCATCTGGAAAATAGGGCATGAAATTGTACAGCCCTGACTAGCAGCAGATGCAGTAACTGAGCTGAGCTGTGTTTCCTTTTCAGTAACTAATTGCACACATGGTACAATGTGGAGAAAAACATTATAAATCAATTAGGCTATCACAGCAACACTGTGCTCCATAAATAGAGAACTAAGCCTTATGCAGGGAAGTGGGAGAGAGGGGCACCTGACTCTCCCTGGGGTGGCCTTGGGTAATTACTTACATCTTTGCATTTAATTGTCTCAGCTCCAATCCAGGTTACCAGGAAGATTAGTTTAGTGATATTTGTTAAGGGGTTTGATTTCCTGGGTTGGAAGGCAAGATATTGCTGCAGGAGGGTGGTTAAAAAGAATTATTAACATAAAGCATGCATGTAAGCGTTTAATGTTCATGCTGTCTTCAATAGCCAAGGTCAGAGCTGGATAGAGCTGCGGGCTGGAATTACAGGAGCAAAGGGGAAGTGAATTCAAGAGGTAGCTATGGAGTTAGCAATGTCCTCAAATGCCCAAAGCTTGGAAGACCTTAATGTGGACATCATAGGAATCAGGTGGGCCTGGGTTTGGGGGAAGGAAGAATAAAGAGAGAGAGATTATAAAACTTATTTCATATTCTCCATTTCTTTTTCCTGCTCTCTTTTAACTTTCATGAGAATTGCACTTAAAGAGAAAAATATCTGAATGTACTTTTAGAGATAATTGTTTTGGATTTGTTTGTTTGTTCATTTGTTTAGCCCACAGAGGAAAGGAAAGGATAGAAGCCAGGACTTTTCCTAGAGCAAGGGAAACTTTTATAATGTAGGTAAATTAGGACTTTAAAAGAAGCCTGTGAACACAAGTGCTTAATGAACCTGTAAGAAATTTACAAAGGTCACCAAATGACTTGGATGGGAATATTGCCAGTAGCACTAAAGTTATTTGAAAGCTGCTTCAGATATTTACTGATAAAACTTTTTCTGAGCAGGCCATGTGTTTATTTTGTCTTATCAAACAGTTATCCTTAATCCTGGCTGCATACATTTTAGAATGACACAGGAAGCCTCTAAAACTTAGTAATGCCCCCAGGATCTCTGGAGCCTAAGCATTGGCACTCTTTAAAATGTCTCAAGATAATTCTATTATGCAACAAATTGAAGAATAAAAAACTAAAAGTTATTAAAGCCAGGAATGTAAATATATATATCTACAACACTGTGAAGACTCTAAGTATTTGTATGTAATATCTCAGTTTGATATTCACAGTTTGTCTCCATGAGAATGTACAAGAATTTGAAGTTGCTCAGAGAGGAAGGGAACAGGAACACAGCTCGTTCTGACTTGTCCTGAACATCTTCTTGCAGGAGATGGCTCAGTCCAGTCCCCAGCATATGGAAGTCCCTCAGTTAGTACCAGCTTTTTGATTAAGAAACCAAGGGGATAGCCATGGTTTGATTATTACCTCATGCATATTGTTTAGGACAATGGAACCTAAACAAAAATGAACCCCACAAATTGCAGCCATGTCCTACACAAGCTTCTTTCCAGCACTGCCTTGGGCGGGGGTGTATCTGGGGAATTCAGAACCATACTTGCTGTCTCTGTAGATTCAGTTCTGTTTGAGTTTTTGGTGACATCCAGTGCCACTGGGCACCATTTGCTGCAAACACAGTCCCATTTCCTGTGAGTTGTCCCCCCTGGCCTGAGTCTCCAGTACCACACAGAGGCTTCATGGCCACTGGTAATGCAATCTGCATTCTGACCTTAGTGTCACTGGGCCCATAAATCACAGAGCACAGAGAGACAGCTCACACTTCAAACCATGGCCAGGAGACACAATGGGCACAGGAAGCAGAGAACAAAAGAGGGTGGGGAGAGGAGCAAGGGAAGAAGGGGTCACGTCAAGCAACAATAAGGGACAGAGGGGCGTTGGTTCTCTGCAGAATGGGAGTTTCCTAGACGTCACAGAATTATCATGAGGTGGAGGTTGCAGGAGGCCCTTTGGGGGGTGTCAGGTGAATATATTTTCATGGTGCTGTGCCTCAAGTGCATCATTCTGATAAACAGGCTCTGAGGAGGAGAAGGACTCTACTCTGGACAACAAATTAACCAGTGAACAATTGAGAAAGGAAAAAGATCAACTCATGATCCCTTATATTTAGCAAAGTATAGTCAAACACATTTATTCATTCAGTTAGTCAGTCAACACATGCTGACCCAGATACATCACTCTGCCACCTACTGGGCTCAGTGTTGGAGGCAGAGAAGCCCACAACAAACGTAATCTCTGACTTCACAGGCTTGCAGTCCAGAGGAGAAACATATACTGAACAAAAAGTACAGTATAAGGAATTCATGGGAAGAAAAGGAACATGGATTATGTCATTATTTTTAAACACAACTATCAGATTTTTTGTTATTTTTAAAGTTTTTTTGACACATAACTATACCTGTTAATGGGTACAGTGTACTGTGTCAATGTATGTATGCTTTGCATAATAAACAAGTCAGGGTACTTTACATAGCTATCAACTTATATATTTGTCATTTGAATGAGAACATTAAAATGTTACTCAGTGTACAGCTAAATGTGCTGTTAGGAGGTAAAGACTGCTCGAGGAAGTAGGTTACTGGTGCTTGAACTCTACTTTCTGGCTTCACTTGGGTTGAGCTTCTTTCCTTCGCTGTCTCTTTCTACCATGCTGTTTCTACTTTGGAGCCATGAACTGACCTGAACCCTCTGAAACTGTGAGATAAAATAAGCCTCTCCTCCCTTAAATTATTAGTGTCAGGTGTTTAGTTCTACTGACAGGAAAGTGAATAATACATATGAAAACCAAAGAAACTTATGTCCAAAGTACAGAGTAGAATAGTGATCACCAAAGGCTGGGGAGAATAAAGGGTGAAAGGGATAGAGAAAGGTTGATTATTGGTACAAAAATACAGCTGGACAGTAGGAATGAATTCTAGGGTTCTGTTGCATTGCAACTACTGTTAATATTTTTTGACGACTAACCTCATCATACACTTGTTTATTAATTCTACTTCATATGGCGCATCATAAAGGTCCATTGGTGGCAGACCAATTTTAGTGTGCTGATTGGGCTGTTTGCACCATTGAAAGCTTTAAAAGTTTCACCATCATTGGGTTATCCAGTCAGACAATAGCTAAATGATGAAACCAAGACTTCAACCTTCCTATTATGCCTTGAGCTCTAGGGCACTCTATGATCAATCTAGCTACTTCCCACATACCTGGCCTGAGGCCCAGGATTGTTTCCAACATTCTCAGTACCCTGCTATAGAATTTCAGCTTTTAGACCCATCATAGGCAATATGCATTGCAAACAAGTGGCCCCTGAATTCTCAGCTCAATGTTTAAGGTGACCCAAATCCAATCAGCAACCTCAATTGTGAAATGAAAACAGCAACCCACAGAGAAAACCACAACCATGGATATGGGTCAGGTCCAAGCCATCTTTACACCATGTGGTTCACTGAAACCCTAAGCTTGCTTGACAACACCTAATTCTTGGATATACATACTTTTAAAAAATGAAAATATTTATTCTTTGACATACTCGGTGAATTTGAAGCCAGAGCCACTGTATGTTTGCATGATGATGTAACAAAGGCAATTATACCTATATTTTAAAAGTTATTTGTAATTATTATGTAAAGATTATCTCCTTCTTATTATTTGAGTGACATACAAGTCAATTGCCCTGTTTTAAGCAGGGTTTTGTAGTGCATATATTATTCACACTTCATGTTAAAAAGAACTAAACTTTTTTTTTCCTTTTCTTGTGACTTATTATTTGTTGATTTTCAAAGTCATCTGGTCAACCAGATTAAACAGCATTCCGTGAACAAAAATAACCTAGTATTGTTCTATGATATGGCTTTCAAGCATCATATATATGTGTGTGGTATGGGAGATTGTTCACTGCAGTAGTTTTATTTCCTAGAATATCTCCAAATCCATGGCATATGCTCTACAAATACCTGTAGTGTGATAAACTTTTGGCTAGGGTTTCTTTTTCATCTTAATTTGAAGCAAACCTTAAGATAGAAATAAGCAATAAAGGAGGAACATGTAATGATGGGTGATAACTTTTACTATTTTTATGTGACTTTGACTAGGCCTCACCATTTTCCCAAAGAAACAAACTCCATTTCAGGGAAATGTTTCCTCTTGCTCTTTCCTTACAGCATGAAAAAATGTAGAAGGTAGGAGATGGGAATCAAGTAGGTCTGATTTCTCTTCAGTGTAACATCATGAGGTTGGACTTCACTCTATTTCACTCTCTTTCATCATCACTTTATTTCAGCTTTTTTTTTTTTTTTGCCTTAAAGTGGACTGAAGTAATTTAACATGTATGCTAGGTTGCACTGTGTCCTTCTAAAAGCTGTTGAAGTCCTAACCCCACAACTTCAAATGTGACCTTATTTGGGAACAAGGTCTTTGCAGAGGATCAATTTAAGATAAAGTCATTAGTCTGAGCACTGATACAACAGGAATGGTGTATGAAAAAGGAAACATTGGATACAGAGACATAATGTGTACACTTGAAATGATGTGAAGACACAAAGAGAAGATAGCCCTTTGTATGCCAAAGAAAGACGTTACCAGAAGTTGGGGGGAGACATAGAACACAGTCTGGGAAGGAACCAACCCTGCTGAGACTTTGACCTCAGACCTTCAGGTTGCACAACAGTGAAACAAAATATTTCTGTAGTTTAAGACACTTAGTTCATGTTACTTTGCTACAGCAATCTTAAGTCACTAAGGCAACATGAAATGTACTGGTGTGAGTATACACACACACACACACATAGTGGCTTAGTGCCCATACATGTGTGTACACACACGCGCGCATGTACACACACACATTCTATACATATGAAGTGTTGTCACTGACACCCATCTGCCATTTGTTGTTTCTCATCTCTTTCTCTCTAGAAGCTGCAATGAGGGAAAGGATTTGGTTCATATTAAGGGATGTTTCAAAAGATCACTTCCTTATTCTTAAAGCCAATAGGAGAAGAGCAAAAACTGTGTTTTGTGAATGAAGAGAAAGCTAGCCATGGAGGCTTTACAACATCTGTTCAAGTCTCCCACTCATTCAGGGCCAGATGCTAATGGTGTGTATGTTTGCACATGGAGAAAAGTTTCGCAGACAGTAATGAGCCATTCATTGTCCTGCATTCCAGGGCTCCTCCCACCTAGGCCTGTTTTCAGATGTTCCACATTAAGTGAAATGCAGCACCCGGTTTCCACAGGAACTGGAGGCAAAGGCTCCCAGGAGGTCTAATATTTTAGCATTGACTGGAGCTCTGCAAGACTTGTTAGGCACTGAATCATGGACAGTGAACAGTATAATTCTCGGCGTGCTGTTATACCAGGCACTGTGCTAGGCACATAATCCAAACACCTCCCCACAAAAATAAATTCAGAGGCTGATGAGTAAAGCACAGTGTGAAATGTGCTATTGTATGCCAAATGTACAGTGCCATTGACTTCATAGGATGGCCATCTAACTAAGCTTTGAGTCATGGAGGAACACATTCTTGAAAGTGTCTTCTGAAGCTTCGAAAGCAAAAAACATGGTCAGTCATGGTGGCAGGAAAAGGGCAAGAAGGCTTCTCTTCCAGATGGAGCGAGTGTCTGCTATGGCGTCAGGAGTGTGCATGTATTACTTAGATTCTGTCTTCAAAGCTCAACTGCACTATGAAGATGTTCTGTGGCTTGAGGCTCTGACATATCCCAGAGCTCCACCCGTGAGGTTGTCCTCGATATTGCAATTCTCACCATTCCCTCAGGACAGTGGGCTGTAGCTTACAGTGTGAGTGAAATAGCCAGCTCCAGAGAAAACGAGAGCTTATTGTATAAGGAGTGGCACGTCTTTCAGCAGCCACATCGCTCATATTCTTGCCCTAGACATCAAGTCATACATTCCTGACTCCTCACACCACCCTAAGAAAATATGCATTATCAAGGATTGATGTTCCCTATCTTTGAACTCAGCCTCAGCTTCTTGAATACATTATTAAGGACAGGCATAAATCCTGAGTCCCCACTGTGAAAGTCATTCCAGTTGTCTGTATGGCCCATTTTCCCAGCAGGGTCACTCTGTCACACAGAGAAAGCAAAAGCCTGGGAAAAGATTTGCAAGTAACTATTGAAAAAGATATTTGGCTGAGAAATTTTACTTGATTTTTTACAATTTCCACTGTCCTTGCTTGTGTTTCTTAATGGCAAATACATCGCTTGTGGACAGCCTACAGAGTGCCTATAAATATGTGTGTGTAACTGTGTGTATGCACACATTTGTATGTAATCATATAAAAACATTATATAATAAAGGTATATTCATACTGTATACATGTATCTATTTTATATAATATATATAAATAATATGATGAAATGTGCTTTGACTTTCCTCTTCTTCAGACTTTTCTGTCTCTACCAAAATGCTTTTGGATGTAGTTGGATGTAAATAAACATCATTTCATTCAACCCTTGCAGTGAGGGCAAACTGCCTAGATAAGTATCTGGTTGTGGGCAAAAAATAATTGGTTGTCCTATTACAAAGTCAAAAATATATAAGAAAATATTAAAGCAAATTCACCCCAACTTCCCTTTCAAATGAAAAAAAAATCTAGAAGATAGAAAAGATAAGACAAAGAATCCAGTATCTTTTAGACTTCAAGTCTTTTCTGTAAAAACTTATTTCCTCATTTATTTCTTTGGCTCTGGGCATACTGAGCAGAATATTTTCATACCACTAGCTGGCAATAAGACCTACTGTGACCCCCTTAAGACAGTATGTGTGAAGTCGGCAGCAGCACTGGTTCTTATGCCTGTCTGCACATGGGTGCTACTAGAAGTTCTTACCACCAGTGTGAAAAATTGCTCCTGTGGTTAGAAGAGGTGGGCAGGGGGCAGGCAAGGTCCTGGCAATGTTCTAGTTCCACATTGGACTGCCTAGACCAGAACTTCATAAGCCACCAATAAAGATGTTTATCAAAAATTCTTTGGTGGTGAAGTTTCCTGCAATTCTTAAATATATCTGTGTGTGCACACTCAGAGCTCTTATGCTCTTCACTGTGGGTAACGTCCAGAAGTCACACTTAAGAAGTTTCCCCAGATTGCCTTACAGAGGCTTCGCTACATGTTAAAGTTCCTCACAGTGCAGGCTCTGTCCATACAAGCACCGAGAAAAAGGCAAGATATGCTTTTCTCACCAGGAAAGAGAGGCGGGTGCGCAGCCTCCCAACCACTCCCTCTCACCACCCAGCACCTTCAGAGGGCGTGGCCTGGATGAGAGCCTGCAGGCACCCTGGAGAGCCAGCATCCACATCACAGAGTAGGGGAGAAACTGGACCATCTCAAGCTGTGGAAGATCCACAAACACCCACTGAGGCCTCTGCTCACTTTGCAGCCTGGCCTCCTCCTGCTTTCCACATGTACGGGCCCTGACAGTGGAGAGCCTGTGTGCACCGTCTGATTTAGAGTTAGGGTCAAGGCACCGTTAGACCACTCTATGCTCCACTTTCTCCAAGTCGGGTTCCTGGCCTCGACTTCCCTTTCCACCAGACTCCATTCCAAGCAGCTGCTGCTGTTTCCCCCAGATGCCACCATCTGACACATCTTGTACCCAGTGCTGCTGTAGAATTTTGCACCAAGCACATTTATTTTATCTTTACACTCTTACAAAATGTTTTCTTTTAAATTGTGGACTAAGTAAAAATTAGTTCAAATATTACAAATGATTAAATCATGGCTCAAAGATCATTAATCTGTGATCTCCTGCAAGGCATACTTCAATTATAAATTCCTGAAAATATGACACTTATCCCAAATTCTTTTCTGAAAGTTTATCCTTTAGTTGCCCAGCCCTGAGCTTCTAGGGTGGACATCCCTCCTGGGGTGCACTGTCTTCCCCTTCCTGTGGGGTAGCACTGCATGTTTGAGTTTGAGACAGTACAATGAGGGCAACAGACTTGGACCCTAATATCTTTCACATGGTCCTCTACTTTCTCTCATTGTTCATCATTGATGAGATTGGAGGGGATGTGACAGAGAATTCCAGCTCCCAGGAGATACATAATCACAACATGGGAGAATTTTGAGCCCCAAAAGACCTATTATGGGATAACGGACAGAGCAGCCCACAGCCCACCACCGCGGACTATTGCACAGAGATGCTGTTACGGTTTGGAACTTGCATATCTGCCAAGAGCTCATATGTTTCAGGTCTCCAGTAGATGATGCTACTGAGAGTTGGTGGACACTCTAGGAGGTGGGGCTAGGTCACTGGCAACATGCCCTTTCCCATCTTTAATGGCTATTGGAAGGTTTTCAGAAGTACAGAGTCCTGGGCCCAAATCAGCTCCTTAAGCCAGAACCTCCGAAGACAGGTAGCCTGTTTGAGAAGTTCTTGGTGACTTTATGTACATCTAAGGTTGAGAATCATTATTTCTCTGGATATCTCCAATTGCTGTACCAGTTGCCATAAAATTTAAAATATGTTCATTCATATTATATTAACTAAAATTATTTCAAAGCTAAACATATTCAAATCAAATATGCCACTTTTGGACATATGTATTGACTTATCTGGTTCCTCAAAATTTAAACCAGAAATTACACAAAAGAGAGGATGATGATAGTTGTGATATATACTGTAAAAACTGGTGAGATAATGGGTATCAAGTAAATATCAAAGTAAGCCAATAAATGTCTAGTGTTTGCTTTGGATCATTATTAGATAAGTACTAACTGGCCTGTTAATCCTTGACCTCCTACAGTTGATTTTTCAAAACAGCAACTAGAGTGATCCTTTTAAAATATAAGTCAGGTAACTTCATTCTACTCAAAAGTAACTCAACTTTTCATCTAACTCAGTATATCCAAAAAAGTACCAGGCATTCATTTTCATTTTAACAATATTTATAAAGTCATGGAGCCAGCAGATGTGTCCATCTATGAATTATGAATAGATAAATAAGTAAAATTCAATCCGAACATAGAATACAAATTACTAGAGGCTGAGGAAGAGGCAGGGAGTGGGGAAGATGGAGGTTGGATCATGGTACCAAAACACCTAAAGGAGGAATAAATTCTACTGCTCCGTAGGACAATGGGGGAGCTGGAAGTGCTGATGGACCTTGTTTAATTATCACACCTGGTATACATGCAAAAAATATTGTACCTGTAAATATGTATAATTATTGTGTGAACTAAAATTAAAACTAATTGATTTTTTTAGAAGCTTTTAGAATGGCCTACAGGAAGCAACAGGATCTGCCCCGCTTACTCTGAATGTATCTCTGACTCTTCCTTCTCTATCTGGTAGTTGTGCTCCAGTGAGACTGGTCCTGTTGCTTTTCCAGGAACACACTAGATATGGAAGACCCTTTGCACTTAAGTTCCTCAGGCCAGAGTGCTCATCCCACTGATATTCACCTGGCTCCTTCTTCACCTTCAGGTATTAATCTAATTGCCACACTACTCTAGCACCATCTAAACCTAGTCTTTTTTCCTTGGCACATAAAATAGTCTAGCAAATTAATCCATTAATAACCCTACCTCCCTTTCTTGCTTTATTTCTTTTCTCTACAATACTTGTACATAAATTGATCTCAGTGAAGAATAAGGCTGCCCTGAAGGATGATTAGGTATTTGTTCATTAACTTGGGGTGGGATTTTTCTTCAAGTTGTGGCCCAATAAATTGTATCATGCATCTCCAAGTCAATTTCATAACCACAAATTGTGATCACAACCATTAAAATGAGGGAGAATTTAAGTAAATCAACTAATGATTTTATACTACTATGTCCTCACTTTGAAACAGAGGTAAAATAAATGTTCTTCGTGAGGATATGAGAATCAAATGAGGTTAGCATGCCACTACCGAAGGGACATTCAATGAATTTCATGATTTCTGTTGTTTCTCTAAGACAAAGAGGAGCACGAGCTATCTGTAGCTCAATTTCATGGAAGATGGGAATAATACCAGTGTATCTGGAAATCTGCTTACCATATTTTGTGGAGTTAATCTTCCTTATCTCTTGTTACTGAAATATGAATGATGACTTGACAGGAATATTTGAGAAGCATCTATTAATATAAGAAGAGTGGTCCAGGTCATGTTTAAGGAAAATTCCTCCCTACCCTGACAATCTATAGTTCTTTTTTGACATGGTAGAATTTTTACTGACCAGTTGGCAGGGGGTTTGAAGCTAAAAAAGAAAAGCAAATGTAAAAGGCAAATTTTCATTTATCATAGCCCATATTTCAAAGACCTTTGAACTTTTGATTTATGGGTAGAGTTTACAAGCCTCAAGTAATGCACAACTTAATAACTCTTTTGTGTTCTCTTTGCCACAAGATGGATAGAGGGTTAGATGACAACCATCTTCCAGGATTGAAGGCTATAAAAATCCAAGGTAGAAAAAGAAATCACAGTGTCATAGCATAGATAACAGCACTATATTAAAAAAAAGAACTTAGTTAAAGATAACTGAAAAAAAAAATTCCTTACATTTAAGATCAGCTGGCTGAGGAAATGGTCACTGGGGAAAATCATGGGAACCTTCAAGCTTGGGATATTTTGAAATCTGACTGGACTGAGCCCCAGAGGCCAATGCCACAAGATCATTTTTTTTTCTTTTTATGAGAGGGCAGCAGCATAAGTTAATAGGTCTTGTCCACCCTAGCACCAATTTGTTGAATCAGAACTTGAGACTGTGTCTCTTATTCAGGTAACATTCATTTTGGGACCAAATGGCAATAGTCCCAGTGGCAGTTCAGGAAACCACATATGGTAGTTATTTCTGAATGCTTTCTCCATGGAGAAATGGTGATACTGATCTTTTTCCCCTTCCTTCCTTCCTTCCTTCCCTCCTTTCATCTTTCCTTCCTTCTTTTCTTTTTCTCTTTCTTTTTCTGCCATTTGTCCCCCGTTTTCCTCGTCCATCTTATTTTTTGTTTTTTCCTAAATGTGCGTGACAACTTCATCAAATGTTTTTCACCATCCATCACCAACTCCAAAAGAATGAGTCAATTCTTAAATTCTCACTTATAGATAAGCACCTGGCTCATGGCCTATAAGGTAAGAGAAAAACAACAAAAAAACCTGGGAAGATGTTGCAAAAAAGCTAAGGTAAATGGGACATAAATCCAATGAATTGATAATTCTAGTGTTTGTCAGATATATTATTTTTAAATACGAGAGCTACCAAAAACAACAGTGGGATAGGGATTCAAAGAGGGAAAGAAAATATCTTTTGCAGTACATAATTATCCAAAATACCTCTAATTACATATCATGTCTATTATGCAACTGCACTTTCCACTTAGTTTTGCTGTACATCGGTTTACAAAGCCATCTCTTCCTGCTTGGATTATACTGTTTTGCCCTGAAATAAAATTGAGTACAACTGATCCACAGGGATCTCCCCATGACAGGACTAAGCAGAGGCCAATATGACCTTACCAAAGAGTTGCATCAGAAACACCTGGGGAAATGAAAGACCAGCCAAGGCCAGCCACAGGAAATGGATACCTAATATCAGTCATCATGTTCAGAAAATGACAGTATTCAATTCTACCTTCATAAAAAGAAACTGAGTAGTAGAGAATGGATAATAGGCAAGTACCTTTTCATGCTGCTGGGGAAACACATGCTAGACTTATTTTAAATTCAGACCAATAATCCCTGCATCTTTAGAAGGAATGCTGTTCTGGGAAGTTTGCGTTCCTGTTTACATGCCTGCATTGGCGCTCACTGGGTGGGAATAGGCAAAGGGTTAAGTGGCTGGTTTCATGTTTACAGCACTTCATCATCATGTGTATACATTCAGCCACCCAAAAATGCAACTTATCTTTTTCCCTGGACTTTTAATGCCCAGTATCTTTCAGACATATGTGTGTGTATTTTTTTCTTGCCTACTCAAGTTCTTAACCACTGTCATAAGTTTGGGGGCATCCCTGTGTAATACCGGATGTAATTCACATTCTGCTGCATATGATCCTTTGTGAGATGGACAGAGAAATTGTTTTTATGGTCTGAACCTGAAACCACAAGGAAAAAAGAAGTTAGGAAATTTTTCACTTAATACAGATAATATGATTGGCAACCACTGATTAATTTTTTCTATAGTAAATTTTATTGAAAGTATAATAGCCAAGTTTGAAAAACAAACAATTCAGAAGAGAGGTGTAGATAATACCTACATATTTGGTGAATATTTCATTAAATCAGATAAATTCTTTTTTTCACCTGAATCTCTCTTGTTTGTTTGTTTTTTTTTCAGTCTTCATTTTCACTCTTTGTGAAAAAAAGAAAAAGAATCCAGACTCTTCTGGTTTGCAGTCTGAGCTGCACTCTCTCAGGCTGTTACAGACTCTCATTATGAAACCTATTCTCAAACATCTGCAAGTCTTGTCTTTTGCTGGAAGAAGAGTGGTTGCAGTAATTGACTAATAGGGAGTGAGATGTGTCTCTGCATTCTGCATATTTTATTAATCAGCATGTGGTAAATAGGAAGCTTCTGCCCTCTATTTATAGTATAATTGAGTGTATTTCATGACACTGGCTACACATCTGGCCAAACTGCAAAGCACATTTGCAGTAATCTTCCCTTTTTGAACTCCTAATGTATTACAGACTCCAGAAAGATGTTTTCAGATAACAGACCCAAGAAGCAGTGACAACCTTCAGAAAGAACACATTCACAGATTTCCAAGGCCAGCATCAGTCCATGAAAAACTTTGGCAGATGCAGAAACCAGGAACAGGACAACACAATAAAAGACTTTAATGGCAATGTAAATTTAAGAACGTGATGTTAAAGCCTTAGGAATCTTGGTGACCACAGCCAATTAGAGGATGTGGGCAATGGATTCTAATTCTCTGCACAATAATACATTCGTATACATATGTATATTAAGTTCTGAGTTCCCACATGTGGATTCACAATTTGTAGAAGACTGCTTTTCATTAGTGGGAAAGGAATTTTTTCCACATTTTTTAAAGATTTGAATTCTTTACAGAGAGAGAATAGAAATAATATACTGGATATTGGATATAAAAATACATAAGAATCAAACGAGAGCTTTGCAGTCCCAAAAAATAACTAACCCCAAAGTACATTGTCCTATAATTTTAAGTGAGATAAAATGTAATAATGTCCACCTTCCCCAGCATATGAGTGTTGTGGACAGAATTTACCAGATGAGATTGGTAGAGGGGATAACACCAATAAAAATAGTACAATTCTTTCCTGTCTGTTTGATAGTCACTTATATACACAGACACAAGGATGCCCAATGATTGTGTCTAGATCCAGGTCCTAAAGTCTGCACTTTTAGCAACAATTACACAGATAATTTGCATGGAAATAATTTATAGAGCTCATTTTACATAACCTATTAGAAGAATGATTCCCTATTTTATCTTCTTCTCTGAAGTCATAAAAATATTGGGGGAGGGGCTTTAGCGAAAGTATTTATTCTTCATTACTGGACAGGACTCTTTATGGTACCCACAAGTGCAGAGGCTTTCAGGCATGACTTGTCCTCCAGTGAAATATAACGGATACTTACCTAATTGACAACTTTATCCTAAAGACATCTAGGATGCTCAGCACTTATTATGTTCTAAGATGTAAATCAGACAGGAGAGTCACCTGAAAAACAGGTGCCCTGGTATCATCAGGTGTATTGTAATAATATAGGATTATATTTATATTTGTATTATTATATCACCATTATATTGTTATATATAACATATATGTATGTATATATGAGTATATAATATATGTATTGTCATATATGTAAATAGAGCATCATATTTATATTTGTATTATTATATGGCCATTAATATGTTATGTTTATATTATTATATGATCATTATCATATTGTATTTTTATTATTTAGCCGTAATACTACATCAGATAAAGCTATATTTTTATAATGCAATGATATTCCAGCACAGTCAGATTAAAATCATGAGTTATTTATCTTCTATGACTAATCAATAATTTTACTATTGGTAATTTTTGGTACTAAGAGATTTCATTAGAAGCTGGAGCAAAAATATTAGTAGACATCTAAATGTTAAAAACTGATTCAACTTTATTATGTCCCTTTAGCTTTGAATTACCTGAAAATTTTTACGGAAATTTTGCTTTTGTGATACTTACCCCCAAATCATCTTTTTTCTATACATTATTCTTTAACTTTATATTTTATTCCATGTGTGGTCATGACTGTCTGTCTCTCTCCCAAACCTACTTTTCTTCAATGAGTAAAATCATCAACAGAAGGGAGTGGATGACTTAATTTAACAGGAAAAAAATTATGCAAGAAATGATTTAGGGTCTTGCAGATGTTTCCAGCTGAAATACCAGCTGGTATTGTAGTTGTTTGTGTGGAGTGGAATCCCACAAGCCAATGAAAAGAAACAATCAGTTATAGCTGACTCAATTTTTTTATTTCCATTTTTCTAACATAGATGAATATGATGCAAATTGTTTGAAAATAAGAGCCTTGTGGCTAAGTACATTACCATACATACCCTGCTGCAAAAAAAAAAAAAATCCTGGTGAGGTGACAAATACCCAGAAATATTGCCTTCTGAAGGTTGATAAAATGTGGTGGAATCTCTGATTAGTATTTTGACTGTTGGTTGTGTCATAAATACTTAGAATATCTTAGCATTGTAATGTACCTTCTCCACAGAGGACAAAGGTCTTTACAAATAAAAGAGCAAATGAAGAAAGGCTATCCTATACTTTCCTCATTTCTAGCCATAGTTACAAGGGATGGTGGTAGCAGATGTGGTACAAATCTATAATAGTAAGCTTACAATGAAAGATATTGTTTCCCATATTAATAAGTAATGGCATGGCAGTAACAATATAGCTAATATGTACTCAATATCTGCCATTTATCAAGTATTTTATGTGCATTATCTATATATCAAAGAATTCTGTGATCTGTATATTATCACTACATTCATGCTGCAGATAAATTAACTGGGGACACAAAAATTCTAAGTAACCTGCCTAAGCTTGCACAATCAGAGCTATACCTAGGATTCAAGCTTAGGCTTGATCCTAGAACCTCTATGATCTTAACCAGTGTGTAATATTAAACCATTCATTCCTTACATTTTATTGGTATGTGTTGAAGATAAATTATAAACAATAATGAAGTTGGAAAAACAGAATGACAGGTCCTTTAATAGTCTAGTGTCTAGATCAACATTAATAGGCCCTAAAATACTGCTGGGTATTAACAAAGTGTCAATCATTTTTGGGAGCTGAAGGCATTACCTTTAGTATGTAAGGCAACCAGAAAAACAATGTACAAGACAAAATTTAAACAGTTAACTTAAACACTTTAAACAGTGTTCTATGTATTGACTAATACAAGGAGACAGGCAAGTTTTCTAGAGAAGTTACAGTTAGTGGAGAGCTAAAACAAGAAAAGGTCAAGTGTTCTCTATAGGGAACACACCGATCTATGCAGGGAATTGAATTTCTACCATGTATTTTCAGATGAATTTACTGCAGAGAAACCCTTAATGAACATTTGGGTAACTTCTTTGGGCTTCTAAACTTTCCACTGATCAAGATGAGTTGAGAGGAGTCAGAAGTAAAGCATTTTATAGGGTGACTATGGTACCCTTGAAGTTCATCAATGTTACTCTCATATCACACACTTTAAAATCAAGTAGCTAAAATCAGGTCATGCGTCTGGAGCTTTGAATGCATACAGACAAAATTTCACCAAAATGGAGTCAGCTAAAGACACTCATAGACTTTCATGAGAAAAGTTTGAGTTGGTTCAGTGTACTAAGGAAAGCCTAGTTGCTGAGCTGTTGTGTTTTCAGCAGTCTTTTAGGTTCAGCAAAGCCACTATTGGACTTGGGACATCTAGTGAGATGAAAATATTCCTTTTGCCTTTGAGAAATCCTATGCTCTTAGCTTTGAAAAGTAGCCACCAGAGGTCTCCATGACAACAGCCAACAAACAATTCTACCTTCTTCCTCCCAGATGCTGTTCATCTGTGAGCAGGGTTTATGATAGTTTATGACAGCATCTATGGATGGGGGGTGGAGACTCCTATGTCTGCCATTGCCCAGAGCTGCTCTGACACCCAGCACATGCAGAGATTGTACTGATCTCGTCACATGTCTACTCATGAAATTATTAATGATAACCTTCTGTCCTTGGTGTTTGGCAGAGAAATACTGTTTCACATGTGGCTGGCATATATTTAGCCAGCAAGCCTACTTACCCAGCTCACATACAAGTAAGATCAATTATCCTCTGGCTGGAAACAAAGTTCATCTCAGAGATTCCACTAGGGCCCAAGATTGGCTGACCCATGAACAGGGTGGTTTATTAAAGACAAAAAGTAGATGTCAAGTTCAGGCAAGAGTGCAAACCAAGATCATAAATGGCAAAGTTCTCTGTGACAATATAGTCAAACCCACTGCAGGAACATACTGCTTGTGAAAAGGTCGGGTTAGGTTTGGAAGATTCACAAACTGAATGACCAGGTTTCACTCTGGCTCTTCTTATCTCCATCTTCATCAGCAGTTCTCTCTCTTTAAGTGTCTTGTCAAACTCTCCGTTCAGGACTCATCCTAAAAGTCCAATGGAAAACAAGCAACCTAACTAACTTAGAGGATTTACATTCCTTTTAGATATGTGAGAAATCACATCCCTTTCCAGAGCTCCAGTCTCCTCTCCTTTCTTTCTTAACAGCTCTTCATAGGCCTTCCTTTCCCCTTCCTGTTCTATTTTGAAAGAGGATTCAATTTAGATATCACAAGAGCCCTTCACCATTATTATAGAATTTGAAAAATAACACACTACTTTCTTAGATTTAACTCATATAAAAGTATATTTATAAAAGTTAAATGGAGAGAATATGGTCTTCTGTACAAAATAGCATGCTACCACCTGGAAGGGTGAGAATTAAGTTTTTATACACACCCATTACACACCAATTCCCAAGTTCCTGCTAATACACTCACTGCCAAATCTTAGCAATCAATGGAGCTAAGTGCCCTATAACATAACAATATAAATTCTCCATAACGTAATTGATTTTTTTCTTTCTTCTGCAGCGCATGCAGCTAATCACCATTCTTTGCGCATCATAGTAACAAGAATATGGAAAAAAAGTTTTAGGATTAAGCAAATGAATTAAGCAAATGTAAGATACATCAGTTCTCATTGTTTCAGATAAAAAAAATATGAAAAGGCCCTTCATTTATTTCATTCATCTGTCTGTTAGGGTGCATTCAGAATAGAGAAAATGCCCAGTAAATTGAATCGTGATTTTTAGAAAACTATTAGTAGGGAATTAGATATTACAGAAAGACGATGTGAATGCTAGGGAATACCTTAGAGCTGAGGTTCGGTACTCCCAAAAAAGGAGCAAATTAGGAAGATGAATTCCTGTCCAAGGCAGGGATTTGGCATATGCTCTAGAGGGTGTAAGCAGAGGCCATAGAAAGGTGGAAAGCTTTGCTAAATTGCCCCAAGCCAGAGCTGGTGCTGCACTGAAGGCTAGGAGGGCAGGTAGAAAAGAGCAATGGGTAAATCACCTGTTGAGGCAGCAGCAGGCTGACACCTGCTGGCTGGGAACCAGAGGATTGGGCCTGCCTGACAGGTTGGAGTGAACCAGAGCAAGCTGAGAGCACACACTCCCTCCAAGCACTCCCAGCAGCCTTCATCCAAAAGTACAAATGGTGACAACACCCAGTTCCAGTAGCACAAGCCACACAATAAAGGGTGAATTTGAAGCGAAAAGACAATAAACTGAAAACTGACACTTTCAGGATTTCTGTGCATTTGTTTGACTGAGTGCATGTTTGCCTGTTTTAAGTGAGTTAGAAAACGCTATGTAGCCCCTTCATACATAATGCTTGTACCTGGGAGATGAGAAAAACCAATTGGTACAAAGAACCCAGGGTTTTCTCAAAAAGAAATAATAGCATCCTCAATATGATTTCTCATATTTAGAGTCCAGGAAGACTTATCCTGTAGATCTGAGAGGCTCTGATCAAAGTCCAGGGGAAGCTGGGGAAAGTGTAGAAGTTTGAGGTGTAAAACTGCATTGATGAAAGTGGAAGTTGAGGCTTTTCCAGGAATCAATGTAGCATCTATTTGAGGGAGATGCCAGTTTTCTTTATAATGTGTGGCATATCTAGAAACTCCTTTAAATCTCATCCTGAGTGTTGAAATCCATTCATTTGGAAGAATAAAGATTGATCCAGGTGAGTATAAACTCTAGAGATCCATAATCCTGTGCTCAAATTGTAGCTTCACAAATGGCGCGCTGAATCTACCAAGTGTACCATGAGCGCACTGCACAAGTAGCAGGAAGCTAGGCATGCGGTGCACAGTCTCAGTGCTTCCCTCAGCTCCTGTGCCTGGAAGCTCAAGTCTTCCTGCCATACTCTCAGCACACACGCACACACACACGCATGCACGCCAGTCACGGGCCTAGCAGGATCTGTAGAAGGGAGAGGCTTCAGAGGAAGGCAGTAAACTGCTTCTTACTAAAACAAAATTTCTGTGCTCATACAATTTCCAAAAGAAACATTTGTAGGCGTCAAATTTAAGGACTTTGAAAGAACATGTTATAAAGAGTCACACTTTCACCCCTTCCCCAGTCAGGCCAAGCTTCTTTCCCAAAACAATCACATCATCAGGGTCCTGGGTATGCCATGGTGACTAAAGCATCGGTTACCTTATGTTTGTAGAGAAATATTAGCATCATCTACACCCTGTTCTTTGCTTCCTTTTGTTTATTTTACTTTACTTTTCAAGTTACATTTTCACCAACAGGGGAATAGCAAGCCGATTTCCCCCTATCTTACCAAACTCTTATCAGTCTCATAGATGAACATCTGCACTTGTTATTTGAATTTTTATTTTCTGCCCAATAAAATTGAAAGTTTTTATTAGGTTGAAAATCCGTTTGCTCATTTCACTGTTACCCGTCCTTTTAAATTATTGTCCATTTTTCTACTGTATTACTTATTGAGTAGTAGAAGCTATTTTTGTCACTGTTGAAAGCTCCAAATATATTTTTCTAATTGAGTTGTGACAGTTTTAGCTTTTTTTGTTCTTATGCAGTGATTTTTAACTTTTTAATGTATTTATCATTCTTTTAGCTTTCATCTCTACAATGTCCTTTGTCACTACAAGATTGTAACACATTTTCATGGTTCATCTAGTACTTTATAGTCAGTGTATATTTAAATATTGAATTTGCTTGCATTTTTGGAAGTTATTTTGGACAATTTAATGAAATAATATTCCAAATGTATTTTTCCCATAACAATGTATGTCTTTTTTATTTGAGTATGTAAAAATATTCTCTTCTAAGTCAAGTTTATTGATATGTCACAATTTTTACAATCTTGGAAAAATATGATTTTAAAAACTTCTTTTAAAAAGCTTCTATTTCTACAACATTCTAAAATTCATTTTAATCTTCTTTGAAGAATTCTAATTATGTTTGTTAAATCTCCATTTCCTGCTTTCTATAAATGTCATTTCCTATCCTTCAGTTTAACAACACATTATTTTCATTCTGAGTCAAGCCTAGCCACTACCACATCCTACTTAGACTGTGACCCTAAATGTTTTTGGAGCCACCAATGGATTCAAGTCACCTAGAGGAAACATGTAGCAGTAGGTCAAGTACTCAGACTGACCTGGTAGAGATCTGTTTTCTTTCTTTAATCTTATTACAATTTTGTCAAGAACATAAAACATAACCATGTCACTAATCTGATTTCATTTTCTAAAATTTCCACAAGATAGGCCTGAAATTTTATGTTAAAATGATTCTCTGTGGCCCAATGACTAGAAGAGAAATTTCAAATCACTGTGCCTTTTACACAATCTCCTTTATATACTTTGCCCAGCCTGTTTTTCCAGATGTTTTTCTATCACTTTTCTTACTCTTATTCTCCTTCTGGTTATCTCCTTCATGTATACATGGTAGATCAGATGGAGTAAAACAGCCCACGAAAGCTTTGTTCAGGTTCATGGCAGTTGGGTGGAAGTCACAGCTGGGCATCTGGGGTTGTCCTCCGTGTGACCTTTGCAGAAGATTTGCCCAGGTTTTTAATATGTTGGCAGGCACTTTCCAAGAAAGTGAGAATGAAGATGGCAAGGTCTCTTGAGTTAAGTTCAGCAGTTACATGGAGGCATTTTTAATGTGTTGGTGAAAACGACTGAATCATTCCACAATCAAAAATGAGAAGCAGCCCCCACTTTTTGATGGTTGGAGCCAAAAAGAAGTTGTGGCCGTTTGAAAGGATTAAAGAGGTTGTTTAGTTAGGGAAAATATTAAAGGAAGCACTTTTGAGTGGGTCATAAAAGGGTTTGTGAGTTTCTATGCCAAAATAATAGTGATTTTATATCTATATTTGTATAGGTGTATGTTTGTGTGTGTTAGTGTGTGTGTACAAGAGGTATTCCAAGAGGCAAGAGATGTTCCAAAAAAGCAGAAGGAGCATTCCAAACTTATAATTGGAGCAAACCAAGGATCATGCATTTTAGTGAAAAGCTCTAGCTAAACTACTTGAATAATCCAGGAGACACCATCCAAATGTGTGTGACTGAGCATAGGTCCCAGAACAAAGCCAGGAGCCAATAACAGACCATTGTTTTAAGCCAGTGCTTTTGGAAAGTTTGCTATGTTCCAGTACAATTTCACACCAACTCCAGCTGCAGATAAATAGTCATTCTGATTGTGGAAAGACTGCAGCCCTGGCTGCTTCTCTACACTCTTACTATAAAAGCCACACTTTACCATGATCACAGGTTGGTGTATTTCTCCCTGCCACTAAATTCTGAGTTCCCTGGAGTCAGAACTGTGTCCTGGACTTCATAACAAGCAGGAATATGTAGTAAGCTAAAGAAAAAAATGCTAAAGTAATAAAATGCCAAAGGACTAGTCTTCATCTGATTTTATTTGAATATTTCCATCAAACTATGACCAGAGGGAACTTTCACTTCCTGTATTGAGAAGAGCAATGGATCTTATGCCCAATGATGTGGCTCACATGAGTTTAAATTTCACAGCAGTAATAGAGTAGACTTTTTCAAAGTGCTAAGATTAAATAGCCTCAGACGTGCAGTATTTTACTAGCTCTGCTCCTAATGGGCTAGGGAAATTTTCACTTGGAAATAGCAGAATGTAATTCTAAGCAAAACCCTGTAAGACTTGGCTTTATGTCAATATGCATTATAAAAATAAACACATTTGTTTTATGCAATTTTTCTCTAGAGTTTTGGCCAGCATAATCCGGAGCAAGTCAGATTATTCATTATAGCCTGAACTTACTTGTATATTACTGGTAATGTGACAGGAAAAAAAAAAAACAGGATGATTATTAATCATTTATGTCAATATGCATTATAAAAATAAAAACATTTGTTTTATGCAATTTTTCTCTAGAGTTTTGGCCAGCATAATCCGGAGCAAGTCAGATTATTCATTATAGCCTGAACTTACTTGTATATTACTGGTAATGTGACAGGAAAAAAAAAAAACAGGATGATCTTATTAATCATCTTCAGGTCAAAATTTCTCCAGTTTGAAATCATTGTTTTCCATATATTTTAGCTGGATGAATCCAAATGTTGAATCATTAAATAATCTATTTCTAAAAATGGATGTAAAGTTGTTTTTTTCAAATTAAAGAATATTTAATACTGTTGTTTACAATATGCATAATAATATCACGTTATCTTTCAAATTATCATTAGTACGAATTTGAAAGGGAAACTGATGTTGACTCAGGTGCTAG
>NW_022900928.1:76105101-76111685 GCF_012274545.1 Fukomys damarensis
GACCTGCTCTTTGTCCCTTCACATCTTAAATATTTGCCACTAGTTTCTTTTTTAGCAATTCCTGGTGTTTGTTGACATCAATTTCAAATGTCACAGACTTTATAAAATTTTAACTATAGACAGGACTATTTCCAAAACTAACCAAGAAGTTTGTTCATGACCATGGTTGTATGTGTGAGTTTTTAATCCTTACTTCTCCAGCTACATAGATGTCTAGGAACAAGGTTGATTGCAGTGAAAAGCTTGTCATTCACTCATCTTTCACAGACAATTCCAACTTCACCATCTTCTAAAGTGGTTTCTTGAGGAATTTATAGGAAATAAGTAAATATGGTTGTAGTTTATCCTGAGTTTGCATAAATCAGATCATAAATTATGTACAGTTTTGAAACAGATAATTTTATGTGAAAAGTAGTAAGAATATTTACAGAGTAACCAGCACAGTTACGAGTCACATCACCTGTGTGGACTATAGAAGGAGTTATGCTAGACTACTTAATGATTTCTTTTAGACTATTCTTTAGTATTCTAATTCTTCCTTATGATAGAAATCACAAAGTCAATCACCCAAGAAATTTAAAAAAAACTATTATGTTTGTCCCCGTTCTTAGGAAGTACTCCTTCAGTAATCTCCAACAAAACCATAGATGGATGAAAAGAAATTTGATGACTGAGATTCAGAGACACTCCATTAGGAAAGTCTCTTTTCCAGCCGTAGAAATTCGCTTATGTAAATAATGCAAGCTGGACCATTTATATGGTTAATTTATATACAATTTTTTTCACAATAAAAGTCCATATGAAATAAATATTAATATCTGAAATTATTTTATTTTTGTATGATGCTAAATCATCCTCAATCACAACTATCAGCCTATCATCACTGTCTTTAGCAACCTTAAAAACCCTTTCCCTATTAATCAAAAGAAAAGAGCCTACAAAATGATAGTGATTCTTTGTATCCTGGACACTTACTGTATTTGCAAGTATATTTTACTGGACTTGTATAAGAGAATGTTGGCCCTTAAAGTAATGATCTCTGCCAATGAAGATATAGCAAATACATGAGGTCAGCCTTTCTGGAAGGACTGGATCAGGAAGGAGGGAAAAATATAGCCATAGGAGTAGTTTCTACAAAACGGAAGCAAAACGCGTAACGATCTCAAGTTCTTAAATTCTTCACCAGCTAGCTGATGCCAGGATTGAAAGGCAAGAAAGCATAGCTTAATTTACAATATGTAAAACATCAGGTTCCCAGAGCAAAGGTCTAGTTTTTTAAGTCATATTCCCTTCTGTGTAATTATTCCAGCACCATTTTATGCAATTAAAGTCAAAGGAAGAAAGGGCCAAATGTAAAGGGGTAGCATGAGAAAGTTCCTAAAAGATGGTGAAAGAGTTCTGTATCTTAATTGCAGTAGTAATTGTGTGAAGCTATAAAATCTATTCAAGGGATAAAATGGCTCACAACTGCATTGACAATCACGATCACACACGCATATACAGAAACGGCGAACACTAAATATGATCTGTCATCCAGTGAACAGCAATGTATCAATGACAGTTTCCTCTTTATCATACTGCAGTGCATTACAGTAAGTTGTCACCCTTGTCAAAAGCTAGATGAATGGCATAGGATCCTAAGTACTTTTTTAGGACATTTTCTGAGTCTGTAATTATCATAAAATAAGGGATTCTTTAATTAAGGGAATTTTTGTCACATTTGATTATCAGCATCAACACTGAGTGGTTGTTACACATGGCTTCCCAGTTAGAAGCATCTTGGGAGAGCGTGGCATCCTCATCTGGGACCAAGGTGTTCTTTGGAAGTGAATGTCTTCATAGCCCCACCCTTAATCTAGGTCCAACCTCCAAATCCAGCCCACGTAAGTACGCCAACTGAGTCAAGCCTAGCCACTACCACATCCTACTTAGACTGTGACCCTAAATCTTTTTGGAGCCACCAATGGATTCAAGTCATCTAGAGGAAACATGTAGCAGTAGGTCAAGTACTCAGACTGACCTGGTAGAGATCTGTTTTCTTTCTTTAATCTTATTACAATTTTGTCAAGAATATAAAACATAACCATGTCACTAATCTGATTTCATTTTCTAAAATTTCCACAAGATAGGCCTGAAATTTTATGTTAAAATGATTCTCTGTGGCCCAATGACTAGAAGAGAAATTTCAAATCACTGTGCCTTTTACACAATCTCCTTTATATACTTTGCCCAGCCTGTTTTTCCAGATGTTTTTCTATCACTTTTCTTACTCTTATTCTCCTTCTGGTTATCTCCTTCATGTATACATGGTAGTTCAGATGGAGTAAAACAGCCCACGAAAGCTTTGTTCAGGTTCATGGCAGTTGGGTGGAAGTCACAGCTGGGCATCTGGGGTTGTCCTCCGTGTGACCTTTGCAGAAGATTTGCCCAGGTTTTTAATATGTTGGCAGGCACTTTCCAAGAAAGTGAGAATGAAGATGGCAAGGTCTCTTGAGTTAAGTTCAGCAGTTACATGGAGGCATTTTTAATGTGTTGGTGAAAACGACTGAATCATTCCACAATCAAAAATGAGAAGCAGCCCCCACTTTTTGATGATTGGAGCCAAAAAGAAGTTGTGGCCGTTTGAAAGGATTAAAGAGGTTGTTTAGTTAGGGAAAATATTAAAGGAAGCACTTTTGAGTGGGTCATAAAAGGGTTTGTGAGTTTCTATGCCAAAATAATAGTGATTTTATATCTATATTTGTATAGGTGTATGTTTGTGTGTGTTAGTGTGTGTGTACAAGAGGTATTCCAAGAGGCAAGAGATGTTCCAAAAAAGCAGAAGGAGCATTCCAAACTTATAATTGGAGCAAACCAAGGATCATGCATTTTAGTGAAAAGCTCTAGCTAAACTACTTGAATAATCCAGGAGACACCATCCAAATGTGTGTGACTGAGCATAGGTCCCAGAACAAGGCCAGGAGCCAATAACAGACCATTGTTTTAAGCCAGTGCTTTTGGAAAGTTTGTTATGTTCCAGTACAATTTCACACCAACTCCAGCTGCAGATAAATAGTCATTCTGATTGTGGAAAGACTGCAGCCCTGGCTGCTTCTCTACACTCTTACTATAAAAGCCACACTTTACCATGATCACAGGTTGGTGTATTTCTCCCTGCCACTAAATTCTGAGTTCCCTGGAGTCAGAACTGTGTCCTGGACTTCATAACAAGCAGGAATATGTAGTAAGCTAAAGAAAAAAATGCTAAAGTAATAAAATGCCAAAGGACTAGTCTTCATCTGATTTTATTTGAATATTTCCATCAAACTATGACCAGAGGGAACTTTCACTTCCTGTATTGAGAAGAGCAATGGATCTTATGCCCAATGATGTGGCTCACATGAGTTTAAATTTCACAGCAGTAATAGAGTAGACTTTTTCAAAGTGCTAAGATTAAATAGCCTCAGACGTGCAGTATTTTACTAGCTCTGCTCCTAATGGGCTAGGGAAATTTTCACTTGGAAATAGCAGAATGTAATTCTAAGCAAAACCCTGTAAGACTTGGCTTTATGTCAATATGCATTATAAAAATAAAAACATTTGTTTTATGCAATTTTTCTCTAGAGTTTTGTCCAGCATAATCCGGAGCAAGTCAGATTATTCATTATAGCCTGAAGTTACTTGTATATTACTGGTAATGTGACAGGAAAAAAAAAAAACAGGATGATCTTGTTAATCACCTTCAGGTCAAAATTTCTCCAGTTTGAAATCATTGTTTTCCATATATTTTAGCTGGATGAATCCAAATGTTGAATCATTAAATAACCTATTTCTAAACATGGATGTAAAGTTGTTTTTTTTCAAATTAAAGAATATTTAATACTGTTGTTTACAATATGCATAATAATATCACTTTATCTTTCAAATTATCATTAGTACGAATTTGAAAGGGAAACTGATGTTGACTCAGGTGCTAGAGTAAGAGATTTTAAATTCTTGTTTGGTTTTATTGTATTGGTGACCTGCTCATTGTCCCTTCACATCTTAAATAGTTGCCACTGGTTTCTTTATTAGCAATTCCTAGTGTTTGTTGACATCAATTTTTTTCTATTTTTTTGTTTTGTTTTGTTTTTTTGGTACCGAGGATCGAACTCTGTTCCTTGCACTTGTGAGGCAGGCGACAGAAACACTGAGCCAAATCCCCGGGCCTGTTGACATCAATTTTAAATGTCACAGACTTTATAAAAAATTTTAACTATAGTCAAAATCAACAGCTAGTTTCATTTTAAAAGAAAATATTTCAGAATACCTCATTGAAATACTTTGTACTTATGAGCCATTTTAATTTCTAGAGAACAGCAGAACTGTCTTGTTCAAGAAAGGCTGCATGGCTTTACATTGCTATAGTTTGGCAAAATACAAATCTAACCCCTCAATAGTAATCTCTTTATTTATAGGGAAATTTAAACCATATGACAGTAATTCATTTACACTTAATGCAATAGAGCCCTTTTGATCTATATTTTGAAGTGGCCTTTTTTTTAGGGCAAAAAGGTTTACCTTTACTAATTGGAAAAGAAGAAATGGCTCAAGTAGTAAAAATATAATTCCTCATCATGATAAGGGTTAAAAATTAGACTTCTCTGAGACAAGTTACAGCCCAAGTGTCAAGGGTAATCCAGACAGATAGACTGACATCAGCTGTGCAGTACATACTTTCTGGGTAATGATCAACCTTTCTGCTTGCTTATGCTAACAATAATAACAAACTTGCCTTCCCTGTACTGTACTTCTGACATCCTAGGTAGACAACTGGTGAATGAATTACAGACACAAATCCAATTCTAGTACATGAATAGCTGTTGATTTTGTGACATTGGTGTAGACAGGAGAGCTAGGAAATGAATCAGTCTTGTGTTCTATGTTGAAGGAGGTGCTGGGTAAACTCCACCTGAACTGGCTGGTCCTCAAGCTACATACCAGAGACATGAATCATTCTCAAAATTAACTCAGGGAACATTTTGGCTCTGAAGCCCACTAACCACAGGGGCTTGAGGTGGGACTGATGCAATTTAGAACTGCTGGCTTGGAGTAGGGAGTCATGGTTCAGTGCCAAAGAACTGGAATAAATCATATATGTACTTGAGTTTCATATTTCATATTCATCATTTATAATGCTGCTATAATTACCCAACATATATGGCAAAACTTCATATCACAAATATGAAATTATTTAAAAACTTTATATTAAATTTAGACATTAAGAATTACAATGCAAGAGAGTTGATCTTTGATGAATCATGAATAAAGAAAAGGAACAGCGATTTAACTGCTTTTTTTCATGTTTAATGGTCAAAACACTGTAGTAAAAAGGTAAGAAATTTGAGATCAGAAATTCTGATGATAAGACACTTGATGTTGGAAAAATCTTAAAACTCTCTAGTTCAGTGTGTTGACCTTGTATCCAGCTACCTTAGTGAACCTGGTTATTAAGTCTGGAATTTGGTGGAATTCTTGGGGTCTTCTATGTAAAGTATCATGTCATCTGCAAATAATAACAATTTGACTTCTTCATTTCCTATCTTTATTTGTTTTATTCCTTTCTCTTGTCTAATTGTTGTGGCTAATAGTTCCAAAACTATATTGAACAGGAGTGGTGACAGTGGACATCCTTGCCTTGTTCCTGGTTTTAGTGTGAAGGATTTCAGTTTTTGACCATCTAGCATGATATTGGCTGCTGGATTTTCATAGATGATTTTTATCAGATTGATGTAGAGACCATCTTTTCCAATTTTTGTGGGATTTTTATCATGAATGTGTGTTCAATGACACAAAAATCAATAGTTTTCCTTCACACAAATAGCAGATTCATGGAAAAAGGAACTGGAGAAATAACTCCCTTCACCGGAACATCCCCCCCAAAAATGAAATACCTAGGAATCAATCTTATGAAAGAAATCAAAGACCTCTACCGTGAAAACTATATCACTCAGAAAAAAGAGATTGAAGAGGATATCAGAAAATGGAAAGACACCCCTTGCTCCTGGGCAGGAAGAACCAATATAGTGAAAATGACCATACTTTCAAAACTGCTACACAGATTGAATAGGATCCCAGTTGAAATTCCAGCAGCATACTTCATAGACCTTGAGAAAATAATCCAAAAATTAATTTGAAACAAGAAAAGACCTAGAACAGCAAAAGCAATTCTAGGCCAAAAAGAGAAGGTAGGGGGTTATCACAGTCCCCAACTTGAAACTATAATACAAAGCTATTGTGATTTTTTTTTAGTTGAGTTTATTGGTACAATCTAGGTATACAATACAGTTACATTCATCATTGGGAATTCCAGCAGCACTTCATAGACCTTGAGAAAATAATCCAAAAATTCATTTGAAACAAGAAAAGACCTAGAACAGCAAAAGCAATTCTAGGCCAAAAAGAGAAGGTAGGGGGTTATCACAGTCCCCAACTTGAAACTATAATATACAGCTATTGTGATTTTTTTTTAGTTGAGTTTATTGGTACAATCTAGGTATACAATACAGTTACATTCATCATTGGGATTCTGTACCTTTACATAATAGGTCTTGATTCTCATTTTT